>NC_052059.1:52358272-52679279 GCF_903992535.2 Arvicola amphibius
CAAGTTTATTTTTAATAGGTGATTAATTACTAACCTGCATTTCTTTATTATCTTAAACAGTTGGTACTAATAATTTTCAAGGACTGAAAACTTGCATTACATTGTTAAATGAGTTGGATAGCTACAACACTTTGAACAAGATTAGAAATATATGTGCAGGATGCTCTAACAAAATTTATCAAATTTGTATCAATATACAAAATTCATATACAATATACAAAAGTCTAATCCAATATAAAATATTTAAAACTACTGTTTGTAGTTGTATTTCAATTGTATTTTAATAAATAAAGCTTGCCTAAAAATCAGAGGGTAAAACAGTCTCACTGGTCAGCCTTACAGACCAGGCAGTGGTAACACACACCTTTAACCCCAATGGCCACATAGTTGCCATAGAAACCAGGCAGTACAAGTTTTTAATCTTAGTCTTGCACACTTTTAATCCCAGTCATAGAGAGGGTTATAAAATAGGAGGAGACATCTCCCAGACACAGTCTCATTCTGAGATTCCTGAAGGCAGGATCACCATTTTCAGACTGAGGTCGAGGTAAGAGCCAATGGGTTGCTGTTTTGCTTTTCTGACCTTCAAGTTGAGCCCCAGTTTCTGACCCTGAGCTTTTATTAATCATGCTTCAAGTAGTTGCTTTCTAAAAGTAGATTCAACACTCTACCTTTTTTATCTTATCATATCTCTAGCCTCTCTTTTCTCTTTTAAAAACAAGAACTTTGAATCTAATCTTATTTGTTCAACTTTTCACCAATAACAACTTGTAACCAACTCCCCTAAACAATGACAAATATCCATAACCTATTAGATGACCAAAAATCACCCACCCCACCTATTGGGAATGTGGGCATCATATTCTTAATTTTATTAGCTTTGTCTGGGGATGATGGTATATTTAGGGGATCCTGAAAAGAAAAATTGGAGTTGGGTTGATTGTCAAGTCCTAGGAGAGGTAACTGTATCTTTTGTTGTCGAGTTTTTGTGCAATGGGAAAGTGCAGGGCTTGAATTCTGGCTAGAGTAATCTGTTATGCTGGATCATCTCAGCTAGGCACTTCAAAATTGTTCTGAGCAGAGTGTAGTTCAAAGCCGATCTTTAGGTGGTATTTTTCAGCTTAGGGGTGTTATCATAAGCCTAGAGGAATTGTCACTGAGGGGTCCCAGCCTCCTTTTGAAAACTTCAAAGCTCCCTGTTAGGCATGCTTATGGTTCACTGCACAAAACTAGTAAAGACTCAAACCCGAAATCATGTACAGGAAGGTAGATGAACCCTTTTTCTAGAATTAGTTAGTACTCTATATGGCCACTAATATAGCAAAAAGTGTGTGTGTGTGTGTGTGTGTGTGTGTGTGTGTGTGTGTGTGTGTAAAATACCTTAAGAAGAGCTGTTTAAAAAAAAGAAAAGGTGTTAAAGAGTCAATATAAAACCAAAGAATTATGAGATTAGTAGCAATAAAATAGTCCTTAAATTTTTGTTTTGTTTTTCTTCTGTCCCATATCAGGTGGCTCTTCTGACATGAAACAGAGATTTTGGATTTCACTTTAAGGAGCATGTTTGGGTTTAGAGAAGAAGAGAGCCACACTCCAGCTCCAAAGCAAACTTTGATTTTTACTTAGACTGGGACTACAAAAGGGCTATTTGCATTATATGTCTGTAGAGAACAACAGAGACGAGCATTTGGGAAGATTTATGAAATTTTATCCTGTTGGAAATGTGATATATCAATAGGTCAGTTCACTCTTTTTTGAGAATTTTTTTCTGAATGATTTGTCCTTTTTCTTTAGATATCTCATTGTCCAGGGGTCTTTTACCTTTTTTTCTCCTGAAAAAGCAGAAACAAAACCTTTATGAGATCCTAATTTTGGGGAAATTCTCTTTTAGAAAGTTATATCTGATCAAATGAAAAGCATTTGTTAGCTTAAATGGACATGGTGCTTAATAAACTATCTTCTTTTCTAATTAAGAGCTGTCTCTTGTTCAAATTGAATCTTTATCAATTTTGATGGTATCCATAACTTTTCTTCTCTTGTGGAAACAAAAGCAAAACCACTATCCCAACATAATATAAGTTCTGGTTTCCAATTTTAGGGCAGTACATCTTTAAAATATATTGGCTGTGATTTAATTCTGTAAATTTGTCTTCTATCCATTTTCTTTCTGCAACTGTTGTTTCTTTCTCATTAGCATTTAGAAAATTCAAAGTTAATAAAAATTATGCAATCTATTTCTGGGGGTATTTAGCATCCCTTTCAGTCTATTTAACATATCCTTTAGAGTTTGATTTGATCTTTCTACAATTACCTGGCATGTAGAATTATGTGGTATACCTGTGATATGCTTTATATTATAATAAGCAAAAAACTGTTTAATTTTCTTAGAGAAATATGCTGGAGTATTGTCTGTCTTTATCTATACAGGTATACCCATGATGGTCATAACTTCAGGCAAATGTGTGATTACCAAATCTGCCTTTTCCAAACTCAAAGCAGTTTCCCAATTAAAACCTGAATAGGTATCAATAGTGTGCTGTACATAGTTTAATTTTCTAAATTCTATAAAACAAAATGCATCCATCTGCCAGATTTCATCCCTTTGAGTACCCTTTGGGTTATTTCCTGCAGGTAGTAGCATTTGGTTATATAAAGAACAAGTAGGACATTTCCTTATAATTTCCTTGGTTTGTTGCCACATGATGAAAAAGCTTTTTTTAACCTTTGCTAGTGACATGGTGTTTCTTACAAAATTCTGAGGCCTTCAGAACATTTTCAATCAATAATTGATCAATTTCTGAGTTACCTTGTGTTAGAGGACCTGGTAGACCCATCCATATGGGATTAGGTGTGTTATGTATATGGGATGATACCTAATCTTGATTATATTTCATAATTGAATAAGTAATAAAATCAATTCTGTATCATCTGGCATAAATTCAGCTGTTTCAATATGCAAAGCAACTCTTTCTAAATATTGCAAATCGGTAACTATGTTGAAATGTTCTTTAAAATTCCTTAGTACCATGAGAATAGCAAATAATTCTGACTTTTGGACAGAATCATAGGGGCTTTGAACCACTTTACTTAAATTTTCTGATTTGTAACCTGCTTTTCCTGATTTATTTGCATCAATATAGAATGTAGGAACTCCAGTTTTTGGTGTGTCCCATACAATGCAAGGAAGGATCCAATTAGCTCTCTTTATAAGTTGAATTATCTTATTTTGGGGATAGCTTTTGTTAATATATACCAAAAATTACTACAAGCTCTTTGCCAGGGTTCACTTTCTTCCCATAATTTGTCAATTTCATCATTATTAAAAGGTACTATAATTTCTGCTCGACCTATTCCTGCCTATTGACAAAGTCTCGATTTTCCTTTTAGAATTAACTCAGAGACCTTTTCCAAATAAGGTTTGACTTTTTAACTCAATTTATTTGATAAAAAGATCCATTAAAAGATAATATCTTCCCTCTGAATTAAAATTCCTCTAGGGGAATGTTTAGAGGATAATATAACCAGAATAAAGTTAAGATTTGAATCCACACAATCCACATGTGCCTTCTGTAATTTCTTTTCAATCAAAGCCAATTCTCTCTCAGCTTTCCAGATTTATTTCTAACAATAAATAAAGGAAAATTCCAAGGTCTGGTTCATTCTTCAATATGCTGAGCATCTAGTTGTTCCTGTACAAGCTGTTCTAAAGACTGTAATTTCTCTATTGTTCAAGGTCATTGGTTAGCCCATACAGGTTTGTCTGTCAACCATTTTAAAAGTAGGACTGTTGGCACCTTTGAAATATCAGCAACTGTTTTTCCCTGTTCTTGTACAACCTAAATGGTCAGTGACTATTCTCTACAATGGCTTCTAATATGTTCCTCAGAAACACACATTAATATATGGTTTATTGCTAAGATTGGGGAAATGTAAATCTGGGTATTCCATTGCTGTAACAAATCACATCCCCATTGCTATGTTAGCCACATATGGTTTTAATATTCCTCTCTGTCCTTCTGGCCATATACATTTGATCCATTTCATGTTCTGCTTTACCTGAGATAAAGTTCCAATCCCTAAAAACTGAACACTTACATCCTGAAAAGGCCATTTTGGATGCCAAGATTCTGATGCAATTATTGTTACATCTGCACCTGTGTCTAGCTTGCCAAAATACTGACATTATGGTTTCTCCTGAATTTTCCTTCTCTCTTCTATAGCTGTTCTATTATCCACAGCAGTATAATTTCTTATAATAGGCATTATATTCTTTAATTTCTCTGGGAAGGAGTTTCTTCTATGATAGAAAAAACAACTGAACTGGATTTGGCATAGGAGCCTGCAAGAGGCCCCTCATTGAGTTTCCTGAAGGAAAAGATTACTTTGAATATTCCTCATTGACCTACTACATTCATTAGCCCAATGCCTGCCTTTGCCACACCTTTTGCATAATCCAGAAAGGAGGGGCATTCTGAATGGATTGTTCTTAGGAAAAAAACATTGTTCCTAAACACACCCTGTCTACAATTTCTTTTAAGGTGACCTTGTTTACCACAACTATAACATTTGACATTTTCAATTTTTCCTCAGACCTCTGGAAATCACCTCTATTATCCATGTATCATCATGGTCATAAGATTCAATATTAATTGTATCTTGAATCCATTTCTCCAAAGGTACTGAACTTGCCTCTAATGGCCTAATTATCCTTTTGCATAGAGAATTGGCATTCTCAAAAGCCAGAGATTCAGTTATTACTTGTCTAGCTTCTGAATTTGGTATTATTCTATTTACTGCTTAATTCAGTCTTTGTAAGAAATCCATGAAGGCTTCTTTGAGCCCTGTATAACTTTAGTAAATGACTCAATTTCTGTACGGCATAAATGTAGGGTGTGGTCATCATATACTGGAGAAAGCCAGACTTTCTATAGTAGCATGATCTCCTTCTTTAAGAATTTGATCTTGGGAGAGTTCCCTACCTCTAGCTTTACTCCATTGTTCAATAATCTTTGCCTCTTCTCTAAACTAGGTACTCCATTGCAATTGTAGACCAGGCTCTAAAACACCTTTCATCAATTCTATCCATTCTTTAGTAATAGTTCTATTGCAAACTGACCACAAGTTTAATATTTGTTTCATAAAAGGTGAAAGCATGCCATATGAGACTATTGCTTCCTCGATTCTCCCTAAATAGAACACTGGCACAGGAGTCCATTAGCTGTATCAGAGCCTCTGCCACTTGGCAATTCCAGTAAGATTACCAGATATATTAAGGTTGGTTGTCTGAACTTGAATTTTTTCCTTTCTTATGTTTGTTTCCTTTTTGGAAAGCTAGGGAATGATCTGACAGTGCTACATTTATTTTCTGGCTTGATGGTGACCTCCTGCTCAGTGGAGTATCAGAAGACATGTGTCAGCCACAGCACCTCTATTTGAAAGCATAGGATGCCCCACACCAGAATTCTCTCCTGCTGTGTCTAATGAGATTTTTTGATTCCTTGGCTGGCCTCTAGTATTCAGCTCCTTGGTTGCATTCTGAGGATCATACTTGGCTCCCTAGGGATACTGGGACTGACAACTTGTACCCCAACAATCCAGTAACGTGAGATCTTGTTAAGAAACTCAACCTAGCCTTTAACTTACTGTGTAGTCCGGGTTATCATCAAACTCACAAGACTCCTGGCCCTGGCTCCCAAGTACTGGGATGCAGGCCTGGTAGAACTCTTCAATTTTGATAAGACAATGAAAAGACAAGCTACAACCTGGGAGAAAATATTCAAAAATTGTGTGTCTTGTAAAGAATATGTATAGTCAATTGTTGTCAATAATGAGACAACTTTTTAAAATGAATAAACATTTGAATAGACAAAGGGACTATATAGCTGACAGATAAAGTCATATCAAGATGCTAGGCAACACTAATCTTTGAAAAGATGTGAATTAAAGCCACAATGAGGTACAATACCATACCTACTAAAATTTTTTAAATCTGAAAAATCATGCCCAGGGTTGGCAAGAATGAACACTCTCTAAAACTCTCAAGTACTGTTGGTATGAATGCAGAATGGCAAGGCCATTTCGAAAATGAAGAAACACACGTCTGTGTGAATCTAGCCTCAGGTCACCATCCTCATCTTTTCACACATTTTTAAAACTTGTGTGTTCATGCAAAGACTTACATATACATATCTGTAGTTGTTTCTTTTGCAGCAGCAAACCCTGGAAGTAACCAAAACTGTCCAGCATCTACTAAGTAAATAAACCCATCGAAGTATGATGATCAAATTGTTCAGCAATAAAAAGAGATAAACTGTTCGGTGTGCTCATCCTAAACCACCAGCTAACCAGCTAGCCACCCACCCTGACACCAAGCCTCAAAATAATTGTTCCAAAGAAACAGTTTTGAAAGGTGGTTTAGCACTGAAAATTAATAGAAGTCACAAATAAATGACCAGCTGTCCACTGTTAGCAAGCAAACAGTGCTGAGAGGCAATATTACAAAATGTCCCTAAGAAAGCAGTAGGGCAAGAATAATCCTTTGCTCCTAGTTGCTACATGTGAAAGGATTCATTATTGCCCACACTCGATCTCCCTACTAAATTTAGGAAGCAACAATTCTTAGAAAAAAACACAATGCAGTTCAATGTTGCATTAAGTATCTTCAAAACTGCTGAATACTATCGTTGGGCTTGAGCTCAGCTAGATGTGTTTGTACCTAGCATTCCCCTAATGGGACAAAAACACACAAAGGCACAAAGGAGCAAAGTTCGGTGCTGCCTGACAAAATGGCTCAAGACAAACGAGTTTCTCTAGAGAGTATTTTCCCCAAAATTTATGGAGGAATTACAAAACGAAATTAGATAATTTACGATCACATTTTGTGTGGTTATAACACATAATTCATCTCTGAATATGAGGAACAAATAGCATTACTCACGTTATTGGGATTGTATTGCCTTGGAGTCCAGTGTTGTTTATCTTGCACACTGGAGCCTCTATAATTTAAAAGCATAAACACTTTCAACTCTTACGTAAAACGCCTGGTATTTTAGCTGAAATTCTGTTTGCAGTTCCAATCACTGAGAGGTTAGCTGGATTGTTTATGTGCTTTCTGTCTCCTCTCGTGAAATTACACACTTCTAAGAAGCCCGGGGCATCTCATTTTCTGTAGTCACAGTGCTATAAATCTCACTGCTACTTTCTCGATAATGCCTCATAGATGATAGAGAAAAAGAGAAAACTTTTTTTAGAAAAAAATACATCTCCTAGTTTCCTAAATAAAATTCTAGAAATGGCAAATGAATGTGTCCAAACAGAAACTCAACATGACAGCTAAGGGGTAGGAAGACTCGCAAAGAGGGATTACCCAGGTATTTAAGAAAACTTTTAGACATCATGACTTACTGTCCTGGTGGTAACGACAGTTTTAACAAATCCGTGCATGTATTAAAATTTGCCACATTGCGCATCCCATATACGTGCAGCGTCTTGTATGGCATCATACCTCAGTGGAGAGAACCTCACACTGCTACCTAGCGTTACAGGGCTACTTAGGTGGTGGCCTGTGAGTGACACCTCCCTGACAGATTATGAAAGATATTAGCCAGTGTTGTCCAGGTCAGCTAGAGTCCCAATACCAAATGCCCTATTTTCAGTTTAAAACTCTGGTGGTTACTTCAGGTCATTGACTGTGGGTACCACTGAGGACAGCACTTATTCATCAACTTTCCATGTGGACAGTTGATTTGATTGTAATGTCAGTTACACAGACACGCAGGTCATGACTTTTAGGTGGCCGAGCTGGCATGCTGAGAAAGACTGTATTTTGTGTATGGCTGACAGGCTAATCCATTGTGTAAACTCCAATGTGGTAAGCATGGTTGCTGCCTTTCAGTTTGGTTTGTCCCCTCTGAAACACAGGCTGAAGTGTGAGTGCCGTTTTTGTCTATAACGGGGTGTAGGGCCCTTGAGAGGTGGTTTCTCAAAGGCCTGTTAATTCCTGAGGTGGGACATTCTCACCTTCACAGGCTGCATGTGTCACGGGGAAAGCTGTCCCTGGGTGTCTCCTGACACATCCTGCTCTAATTCCCAGCACAGTGAAGCAGCCCAAGGCTCTCAGATTCTGCCCCTGATCTGGAACCTTGAAGCTCCCAGAAGCACGAGACTAAATAAATCCCTTGCCTTTATACTACACAGTCTCGGGTTTTCTGTTACAGCAGCTGAAAGTAGAGTAAGGGATGGCAGATTCAATAAATAGAAAGCGACATCACTGCCGGACTCCTTCCGTAATTAATCCACTAAAGCACCTTGAAAAGATGCTTCCGGGAGCCAATTGGAGTTCTCAGTATTTAAATGTCACAAAAGACAAACGCTGCTTTGATCTTCACACTTGTTACCTACATGTGCTAAACGAGAAGGGTATGAAAAACTAAAATCGGGGGCTGCAGAGGTTTCCCCGTGGCTAAGAGCACTGGTTGCTCTTTGGGGAGCACCCTTGTGTGGTCCTCAGCACCCACATGGCAGCTAACAACCATCCGTAACTACAGTGCCATGGGACCAATGCCCTCTCCTGACCTCCACAGGCACTAGCCTGGGTACACATTCTGATATTCAGGCAAAACCTTCATAAAGAAATAATTTTTTTAATTAAAAATCAGGGATTCAACATCTCCAAAGACACCTGCACTCTTGTGCACATACCCACAGACAGACACTGACACAGACAGACATGGTCACAGACAGGCACATACAGACACACAGGCATAGTCACACACAGAGAGACACACACACACAGACAGACACATACATACACAGACACACGCAGATACAGACAGGCACATACATACACAGATACACACAGATACACACAGACACAGGCAGACACATACAGACATACACACAGGCACAGGCACAAATGACACAGGCATGCATACATATACACATACATAACACATATACATATCGTAAAATGATAAAATCGGAGGCTGGGCAGATGATTCAGTGGTTAGAAATGGCTCTTCCAGAGGACCCAGCACGCACAGCAGACTGTTCATTACCTCCCGTAACAGTGCTTCAGGGTGACTCCATGGGCACCCACACATACACACAAAATAAAACTTTAAAAAATAAATAAATAAGATCAGTACTCTGGAGTCTTAGGAAGCTGAGTGCTAGCCTTGGCCTGGCAGTCACAGTAGCGAGGCCTTGAACATCTGAGAAGCCACCTCTATGTGTCAGCAAAAGAAAAATGGAGAAGGAAGAGAAGAAGAAAGAGAAGGAGACGAGGAAGAAAAAGCTGGCCTCTGCACCTCTCAACACATTCCCTGAAAGTTTGCACACCTACCCAGTCTTCAATATTTAGCTCTAAACTGTTGTAGCTGTGCTGCTTAAACGCAGCTCCAGCAGGAGGAAGAACTCTCCTGGGGGTCTTGAATTTCAGCCTGATCTGGAGCCCACACCAAAGACGCCTTTATTTATTTCAACCTGTTTATTAAATTGCTCTGACATCATTGCTAACCCTCGTAAACGGGTGTTTATTTGTCCTACGCTTATGAGAATTAACAAAATGTGGGGGCCCATTTATAAGTGAGGTACCTACTCAGCCAGCATTAATTCTCCAATTACTTGTTAAGCACTTACTGTGTGACAGGGAGCCCACGGTAAACAAACTGGCTCACCATTTGTTAGGAACTGATATATTTTACTTCCTCCCAGATTCACACATTGAAACCTACCCCTGTAAAAGGAGACTGCTCACTCGTTTCCCAACTGCTCAGAGCCAAATAATCACATAGAAACTATACTAATTGTAAAATTGCTTGGTCTGTTAGCTCAGGCTTCTTATTAACTAACTCTTACATCTTAAATTAACCTATCTCTATCGATCTGTGTATTGGCCTCTAGGCTGTGGATTGCTGGTAAGGATCTGCCATATGTTACTTTCAGCAGCTACATGGTGTCTCTCTGACCCCGCCTACTCTCTCTGTATATCTCTTCTAGCCTGGCTATATTCTGCCCTGTTACTGGCCAAAGCAGCTTTTTTAGTAACCAATGGTGATAAAACATATTCATAGCATACAGAGTGGGATCCCACATCATACCCCCATTGTAATTATACTTGAAGACAGAGCCTTTAGAGGAATAAACAAGGTTCACTGAAGTCAGAAGGAGGAAGCCCAATCCAATGTGGTTGGGGTCCTGTTTAAAATAGATACCAGAAAAGTATGCTCAGGGCAGAGACCTACTCACACGTGAGGAGCCCCCTGAGGACAAAGAAGGAGCCTCTGCAGGAAGTAACCCCACTGACAACTTGGTCTTAGACTTCCAGCCTCCAGAATTGTGAAAAAAAAATATTTTCTGTTGTATAAACCTCCCACTCTGCAGTATTTCGTTGTAGCATCTCTGACAGGCAGGATGCTTTTTTAACCTTGAAAACTGGCATGTTCAATTTGGTAAGTTTTTTTTTTTTTTTAAAAAAAAAAAAAAAGTTCAGAGGTCATGAAGAACGCATGCAACTCAGAAGCTGAAAAGTGGAAGAATATGCACTTTCTTGACAATTGGCTATTGTTCCCTGTGCTCTTCCGGGGAACTTTGCATCAAAGAATGGTGTTATTACTTCATACTGTTTGTTAGCAAAGGAAAGTGTGCATAGAGAAGCAGTTCCCCGAGGCTGCCCCTAGCCAGCCTAGGTTCAGAGTGCCCATTGGCTCATATTGGGTGTTCCTCTTTGCCTTCTCCTCTGGCCATGATGGTTCTAGATTTCAGTTACCCTGTTCATCCCTCACAGAGGGAAAGGCATCTCGACTATGTATTTCCTGGGAAAGGAAATGCTGGCCCTAAAACGTTACCCTGTGTGTATACATTTACCAGCTCTCTTCTGGATGTGTTTTGTACCAGCTACAGGGTTCTAAAGAATACCATTGTGTATCTTCTACATCTGGATGTGTTTGTGCCAGCTATAGGGTCCAAAAGAATTCCACTGTGTGTCCCCTACAAAGTGGATCTTGGTCTTTACATCCATACTGATTGGTTTCTGTTCACTTGACACAAACCTGAACATATCCTGGAAGAAAGAAACTCAGTCAAAGAATTGCCTCTATGAGATTGGCCTGTGGACACATTTGTAGGGCCATTTTCTTGATTAGTGATTGATATGGGAGGATCCAACCTATACTTGGCAGTGCCATCACTGGGCAGGTAGTCCTGGAATGTATAGCAAAGTAGAATGGGGGGCTGAAGAGATGCCTTGGCAGTTAAAGGCACTGGCTGCTCTTTCAGAGGATGATTCCCTGCGTCCACTTGGTGACTTACAACCATCTGTCATTTAGTGCTAGGGGAACTGACCCCCCTCTTTTGGACTCCAAAGGCAGCAGAAATGCACATGGTATACAGACATACATGCAGATAAAACACCCATATACATAAAATTTTAAAATAAAATAATAATAGCAGATAAATAGAGAGACAGACAGACAGACGGACGGACGGACGGACGGACGGAAGGAAGGAAAGAAAGAAAGAAAGAAAGAAAGAAAGAAAGAAAGAAAGAAAGAAAGAAAGCTGAGCTAGCTACAAAGAGCAAGCCAGAAAACAATGTCCCTCCATGTTTTTGCTTCAGTTCCTGCCTTCATGTTCCTGTCTTGAATTCCTGCTTTGGCTTCCTTCAATGATGGATTACGACATAGAAGTATAAGATGAGATAAATATTTTCTTCCCCAAGTTGCTTTTGGTCATGCTATTTATCACAGTAATGGAAACTAGACTAGAACATGATTTCCTAAACTAAAAGGAGACATCTCCACCCTATCCCAGGATAGGAGACGTGAGCAGTATAGAGAATACACAAAGGGTGGAGACGGAGGAAGGAGCAGCCCTTCCCCCTGCAGTCAAGGCCTTCCCTCTACCTCCCCAAAGGAAACCTCCGCCATCCCTAGAGCACCTGTTCTCAACTCTGAGCTCTGGTTCCCATGGTATTCTCAGTCCCTCTCAAATTTCTGGCATTGTTCGTTTAAGTGCCCACCAGACATGTTTACTGAGATGGGCATAGTCATCTCCCCAACCTAACTTACTGTCACCCTCAACAATATCACTTGGGTGTTGAGGGAGGCCACTTGTTCATTCCCAGCTGCCCAGATCACGAAATAATCACACAGAAACTGTATTAATTACAACACTGCTTGGCCAATGACTCTGGCATATTCCTAGCAAACTCTTGCATCTTAAATTAACGCACTCCTATTGTTTTATATTTTACCATGAAGCTCATGGCCTACTGGCAAGGTTCAGGCTGGCAGCTTACATCTTTCTCCTCTGGCAGCTACATGACTTCTCCCTGACTCCGCCTACTCTCTCTCTCTATCTCTTTCAGCCTGGCTTTGCTCTGTTAAGCCACTGGCCAAAAGAAGCTTCTTTATTAACCAATGGCAATAAAACATATTCCCAGCATAGATCACCTCCCACATCACGTAGGTGCCAGGAACCATCCTGTTATAGTAAGCACCTGCTCAAGTTCTACTGCATAGGGAAGCTTTTATTCACGTTTCTTATCCCTGACTTTTCACCAGAGAAGCTTTCCCTCATTTCCCCTTTCCTTCGTTATTTAAATGCCGCCCCACCTTCAATATACAAAGAAACAGGGCTATTTCTGAAAAATCATTTTTATACACAAAAACACATTTTAGACCCTTGATATATCCCACTCCATCCTATGAATCCCTGCAGGTTTATTTTACTGGGCTCATTGTTTAGGAATAAAGAAAGACTCTGCAGAGGCTTACTTTAGCTATAAAACTTCATGTTAAATGAGTTAATATTGGCATTATCACCAACTAAACACTAAGTATTGACCAATGAGGAGCTGCATTATGAGCCAAGGATTTTTGATTCGGTTCTAAGCCTCTGATATCTATTTTGAAAAAATAAGACAAAAATTCATTGTCCTTTAACTTTTTGTGCAGATATTATTCTACTAATAAGTATCAAATTTTAAAAGCTGATTTTAAGAATTTTTGACAATAGCAATTCTAATGTTCAAATAGTTAAAACTGAAAATTTAAGTCTAATATATTCATTTCTGTCTTTAAGCACCAACTACTTAAACAGTGAATTCACTGTGGTCGTTAAGTGATTCTTACATACTTGATAAATTTCTAAATATAGACATATCTTGGGTTCTACTAAATGCCCAACTTCTATGTAAACTAGTTAAAATCTCAGGTTAAAAATCACAGTTTGGTGCAGTGGCTCAAGCCTGTAAGCCCAGCACCCAGGAGGCTGAGTCAAGAGTGTAGTCCAAGACCAAGGCCATTCTGGGCTACAGAGGTAGGCCTTCTCTAAATTACACAAACAAAGCTATCACAGCTCTGGGGTTGGTGATGCTAAGTGATGTCTAACCTGCCTAATACGTGCAAGGCCCTGGGGATTCATTCCCAGAAATGAAAAGAAAATAACACTTCGAAACTTTAAGACTCAAAAATGCAAGGGTTGTATCTGGGTTCGTTTTCACCCACGGACACGGCACTGCCCCTGCCACTGTCACAGTGCTGACCCTCCTCTCTCTCTCCGGCAAGTGTTTACGCCTCTATCAAAGGTCTGTCGACTACATTTGCATGGACTGTTTCTAGATTCTCCGTTGTATTCCATATTTATCTGTTCTTAAATGCTTGTCTTTTCTTGCCTCGCTTTCTTTATGTATTTTACTTTATTTTTAATCGATAAGATCATTCCACAGGTTCGTAGAATGCCAAGTAGTATTTCAATACATGGGTGCATATTTTTTTAAAAATGATCCAGTCAGGGAACTTGGCATAGTCATCAATTCCATCCGTTTGTCATTTCTTAATACGGACTCTCAAAATTCTCCATTAGGTATTCTAAAACGCACAATACACTATTATTAATTAATTACGTTCACTCAGCATGCAGAGGACTCCAGTCTATTCACCATTTCTAACCCATCAACTTTGTACCCATCTCTCTCTCGTCCACCTCACCCCTCCCCTTCCTACTCTCTGGTAGTCACTGTTTAATTCTCAGTTGTTTAGAGTCCACACGAAAGTGAGACCATGTAGCATTTGCCCTTCTGGGTGTGGTTTAAATCACTTAATGTGATATCCTAACAGGTCCAGCCTTGTTGTTGAAAAATGATAGGATTCTTGTTCTTTCTATGGATTAAAAGTATTCCCTGACTTTGTCTTAATTATAACTACACAGAAATCCCTGTGCTTGCATAGCATAAGGCGTCTTACCTTCTTTACTCTTCTTCGGGGATGTTTCTTATCCTATTTTTCCCGTGTCTTCAATCAGTTTTGAAGTTAGCATGTTGCTACACATGAACTCTCCCACAGGGTTCAGCTGGACTCAAGTTAGAGAGGTCAGGCGCACTAACAGCCCCGTATTGACCATGGACCTCCCATCATTTACTCCCATCCCATTTCTTCCATCAATGTTTTGTGATTTTTTTTCAGCACACATACAGAATTATGCATCTCACTTATTAGATTTACACAAAAGTATTTTTTTCAGGAGAGGCTATTGTAAGAGATGTGAGTGTTTTGGGTTTTTTTTTCAGAGTCCAACGGTTCATTACTGGCGTTCAGGAAACACAGACTTTTGTATGCTGCCATTCTGCTAGACTTGTTTTTCAGTTCCAGGCAGTGTGTGTGCTCAAGCTTTAGGATTTCGCCACAGACAATCATGTCACCTGTGAGTAGAGACCAGTTATTGCTTTCATTACCACAAGCACACATTTTATTTCATTATCTACCCTTCTATGCCAGAGAGGACTTGAGATACAAGGCTAAGAGGAGCAGTGAGGTAAAGCACCCCTGTTTTGCTCCCCATCCTAAGGGGAAGGCATCCTGGCCCGCATCTGTAGTTCATTCATCCCAGGAATCTGATAAATATTCTTCATCAATCTAAGGACGTTCCCTAGATTCCTCATCTGCCAATATTTTTATTAATTTTTAAAAACTATTTTATATGCCAACCATGGTTTCTCTTCCCCCCCGTCCTCCTGTTCCCCCCACACACACACTTCCTTTCTACTCCCCCCACCACCATCTTCTCCACAGGAAGTGTAAAGCCTCCCATGGGAGTTAACAAAGCTTCTTCCAGCTTTTGGTAATGATCAGTGTTAAGATCTGTCAGAGGCTATTTCTGTATCAAGCGGGTGCAATTTTGTGCTTGGTTTCCACATGTTGAACTCACCTGGCACACCTGGAATGAATATCAATTGTTCACTCTTTATAGTTCATCTGTGTGAGGAGTGTGTTGTAGTTATACAAGTACATACATACCACAAACAGGTGTTGAGGTCAGAGGACAACTGAACCAACCTAGACAACTAGGAAGAAGGAATATTGATTGACAAAATGACTCTATATCAGACTGACTTGTATGTAAGCCTGTGGGTCATTCTCTTAATTGGTGATTGATGTGGGAGGGTCCAGGCTCTTGATGGTGATGACTTCCCTGGGCACGTGGGACTAGCTTGTAGAACAAAGCAGGCCATAGGAGCAAGCCAGGAAGCAGTACTCCTCCAAGTCTTCTGCTTTAGTTCTTGCCTCCAGGCTCCTTCCCTGAGTTCCTGCCCTGACTTCTTTGATAGTGGACTGTGATGTGGAAGTGTAAGATGAAACAAACCCCTTCCTGTCTAAGTTGCTGTTGATCATAACGGTTTATCTCCAAACAAACTACAAACGTTTGTGTACAAGCCTCATATTACTTCCCATATATTCACAGTACCTACTACATCCTATGACATAGCACAGATCTGCATAGCTGTGATCACAGTACCTACTACATCCTATGACATAGCACATATCTGCATAGATGTGATCACAGTACCTACTACATCCTATGACATAGCACATATCTGCATAGATGTGATCACAGTACCTACTACATCCTATGACATAGGACAGATCTGCATAGATGTGATCAGGGAGCATAGAATAAAAATCTTCCATGACTCTCTAACAAGTCACTCAAAATAGAACTGTGCATGTCGTTTTTGCGATCAAGAAATAGATCTGGGGCTGGGGTGTAGCTCCGTGAGAGAGAGAGTTTGTCTATCCTATGCCAGGACCCAGCTCTGGGGAGGGGGGATCAGGAAGGATGTGAAAGAAGAGGAAGGGATAGAAGAAAAGAGAAGAGGAGAGGAGAGGAGAGGAGAGGAGAGGAGAGGAGAGGAGAGGAGAGGAGGGGAGGGGAAGGGAGGGGATGGGAGGGGAGGGGAAGGAAAGGGAAGAGGAAGGGAGGGAAGGGAGGAGGGAGAAAAGAGAAGCAAGGTGCTAAAGAAATATTACCCTATCACCTTTAGAAAATATATTTTTAAAATATGGGTTTCATCACAAGTTATTTTCATGCTGAACTCATGTTCTAATAGCCAAAACTTGCTAATTATAACTAAATTTTTTGATAATTTCACACATGCATGTAATGTTGATCAAATCCACCCCCATTCCCTCCCCTCCAATTCCTTCCCTTTCCCCTACCACTTTTGCCTCCCAATGTCATGTTCTTTTCTTTTGAACCCATTGAGTCTCCTTAGAGCTACCTGTACGTGCCTGGGCATGAGACTGCCTGCCATAGATGTCCTCTCAGGAAACACATCCCTGAAGAAAACTCTCCTGATACCTCCTTAGTTAGGGATGGGACGTCGTGAGCCTGTCCCCGATCCGTGCTGGTGTTTTGGTTGGGCTGATCATGTGCAGGTCTTAAGCATGTAGTCACAGCTGCTGAACTCACATGTGTGCTGGAGTCCTGTCATGACGCTGTAAATATTGTTTTGATGTAGACAGCCACTACCTCCGGCTCTTAAAATCTGCCCCTACCCACACACTTCCATATTGACCCCTGAGTCTCAGCGCAGAGGTGTGTGATGCACATGTCCAAATGAAAGCTATTACAATTATTTTATGCATTTAATGGATTTGATTTGTGAATATATTGTTGAAGTTTTTGTCTACATTATATAGATATATTTCTTGTGGTGTCACTATCATCGTCTAGGGCAGTGTTTCTCAATCTTTCTAATGCTGCAACCCTTTAATATAGTTCCTCATGTTGTGGTGACCATCCCAACCATAAAATTATTTTTGCTGCTATTTTATAACTGTGATTTTGCTACTGTTATGAATCTGTGCTTCCTGATGGTCTTACTTTGACCCCCAAAGGGGTCACAATCCAAATGTTGAGAACTGCTGGTCTAGAACAAGTTACAAAGTTTCCTCTATGCTTCTATTTTTCTAGAAATGATTATTGAATATTAGTATCACTTATTCTTCCAAGATTTGATAGAATTAACCTACCCCAGTGTTTTCTTCATGGGAAGGTTATTGATTATTGACTCAATATTTTTAGTAGATGTCATCTATTTAAAATAGATGTTTCTCCTTTTGCGTTTTGATAGACTGTATCCTCTAAAGAATTTGTCTACTTCCTATAAGTCATCAAGTGCCATGTTTTAGAATTGTCCTTGGTACAACTGCCCCATTGTTTTCTTCTGATATCCATGAATTGTCTCCTAAGATAGATGAGTTATTTTCCACAGATGCCTGCTGAGGGCTCTGGTCCTAACAAAGTGTCACGCCTGAAGATAACAGGAAGCCAAGAGTATCCACAGCTAGATGCTCAAGAATTCAAACCCCAGAACACAGGCTCTCACTCCCCAAAGGCTGCCTATGAACAGCAAGGTGGGAGTACTGTGGAGGGCTGATAAAGACTGATCTGCCGCTTAACTGTCTTTAGATGTGGCTCCAGGAATATTCCACTGTTTAACTTGAAGCTGGAGGTGCCCTGAATTACACTGAGACTTTATAAGACACTTTAGAGGCTTCACCAAGTGTGAACCAGTTCCTCTCTGGTAACCACTGTGACACTCAGTGACAGGGCAGGGGCACCAGGCTTAAAACTCAGCCCCAAACAACTCTCTAGCTGAAATCGGTAAGTTCCCTTCTCAAAGCTTTGGCAGCTGCTATTTCTCAAGGACCACAAAATACAGGATTATCCCAACTGTGAGCAAGTCATCGTGAACAAAGTGGCCACCTTCACTGGTGGCAAACAAGATGTTCAAGACAGGAACTAGAGTGGCCAAGTGGCATCTGCCAGATAGCACAAGAATTATTTCAAACAACAGTATGGTTAGGTAATTATAACACTCTTACTGAGTGGATGCTCCAATTCTCGTTAGCTGGCTAGAAATGGAAGCACACAGAATTTCAATCACTTAGCCAAGATCACGAAGCTGAAAATGACAGTACCAGACTTGGACTTCCTGTGTCCTGCTCCTGGTTCAGCACTGTCCAATCAAAACAGCATGCGAGCCACATATGTGAACCAGATATGTAATTTGAAGTTTTCTCGTAGCCACATTTTAAAAAGAAAAAGATGACACAGATGAAATTAATTCAAATAACGTATTTTATTTATCCCACTATAACCAAAATAGTATATTTTAGCATATAAATCTACATAAACATTATTAGTGACATAGTTTAACTCGTTTTTTTATGCTAAGTCTCCCAACCCACTAGGTAATTCCACTCATCCCAGTTCAGACAAGACGTGACTGAACACACTCAGTAGCCAGTTGCTACTTAAAGTTTACTTCAGGTTACTTATTTTTACTTATTTATTTATTTTGGACAATTCCATATGTACGGCTATTATTATTCACCCCCCCCCATTGCTGTCTTCTCCCACCCTGCCCCGCTCCCCCTGAGCCCCGTCTCCTTCACTAACTTCCTCCTACTCGCGTGTCTCCTTTTGACCCACTGGTTTAATCAGGGCTGCTCCTGCGAACATGGATAGGGTGCTGCTTGCTTGTGCAGGACGACTGGCCAGTGGCTACACCACTAACAAAAATGACACTCTTCCCCTGCAACCGCTAATTACAGATAGCTCCGCAGGAAGGGGCAAGGCCTTATGGGTACCTTCCTAATAGGGTGTTGTGCCGATTTCCATAGCTACTGTGTATTCATGCTTGCAGCAGCCGTGGCGCGCCTAGAGCTCCACAGCACTGCTCCTCATCCTCTCCCTAACGCCCTTTCACCCCCAAGTCCACAGTGCTCCCTGGGCCTTGGAGAGGGTGATGTGGATGTCCCATCTGAGCCAGAGCGCTCCACAGTCACTTAGTCTCCACACCTTGACCAAATATAAGTCTGCATTGACTCAGTGCAAAACAAGGCAAAAAGGAGCTCCTCCGTCCAAGGCTGAGAGCCGCACTAGGCTCCCACAACAACTAGAAACGTAAGGATTTAGACGTCTGACAATGTTTCAATCTTTAGCAAAGTAGTAGGTTCTCCCCTACGACCTATGCCCTCTCTGAGCAAGTCTTTTGACTAGGTTTCCAATGCCAGGCATACCTCCATGGAGTAAGCCTCAAATCTAATCAAAAAATAGTGCTAACTCCCCAAAAGTCCTGCCTCTGCTGCACCAGCGGAAAAGTCATTCTTAGCAGGTCAATAGTGCGTGACGCTGAGTCCGTGGCTGGGGAAGAACCGGTGTTCCCCGGGCTGCTATGGGAGAAAGGTCAAATTATTGTGAACTCAATTAAAGACGTTCCCTGTCAGCAAGATCGGAACCTTACACGGAGGCTTGAAAAGAGTGGAATCCTGAGAGAAGCCCAAGTCCAGGTGAAGCCTGTGTGTCCGGCAGTCACAGTGAGTGGACAGACATGCAAGTGTGACTGGCTGAAAGCTCAGCCACAAATTCCTCCATCTGGCTAACCACAGTGACTTCTCTTTTCAGGTCTCATGTGGACAGGCAAGGTTCACCCACTAATCCACCTTAGCCTCCATGAATCAGAGCCATCTGTGGTACACCTGCAAACACCCTAAAGGGGGGATCATCGCACATTAAAAGTCAAATTACTAGAGAAACAGACATTTTTCTGGTCAAAAGACAAACGAAAGGAAGCAATCCATCATCTCTTTCCTCTGCACGGTAATCATAAATGCCCCCGGCAGGGAGCTATTTACCTCAGCAGGAACAAAATAAATAAGCTACAGCTCATAAATCCACCCAGCCAGAAAACCTGGCTAGAGGAGGAAGAAAAGCCAAAGGAGACCCCCATGAATTTGGTAGGCTGTCCTTTTCCATCTGATTTGAGAGGAACTTCCCATAAATTACACAACTCTATATGAATCTCACCCACCCCCTCCAGCCCTTCTTGCAAACGCCCCTCGAGGGGCTTGGTCGGGGGAAGGAATTTCATTTATTGATTTTCCATTTCCTTCCTATCGTAACTGTATTTCTGCCCTCCCTGTTCGTCCTGTTCCCTCTCTTCTCACTGGCTGTGCTTCTCAGACTCTTAAACCCACACTGGGCTTTTCTTGTTGGGTTCGACTGTAACATTAGTCGTATTTCTTTGCTAATGCCTTTTCTCATTGCCTGACACGCATCCTGCTGCTTCCTGCTTGGAGGAGAGCTAGGAGACCTTCTCATACCCTACGGCCACCTGGAAGGAACAGGGAACCCAGCTGAGTGCTGATGACAGACAGGCACACTTCTGATCAGGGAGGCAGAAAGGTGGGAAGGGTCCGGAGGCCAGTACAGGTTTTCAAAGGAATGAAAGAAGCCTGACCACCATAAAACTTAACCTTGGTTGTTACCATTTACATTAATAAAGTGAAAGGGGTTTTAGTTTCTTTTCTGATTTTAGGCATCAGAATAAAAAGGAAAAAGAAGGAAAAGAAAATGCAATGCTAGGTGTGGGTACTTGAAATCCTACCTCAGAGGATACCAATGTTAGCATTTTGGTTTTTACAAAACTCATTATTTAGTCTTTAACCCACAGAAGGTTAATGAAGCATCCCCTTCCCACGGTCCAGCGCAAGAAGAAAGAGAAAGGACAACTCTGATTGGTTCTGAGAGAAAGTCAGCTTTGAGTCTAAAATGGACACATCACTTAAATGGCAGCCAGTCCCCACTCTAGCTCCTAGTGAAGCTTGTCCGAACGTGTGTCTTTCTGATCATAAATAAGAATGATAATAGAAATTAATAATGATGTATTAGAGTCATCATATACTAAATGCTAACTACAGGGCTCGTCATGTCTGCCCAATTTTACCATGTCACCATTCCATGAGTGAGTCTCCTGCATAGACATGCATGGATGTCGAAACCAAGACTCTGAGAAATCAAGGCCTGTGGCTGAGAACTTGAACATAGGCCTCTCTGAGTTCCACAGTCTGGGTTTTTTGTTTTGCTTTTGCTGTGCCATCCATTGCCAGGCACCATAGAAGCCCCTACTGTGCCATCCAAAATTGAACGAGTATTGTTTTGATTTTAAAAGCAACTTGACAAATCTCTAAGAACTTGAGGTCAAAGCAAAACATTTTACTTCTGGCAAAAAAAAAAAAAAAAAAGATGGCTAGAATTTCCATCATAATGTCTCTCCATCTGCAGTAACAGCAGGAGAACTCAGCTCTGCAGGAACTCCGTAACAGAAGGCTTGAGGAAGTAAGCCCACATGCCCCTGCCATCCTGCCCAGGGCTAGGACAGTCTTGAGTACTAGAGGCAAGAGAGCCAGTCGTTATCAAGATAAGCTGGC
This sequence comes from Arvicola amphibius, assembly GCF_903992535.2. Classification (NCBI taxonomy): domain Eukaryota; kingdom Metazoa; phylum Chordata; class Mammalia; order Rodentia; family Cricetidae; genus Arvicola; species Arvicola amphibius. Next base: position 52,379,827 of record NC_052059.1, read on the forward strand.
ACAGAGACATGTGCTTGTGGCCCAGAAACTCCAGGGTGAGCTCAGGAGACCTAATAGGCCAGTGCTCTCCCTGGTAGTCTTTCAAACGACGTCTCTGTCCCTGCATCATAGGCACCCAACGGAAAAACAGACTTGGCAGCAAGCAAGCAGTTATTACTTTTGTGTCCTCGTGTTCTGAAGTCCTTCACCCACTTACAATAGCCTCAAGTAGACGGACTTCTTAGAGCCCTTGCTAGCGTTCTGGGGACAAAATAGCAGAGAAGTCACTGAGAAAACAGCATTTAAGTGGAAGGATTGCTTCTGGCTCATGGTTTCAGAGGTTACAGTCTGGGGTTGACTGGACCCATTTCCTGAGGGCCTCTGGTAATGCTAACACAGCAGCTGTATGCCGTGCAGACTCCTGACATCACGGTAGCCAAGAAACAGCAAGGAGTAATAGGAAAAAGCCACCGTCACGGTACCCTTCAAAAGTGCACCCCAAACACGTGCTTCTTCCAACACGACCCTACCTCCCACAGGTCCTCCATCTCCTCACAGCTCACTTAAGCCATGAATGCAGCGGTAGTTTAAACCATTGCTTACATCAGAGGCCTCTCGAACAAACTGTCTTTGGAAACGCCCTCACAGACATACCTAGAGGCTACCATGCTACTCTCCCAGGTAGCATTTAATGCAATCAAGCTTATGGTCAAGGCTGATCATCGCAGTTCTCTAACACCCCAAGGAGGACCTGCTGGTGGGTGGCGGGATTCAGAGGCGTGTTATACCCTCCAGCTTGCCCATCTGTGTGCAGATTTCTTCGTTTAAGGAATGTGAGTGAAGCTAATTCAAATAACCCGGTTGAAGATGGCTGCACAGACAGAAAGAAAGTCACAAAGGACAGACAGTGTTTACTCTCGAGGGAGGACAGGGCAGTCCCCTTTTCCTTAAGATGGTAAAAAGAAGATTCTGCACATCAGCCAAAGCTATAAGCACTTGCTAGAAGGTAGCCCTCTCCTTCCTGACCTCCTCCATCATCTGTCTGCTCAATGTGGACCTCCCACTGTGGACAGTGTGGAGGGTGGTCCCCTCCATCACCTGTCTGCTCCATGAGGACCTCCCACTGTGGACAGTGTGGAGGGTGGTCCCCTCCATCACCTGTCTGCTCCATGAGGACCTCCCACTGTGGACAGTGTGGAGGGTGGTCCCCTCCATCACCTGTCTGCTCCATGAGGACCTCCCACTGTGGACAGTGTGGAGGGTGGTCCTCCTATATTCAGTTCCAAGATCCCTCAGTGGAAAGAGAGCGCCAGCTCTCATAATCTATCCTCTGACCTCCACAAGGAGGGACATTTACTTCATATTCACACATCACATGCAAACACGCACACATACAAATAATAATAATAATAATAATAATAATAATAATAATTTAAATATGTTAATATGTTAAAGATCACAAGAAAGTTATGAGTGGGGTCAGAGGACTGCTTTCTAAGCACTTCAGTTTTCTAGACTTAAAAGTTCTTATCTCAAAGTGTTTTTTACAAGGGTAAAAACAGGGTGTTCAGTACAGTGTCTGGTAAATTACAGACATTGGTAACTAGTCATTCCCTTTTCCAACTACTAAGTATAAAGTGTACCATACTGCAATGACAGAAATAACTACAATGAACACTGAGGTGCTCAGACATGGCCCTGCCATCTAATTACTATGCTCACTGAATGGTTTTCCTTCTGTTCTTGGCTCTATGCCTTCACCTCTCTCGTTTACTATTTCTCTGTAGCTAATAAGCATGTCTCTAAGACAACACTGAAGTCGAGCACAGCCATCGCCCTGACCTAAGGAGAGTATGTTAACCCATTTTCAGGTCCTGTCCTGAAACCTTAAGTCAATGCGGCCTGCTCGTTGTCGTCGTCACATAAAGTGGAACTGCCTGAAAGGAAAACAACAATCTCTTAAACATAAACTCGCTTCAAAGTTAACGAGTTCTCTCCACAAGGAGCCAAGAATACCATCGCGCACTGTGTGAGCCACACACGGCATTCAACAGTAATTAACGAAAGTTGGTGCAGCAGCCTCCAGAAACAAGATGATCTGGAGAAGCTGGACGAGGTGAAAGTCAGAGAGATCAGGAAAGAGAGGAGGCTGAAACTGAAGCTTCCTGCTTCCTTAAAAGGGTAGGAAGAATTCTAGTCAAAATGCGACTGTTCCAACCCTTCTGGTCTTGGAGCTACAATACTCTGAGCCAAACCCCCAGAATCCAAAGCCATTTACCACAAACAGAGGTGTCTAACATCCCAGGTCATGCTTAGAATTGCTTTTATGTTTCTGGCACTCAGTAAGCACAAAAAAAGAGGAAGAGGAGAGAGAGAGAGAGAGAGAGAGAGAGAGAGAGAGAGAGAGAGAGAGAGAGAGAGAGAGAGAGAGAGAGAGAGAGAAGCAGTCTGTAGAGAATTAAAAGCCCTCTAGATAGCCATACAGTCAGGACCAGCTTTATTTCACTTATTCATTCAATAAACTAAACTTGCAGCATTAACCATGGGATTCGTGTCTGCCTTACTGCAGCTCTGACGCTTTAGTCAACCCCTCAGCCTGCTCTGATCATTCTTTTTCCCAATGTATTTTAATTAAAATATAATTACATCGTTTCCACCTTCTTTTCCTCCCCTCTATCCCTCCTATGCCATCCCTTTCCTCAAGTTGATAACCTCTTTTTCTTAGTTATTGTTACACACACACACACACACACACACACACAGAGTGCAACTTGCTGAATCCATTGCTGTTTGTCTTTATGTGGTTTCATGGCCGACTTTGTATTGACTAACCAATTAGGGAGGTTATCTCTAAAGAGGTTAATTCTCCCTCTCTCAACAGCCATTAGTTTCCTGTAATTCTTTGTGTAGGGTCTTACAACATTCCCTCCCTTCTTCCCCAATGTTTGCTCCTTTTGTCTTAGGTACAGGAATTGTGCTGAAGTTGTATGATCCATGATCCATTGATTTCTACGTTTTATCCAGTTGTAGTTTCCCTTAAGGATCTCCATTTACCGTAGAAAGTTTCTTTGATGAGAGGTGAGAACTATACTTATCTGTGGTACAAGGATAACCTTAGAATGCAGTTAGGCATTATGCTAGCCCAGTAAAGAAAGGGTAGTCATGGTGAAGTAGTGGTTCTCAACCTTCCTAATGCTGCAAATGCTTCAATCCTCGTGCGATGTTGTGGTGACTTCCATCACAGAATCATTTCTGGTGCTACTTCATAACTATATTTTTGCTACTGTTATAAATCATAATGTATCTGTGTTTTCTGATGGTCTTAGGTGACCCCTGTGAAAGGGTCATTTGACCCCAAAGGGGTTGTGAACTACAGGTTGAAAACCCCTGCTCTAAAGTCTGTGACTTCACTATCCCCAGGTCTTCGGCTGTTTCTAGTACCAGGCATGATTTCCCTCCTGTTGAGTGGGTCTTAAGTCCAATTACACAACTATTGGTTACTGCCAAACTATGAATGCCACTATTGTACTTTGCCATGGTCTCTCTTGCCATACTGGACATGGTTGTGGTTCACAGGCATCACAGTGGGGTATGACTATTAGTGATTTCCATACTGTGGAAGCTTATTACGTAGTACGTTCTAGTAATATGGAAGGCAGACCCCAGGAAGGAGGTTTTAGTTTTGATACAGCTCCACTTATTAGAGTCATGGCCCTAGTGTGCAGTGTCTTCAGCAATAGGAGCATTCCTTCAACCTCTGGGAGGCAAATAAAGACAACAGTAATATTCTATTTTGTTTTAGGAGTCACTTGAACTACCCCGATCAACAACAATTTGGTTATTTCTTATGCTTGCCACTAGCATTTTGTTAGGTACTCCTTTGTAGGGGAGCATTGTTAACCTAAGTGGCATAATTTTATTTTATATGTATGTGTGTATAATATTATATTATATTATATATATTATATAAGTTTAGGTAAATATTAAATAATATGGTCCCTTAAGGCTTTGTCAAACAATCTTGGTGTTATTTGTCCCACCTCCTTCCTTATATATTAACCTCCATTCCCTCTCCCCAGTTACAGCTCCCTTCCCCATTTTTTCCATTTCCCTTTTGATATCAGCTGTGTTCCTTCTACCCCTCTCTAGAGCCCCCTGCCCTGCCATGGCCCCTTTGACTTCACTGCTTCCTGTGGTTTCTTCATGCTGTGCACTCACATTTGATGATTTGGAGAGAGGGGCCTCCAATGAGGGAGAACATGTGATGCCTGTCTTTCTAAATCTTGAAAATATAATATTTTCAAGTCATATACATTTACCTGCAAATTTTCCAACTTCATTTTTCTTTACCACTGAATAGTATTCCGCTCTGCAAATATACAACTTTTTCATTAACCATTCATCAGTTGAAGGGCATGTAAGTTGTTTCCACTTCCTAGCTATTGTGAACAGAACAGCAGCAAACATGGCTGAGGAAGTCCTGGGGGCATAGGATGACAAACATGGCTGAGGAAGTGTCACTGGTGTAGGATGTCAAGTCCTTTGGGCACATACCAAGACGAGGTGCAGCTGGGTCACATGGTAGATTTATTTTTAACTTTTTGATTACTCTCTACACTGACTTCCAGAGTGACTGCAACAGTTTACGGCCCCAACAACAATGAATGAGGGGTCCTTTTTCCCCAGGTCTTCACAAGCATTTGTTGTCAGTGGTTTTATTGATCTGAGCTCTTCTGACTGCAGGGAGATAAGAATCTCACAGTTATTTTAATTTGCATTTCTTTAATTGCTAAGGATGCTGAATATTTTTGAGGTATCTCTCAGCTATTTTCTTTTCTTCTCTAGAGAATACTTTGTTCAGACCACAAGCCCACTTTTTAATTTGGTCATTTGTTGCTATGGAATAATCCTCTTGTACACTGTAAAGATTTGTCACTAGAATTGGTTTAATAAAATGCTGACTGATGACCAGTAGTCAGAAAGGAAGTATAGGCAGGGTGACCAAACTAAGGATGATGGGAAAGAAAAGGATGGAGTCACAAGTCACCAGCCAGACACAGAGGGAACAAGAAATAATATGCCATGCTAACTAATAAATGTACCGCCACATGGCAAAGCATAAATAAGGAATATGGGTTAACTTAAAATGTAAGAGGTAGTTAGTAATAAGCCTGAGCTATTGGCCGAACATTTATAATTTATATTAAGCCTCTGAGTCAATTATTTGGGAAGCTCCTGCTGGGTGTTTGGGGCCAGGCAAGCAGGAAAGAAATGTCCGACTACAATTTGTTTACTTGACTCTTTTTTTATTTTAGTTAGTTCTTTGAATATACTATATGTTAACGTTCTGTCAGATGTCACTATAGTAGATGACAGTGTTTGTAGCTGGGTAATAATGATGATTATCTATCCCCCCAGTAGTGTGCAGAGAACCTTCCAGTACCACAAACACTAGTCAGTAGGTAGTGAAGCTCTAGTCAGGCACCAGTTCCACTTCTCTGTGTTCGATGACATAAGTAAGTGTTGTTGTTAATAATAAGGCCTTATCATCAGGTTATCGAGAGAAAACAGTTGTTTTGTCAATAGCCTGTGATGTTAGAGGAGATGGGTTCCATTGGCCAACAATTCAACAAACTATAACCCTTCTTGGCACCGGAGGTTTTAGTTGGTGGCATTAATTGTCTAGTTAAGGAATTGTCTCCCTTATTACTTGATGATTCTATTTAGATTTCTTTCATATAGATGGATAGATAGATAGACAGACAGATAGATAGATAGATAGATAGATAGATAGATAGATAGATAGATTGATAGATAAGTAGATAGATAGAGATAGTGATATAGATATGGATATATTAAGAAGTTTCTATAGTAGTAGGTTCTCACATGGTTCTTCAAATGGCCTTCAGTGTTAGTTGTCCCTCCCCATACTCGCTCCTTTACCCTTCTCTTCCATCCCTTCCCCATTTAATCATCCTATTATAGTTTTCCTTTTCTTTCTCTGTAACACCATATTCTATTTCCCCTTTTTTGGGAGATTCTCTACTCCACCCTGGTCCTTGACTGGAGACCTAACCTCTGTAGTTATTTGGATTGTGGCACAAATATTGAAAGTTTACATGCTAACATCCACATACAAGAGGAAACATAAAATACTGTCTTTTGGGGTCTGAGATGCCTCACTCAGGATAATTTTTTCTACCTCCAACTGTTTACTTGCAAATTCCATTTTTCTTAACAATTAGATGATATTCTGTTGTGTAAATATACCACATTTTCCTTATCCATTCTTCAATTGATGGACATTTAGGCTATTTCTAAGACAGAGAAGGAGAGAATTTGGAGCACTTGGTACTAAATAGTATTTCTTGATGTAAACCCTCCCCTCAAGGCTTAGGGATCTATGTAGAAGGGGGGCAGAAAGGTTGCAGCATCCAGAGGTAATGGATAACTGCCAGGAAACAGTGTCTTCCGGAGACAACAAGACTGATAACACAGGAACTTACAGAGATTGTGGTAGTATGCACAATCTTGCCCAGGTTCAAACCACAAAGGGTCCCAGCACTAAGAGGGGGAAGAGGACATGATATCTCACCCCTAACTAAGAAACCATCTGCAGCTGATACCTGTTAGCAAAGGAAAACTCAGTCTTTTCCAACGGAGTGCCACTGGAGTTAATCGTAGTTGAGGGCAGGCCCCATGGACAGGAGCACTTGGCCAGAGCAAAACAGACTCCACACTTTTTGTTTTGTTTTGCTTTATGTACCTTTTGGCTTTGTTTTGGAACGTTTGCCTTAGTGATTTCTTATTGTTCATTTTTATTATTGTTTTTGAAAGAGAGAGAACATCAGGTTGAGTACATAGAAAGGTGTGGGGATCTGAGGGGAGTTGCGGGAGGGGAGGGAACATGATCAAATATGTTGTACGAGAGCAGTTTTCATTACCTGAAAAGAGTGAGTGTTTTGCCTGGAATGGCTTGCTAGTTTAGAAGACTTGATTTGTTGGGGGTGTTTCTTGAGCATGTGCTACTACTGAACAGCAAATACTGGTTCCTCATACAACACATATGTGTTCAAAGATGGCAATCAAATCCATCCCCTTCTAAGACACGACAGGGATGGTTTTAATTGAGTAATAATATGAAAACACACTGTCTTATTTTGTTTTGTTGAAAGTCAATTAAAGGGAAAGGCAGATATTTTATCAGTTGATCGATTGAAACAGGCTCTTGACATATAGCTCAAGCTGAATAACCAGAAAGACTCCCAGTCTTTCTGTCTCAGCTTCCTAAGTGCTGGGATCACAGGAGTGAGCAATGGCACCCAACAGAAAGATAGGAACTTGAAAACATTTATTTTATAAAGAAGAGAGGGTGAGGGAAAGAAAGGAGGGGAAGATGGTAGAAGAGGTGGGAGGGGGAGCATCAGGGAAAAGACAAGCATCCCTCTTAGAAGTGTTAATGTCCTACAGAGTTCCAGAAGAGTCCTGCTTGGGAAGAAATGCCAAGCAGTATAATTCTTCTCATTTCAAAAAAGCTGTGATATTTATCTCCACCTTAGAACTGAGCAGACTGAGGCCCAGTGATGCTAAGAGATTTGCCCAAAGTCACAGACGTGCTTATGAAATGGAGCTATGATTCTAACCTACGTCTGTCTTAGTGAGTGTTCCATTGCTGTGAAGAGATAACATGACCAAGACCATTTATAAAAGAAAGAGTTATTTGGGGATCATGGTTCCAGAAGGTTAGAGCCCATGACTGCCATGCAGCAAGCATGGCAGCAGGCAGGGAGGCAGGCACGGTGCTGGAGTAATCACTGAGAGCTTACATCCCTATCCACAAGCACAAGTTGAGGGACAGAGCTAACTGGGGAAGTCACGAGCTCTTGAAACCTCAAAACCCACTCCCAGTAATACATCTCCTCCAACAAGGCAACACCCACTAATCCTTCCCAAACAGTCCCTCCAATTGAGGACCAGCTTTCAAATACATGAGTCTATGGGGGCCATTCTCACTCAAACCACCACACTCTCTGATTCCAGATGTCCCTCCAATTGTGTGCATATTGTGTGCCCAGAAGGCAGGTAAGCTGCATTCTGCTGGATGTGCGTGCATTTCTTAATTGCTCAGTAACTATGCAAGAGCCCCAGTATCTGTGCCTCCATTGTTTTGGAGCCCAATTCTTTCACCATCAAGAACCTTCCATTCCTTTCTCATAATCTTCCACTTAGGGTTATGTTTTGAATGGTGGGATCTACCCAAATTTGTATCTTTGAAGAAATAGCTGACTCTCTGCATAGTAATCAATATGTCTTTTTAAATCTTATGTATCTATTAGGGTGCAGTAAAGAAAACAGGAAACACCCCAGGAGTGTCAAGCATAAACAGTCTGATGCAAGGACTTTGTCAAGCAGGGAGCTGGAGGGTTGAATGCACACTTAGGGGACAGTGAGACAAGTATAGAAAGTCATTGCCACTGCTAAAGAAGCCATGAAATGCTGCTGTCATAATCCACAAACGTGACTGATGGAGGAAAGCTGGACCTGAATGGAAACTGCTTGATAGATATGACCAGGAAGGGCAGACTGTTCAATGAAAGTCAGTGCCCCAGGAATGCAAGGCCATCCAAGATGACTCAGTCCAGAACCAAGACATACCATGGCTTCTTCCATTCAGCCACCCACTAGTCTTCCTCTGGTGCCTATCGCTGGCTGAGCCTTCTCAAAAGTCCTCAGCCAGTCACTTGGAAAATGGTGTTGCCTTTGATAAAGAACAAAGTAAGAGACGGCAGAGAGAGGCATTTAAAGTAAACAAGAAAGTGCCCTACACAAGCCTGAGGGGGAAACGGGTCCTAACTCTAGCCCTGGGTCAGGTCAGATGTCCTTCAGAGGATGGCTTCTTGATTTTCCCAGGCCTCCTCTCCTCAAACTGGTGTTCAAAAATCACCAGCTTCTCAAACTCCAAATCATTGCAGGCATTACAAAACCACCGCTGATCTCCAGAATTACTAAATGAAGTCACACCAGCTTCTTCATTTACTCAAACCACACCCAGAAATGAACTGTGTTTCATCAAAGCCCAAGATACACATTACAAATCTATGCTTAACACCTGTAAATTGAGATGTATCTTGTAACAACATGCTATAGTTGTTGCTGGGATGGTCAGTTTTGGGGTCAACTTGACAAGGCTATGGTCCCCCACTTTGCAACCATTAAAGTAGATGTTGCTGTGAAAAAAAAATAGAGATGTGATTAAAATCCACAATCAATCGGCTTTAAGTACAGTGCATTTTCTTTTTTTTTTTTTTTTTTTTTTGTTATTACAGAGTGGGCAGATGTTGTTGGTGTGGCCAGCATGGTGCCAAGTCTACACCTGAGACTGTCTGCAGACCTTCCAGCTTCAGCACAGTAGATCAACATAGTAAAAGCTTCTTGGACCCTCCACACCAATCCAACGATGCTAAACCATACTCCCTCCCCTGAGAAAGAGGACCCTGACATCTGACCTTCCCATAGTCCCAGGCTAGAAGGGCAAGCTTTATTTCTCTGTGCACTGCATGAGTTAGCATCCACCAAAGTAACAATATAGATAGTTCATAGAGAAAAAAAGAAAGCCTTATTTTTATCTCTTGATTTCAGAGGTTCAAACTCATGGTGGGTTGGCGCCATTGCTTCGAAGCCCGTGGCAAGACAGCACATCATGTGGGAACATGTGGTAAAAGCAAAGTTGTTCACCCCATGAGAGCCAGAAATGGGAGGGTGAGGAAAGAGATGGGGGAGGGGGAAGGGAGAGGAGGAAGGGAAAAGAAGGGGAAAGGGAAAGAGGCAAAGGGGAAAGGGGGAGAGGGAGAGAAAGAAAAGGTGAGAGAGACAGAAAATGAGAGAGGAAGGGAGGGAGGGCAGAAAGATAAGAATAAACTGCTTTCCCCCAAAAAGAGCCTGGGGTGGCATCATTACCAGTGATACAATACACGGCTTGACTAGTTTCTTTATTTTTTGTTTACTTATCCTATGAATCTGCTTGTCCTCATCATATCCTAGGAAGGATAGAAAAGCAAAATTTTTTTTTGATTTTCGAGACAGGATTTCTCCCTAGTTTTTGGTGCCTATCCAGGAACTAGCTCTTGTAGACCAGGCTGGCCTTGAACTCACAGAGATCCGGCTGCCTCTGCCTCCCGAGTGCTGGGATTAAAGGCTTGCTCCACCACCATCCTGCGAAAAGCAAATTTTTATGTGTCAACATAAAGCTATGAGACGTATGTCATGGGAAACATAACGTTGCTAATCTTGCAGCTTCATTTTGTAGACACCGAAAATGTTCTGGAGTATTTCCAGGATTTCAGAAGAATCCGACGAGTAGGAGATGATGCTGTCTGGACTGCGCTAGAGGAGGATTGTGGGTCACAGGACACATGCTAATCCCTGTCAGGAGATAAACGGCACACACACACACACACACACACACACACACACACACACACACACACGGTTGGCAGTTCTAATGAAGATGGCGAGGTGGCAGGATAGACCAGAAACTACCTGGAGCACAGGAAAGCTGTACTCACATCACAGACCTAGTAAGCAGACAGGAGATCCAGCCATGCTGATCAATACACCTCATTCATACTTTTTAACGATGTACCACCATGTGTTAATTATACGCAATTATGGGTATCATTATGACATTTTATACATATATAGTGTATTTTGTATTTTGATCATACCAGCATTCCCAGAACCCTTCATTCACTCCCCCATTGTGGTTGACCTTTATCTTCCTAATCAATTATACACATTCTAAAATTATTGCTAGTATTTTAGTTTATATCATAGTCATACAGGCTTTGAACTGCCCTTTAAATCCAGGATAGACGCCACTTGCTTACGTTCCTGAGCGCCATGCTGTGATACGTGCAGGCCTGGGTGGCAGGGGTTTTCCTCTGGTCCATACAGTTTACAGTTCCTGGGGCTGCTGCACTGCTCGGCACCACAAGGCAGTTTAATTGACTTCCTTACCAAGTGGATCGAGTGGTATTTCACCCGTGTTCTCTACAGTCTATTTTATTGCTAACTGGTCTAAGAACAGAAGGGGAAAGTGTCTTAGGCTTCTTGTTGTTGTTTGCTTGCTTGCTTGTTTGGCTGTTATTAGGGTTTTGTTGTTTGGTGTATGTTCCCGAGAGCACAGTTTTCTGAGAGGGAGGTGCAGGCAGGTCATTGGTGGACTTGTGAGGTCAGAGGAGCCAGATTACCCCGGGAGCCTGCAAGAGACATCCATATAAATTATTACGGTTTGATTTACAACTTCTCAACTCTCTAACAGTGTCTAAAACAATATGTATTGAGTAGAACCATGCTTCAGATGTTTAATTTTCATCTTTTCCCCGGCACCCTCTTTCTCTGGTCTGGTCTGGGCTGAGCCACAGCACCAGGGTAACAGAGAAGACTGGCAGGGGCGTCCAATCTATTTGCCCTGCAACGCTGTGGTGTTGTGTCCACAAAGTCACCGCAACTGAGTTGCAAGAATTCTCGTTATGATTTTAGCAGGTTTTATGGTTTTGTGTTGGGCTGTGTTTGACAGTGTCCTGGACCATTATCTGCCATCTCTGGTGCACAAGCTGTATGGATGCTTAGAAGGTTCACAGGTGCTAGGTTCTTCTAAAAACACATTTTGAAAAACAATTGGTGAGACTTTACCACCGGGAGAAAAACAATTCTTAGTACTCACTTCCTTACATAACTGCTCTTTACTTAGCCACTTGTCATTTTGAAACTTCCTTGTGGCTTTTTCAGTTCAGTCTCAATACTCACCGGGAAGTAGCTGAAATATGAGCTTGAAAGCCTAGCATTTAGAAGCTCCTGGCAAACACTTACTCTTCAGGTATCTGTATTTTGTGCTGGACAGCACAGTTTCCTCCTATAAGGTGTTTAGAGCCTCAACGGTCAACTTACAGTTTGAAAGAAATTGAATTGCACAGGTAAGCGGGAAGCCACCAGAGAAGGGGAGTGTGGTCCTGTGTGGCTTACATTCTGGAGAGAACAGTGGCATTCCCGACGAGTCTGTGAGTCAAATTAAGGAAAGCAGGGAAAGTATCCCAGAGGAACGGGGTGTTGTTGGAGGATAGCCCATCCTATGCCAAGCACGGAGGACATACAATGTACACGGAGAGAAGGCCATGCAAAGAGGCTCAGATGCTGTCACCTAGGCACTTGGCCACCATAAAACAGGAAGCTGTGCACTAGATCTGTGATTAAGGCAGAATAATGCAGCCGTACTGCTCAAGAGAGCAAATGTAGACCTTGTCAATAATCTGCGGCTATCTGAAAGATGACACTTTATTTACCTATCTTGCTCAGGGCTTAATTCTGAAATTCCACACAAATTAAACCGTGAGTGAAACACAGTTTACGGCCACAAGTGTGTAAGCATAGGAAGGAGAAAGTTCTCCTCGCTCCCTTCAGTAGCCCTGTTGGCCTTTAACGATCCATACCCCACACTGCTACCCCCCAAATCAGTTGCTCCCACAAACTGAGCAGTTGAAAAACAGGCAGCTCGTCTTCACGATCTTCTCAGAAACACGTCTGGAAAGCACTGTCCGTCATCCTTGTCCTCATGAGCAGAAAAGCAGGAAATCTGTCCTAACGAAACGCGTGTGTGGAATCTTTGGATCTGAGTGACTGAAAGTTACCTATTGTTTATTCCAAGTATTTTATAACCATGGGCTGCTAGGGAAGGAAGTGAAATCGTTGTTTGTCAGAAACTGCATCGTGGGTAGAGACTGGGCGGAAGATGAAGATTCACATGCCAGCTCACAAGCTCATCGAGTCCCACTTGCTCTGTCTTCATCCACAGTGTTGACAAAAGGGGACAAAGAGAGAGGCTTGGACACTAGCTTGAAAGGGAACTCTTGGGGGTGGGGAAGGTAAGTACCAGGAGGCCAGTTTTCCTAGATCATGGGTGACTTGGTGTGTATGTATGTGTATGTGCATATGTGTGTGCATGTGAATATGTATGTATGTAAATGTGTGTATCTGTGTGGGTGGGTATATGTGTATATCTGTGTGTGTGTGTGTGTGTGTGTGTGTGTGTATGTGTGTGTGTGTTCTCTCAGGCAAACAGGTAGCTCCATTGCATTACCCAGAATCACACGATGTGATCACAAAGGAGTTCAAACCAACACAAAGTCTTGATGTGATAAACGTTCAGAGATGAGAGTGTAATTTGGCTAATGAGGGAACACGGAAGGGAAGATGAGAGGAACCAGGAACCCAGAGCAACTTCCGACAGCAAGTAAATACACTGCAGGGAAGAGGAATGTCTCAGGTGGAATGAAGTAACCTGGATCTACATTCTAATCTGCCCTAAAGTCAGAGTTCTCCATGGCCCTCCAAACACAACTTCAATACATGTCTCTGACCAAGGTGGCTTTAGCTTTGTAGAGCATCCACAGGGGATGACGGGGCCCCAGGGTCCCTCAGGTTGCTTCTTTAGTGGAGGGAAAGTCTACAGTTTGAAACTCAGAGAAGCATGTGGCGGTCACCCAGACAGCCTCAGACGGCCTGTCGGGTGCTTTCCCCCACCGCTGAGCCTGCTGGAGTCTGCACTGGCCTTCTCCTTTCTCCATGAGGGTCTGCTTTGAAGTTGGTCATTCCCTCCATGAAGGAGGCACTGCGTGCAGCCGTTCACCTTCTTACCGCCACTCATGCTTACAGCCAAGGGCTTGCATTTCTCTCTGCTGTCACGGAACCCAGTTCTTTAGCGAATCTTTGGAAGGTTGGATTCTACACAGTCTATCTGGGAGACAGCGGCAAGCTGATCTCTGTAAGTTCAAGACCAACCTGATCCACATATGGAGTTCCAGGACAGCCAGGACCTATAGAGAGAAACCATGTCTCAAAAAAAAGGTGGGGGGGGGGGGAGGATGGAGATAGTCTCATTAATTTATATCCAAGCCACACAGAATTCCTAACCCTGCAGTAAACTTAGCCCTTCAACCTGCTGTGTTATGCAGCCTGTTCTTGTAAGTGTGCTATCAGTCCCGTAAGACCACAAGTACATGGAGCATGACCCCCACACAGCTCACACTGCTGTAGTCTGTCCTGGGAGCTGCTTGTCCATTTTTCCAGCCAAACGACCTGTTCTAAATACGAATTACTCCTTTAACTAATGGACACGATCCTCAGAGGCCTCTTACCAAACCTAGATCTGTCATGCCTCCCCTCAGAGCAGCGTGAGAAAAGAACAAGGCCGGGACTTTGTTCCTCCTCCTCATCAGAGGTCAGTGACAAATTATAACAGGGACAGCGGCCTCAGCTAAGCCAGACATATTGCCTAAGCCCACAGAGGGACCATTTCGTCTAACTAACTGTGAACGAAAGAACAGTGAGCTGGGGCCCGGAGCGGAGAGCACAGATGTGAATGTGTACGTACTGCCGCACACATACAAGCAGAGATAGGCGACGACAGAGCCCGTAAATCAGCCCTAAGGTCAGGCTCCTCCAGTGGGTCCAAAGCTGTAACTAGAAAAGCCAACAATAAGTAGAAGCTCTGGGTGTTCCACAGGAGAGCTAACAATAGTTACGTGTTGTTAAAAGTGGCACCGAGAGGTCCTGGAGAATTTATGAAGAAAGGAAGAAAGGGTCACAACCAGCTCCCCAACACCAGCATGCGCACGCACACACATGCACCCCTAACCTTATGATATTAGTGTGTGAGTGTCTTTAGTACCAGACGATGGTGTCTTCTCTTTCTCACCTCATACCCACCTCAGGCCTCGGGTCAGACTCTGAGGCTGTGACGGAACAGCCGGAACCTACCTTATGCCAAGATTGGTCTGGGTACAAACAACCCATTCCAAAATAATTTGGAAGTAGATGAGTGTAGAAAACAGTCGTACAAAGATCATTCCAGAAGCCCCTGTCTCTATTTCCTGGTGCCTGAGCTCCCTTCTCAAGGCAGCTGACCGTCTCCCTATGGTCCTCTCCACACATCCATCTGGCCTCACTGCCAGCTTTGAACCTGAGGCTTTTGGGCCAGTATTTCTTCTCTGCTTTTCTACAAGGCAGAATACTTTGACCTTTTCTCCCCACTCCTCAAAAAGAAAAGAAAAAGAAATCCTATTTTCGAAGAGCCAAGCATCATTTTCCAACTGACTTCTTGCCATATGGTCACTGGCTATTTGTGGGCAGAATGGCTGGACTCACCAGACTGCATCCTGGAAGCTTTAGCCTGATGCAAATTGCCTTTCTGTTGTCTCTTTACTTTGCTTGTCCTGTAAACTCTCTGGTGTGCTGGCTTAGTGGGAACTGCGGAAACTGCTTAGCACTGGGGGTACAGTATCCTAGCCAGCCTGCAGGGCCACCAGCATCTCCATTGAGCTTTGTGCAAGCCCAGTATCTGTACCAGACACACTGGGAGAACCGGTGCCTCATGGCAGTTGAAGGATGTCATTGTAACAAATACCTGAGAAAATCAATGTAGGGAGAACCAAAGATGGTTTGGGGCTCACACATTTCGAGTTGCAAAAGGAATTAGCCTCTTTGCCTTTGGGCCTGGGCAAAGAGTCAAATCCTGCCAGTAGGTACATGGTAGAGCAAAGCCAGTTCCTGATAGCCAGAAACTTACAGAGAAAGAAAGGGAACTCTGGTGTCACAATCCTGGTCTAGGACTTAAATGCTCATGGTAGACCTCACCTTGTGACATTTTCAGCATCTTATGAGTGGGGACTCAGCCTTCCAGAAGCCTTGCTTTGCAACTCAAGTAGCAGTAGGTGGGACCCAGCCCCTGCTAACACATTTTCAATCTGCCACCGCCTGTGCTCAGAAACCTCCTTGCAGTTAGCACTCATGAGCAAGCCTCATCTCTACTTCCCAGTAAATAAATGAGAATCTTGACAATTTAACAGGGGACAAATTATAGGGTGGGGAGACTGTTAGGGAGTGACATGGCTCATTTCAAAGCCTGCTTATACGTCAAAGGCTAGCCTAGACTCAAGGAGCTGAGGGAGAACAAAGGTGTTGAAAAGGGTGTTTGATTCAGTGCCACTTTGGATGTCCAAAAATCTGAGCGCACTAACTGGGGGACCCAGCATCCATCAGCCTGTCTGGTCTTGAAGCACTAACTGAGGAAGGGCTGGCAGTCAGTGTTACTGCCTTGCTGAGAAAGAAATCCCTTTGAAGGCAGTGAAAACTGGGGCAGGCAGCAGGTCTCCGCAGAAGTGTGGGCTGCAGACCCATCTGGGACCAGAGAAATGACGGGCTCCAGATGTGCGCAAGGAGTGCTTTCTCCCGGAAAAGAAACATCCAAGCACATTACTTCTCCTCTGCCACGTAGCTCCCCTCTCCCCTAAAGGCAACAAACCCACCGAGCGTTTTCTGCTATGCTACACTGGAGAGCCAAAGGAGGAGCTGCCGGCCTGATAAATGTTCAGGCTTAAATATGGTTTCCATAGAAACTCTTCTTGCTCCTTTCCTCTGGGGGGACCCTTATCTAGACTTTAAAAGAATTCCATTTGATTAAACTATGGTTGGAGCAAGATAAATCCACAGCAGGCAACATAGCTTCCTATCAACACAAAATCAGCATTGAAAGAGTGTCTGGCTCCGTTGTAAATCCATTAGAATAAGCTAATGGCTCCACTAACATGCTCAAAATAATACATGCTTGTCATAATGTAATTAAATAATTCAGTGGAAAATTAAATGTTGAAACAATTACACATATGGCTTAAAGCATTATGAAAATATTATGGAAAAGAAAAATGGGAGCTGTATTAACAGTGCATGGGGATTTTCATGTCACTGTTTTTATTCTCATTCTTTCCCAATGAAAGGAAAAATAAAATGCTACTTATTAAGTGTCTTGTATGTGACAGCAAATACGTTCACATATATCATCCTATTTGGCTATCATAAAAATTTTTGTGAGTTCATTTTAACAATAAGGGTGGCAGTAGCTAAAGCTAAAGCCCAAGACAGCTTGACAATCATCATTGAGTGGGTGTTCCAGTCAAGACCTGGCCAGCTCCACAATCCCATGCCTTCTCCTCTCCCTCTCCCCCTCTCCCTTTCCCTCCCCCTCTCCCTCCCCCTCTCCCTCTCCCTCTCCCCCTTCCCCTCTCCCTCTTTCTCTCCCTCTCCCTCTCCCTCTCTCTGCTTCTCACCTCCATCCTGCATCCCTCACTGCTTCTCTGTAGAGGCTATGACTTCAGCTTACATCCTTGAACGCTGCTCTCTCCCAACCAAGTCCTATAGCAGCCAAGGAGTGTGGATTCTTCTTCCTCCTGTCCACAAGACTGATTTCTACCTAACATTAATTCGTAAGTGTAAAGAATCAGAGATATAACATTAATAATTACAGAAAACAGGGGGCAGGTAATCCGGTTGGGAACTCATACTCTCTCTTGCTCATATTTGCTCGCTCACTCTCTCCCCTCCCTTGTGCCACCAGGCCCCTGCCACCAAAATCTGACTATTAATATAAGTCCCCAGTGGTGAGAAGGTACTGGGAAGGCTGCCAACTGTAAGTGGGAGTGGGTGTGGGAAAATGCAAAGGAAGAAGGAAAGCTGCTTTCAGAAAAAAAAAAAGCACTGGCCATCTGTAGTAAATTATAAATAAATTCCCTGGCTGCGAATATAATTTCTGCATCCAGGGCCCCTTAGGGGAAAACACCTCAGACGCAATGTACGTAGGACTCAGAATGTCCAACCAGGGCACCAAGATTCTGGAGGCTGATGCTGCAGAGGAGATAACATGATCTCCAGCACAGCTTTAACGCAGCTTCGGTCCAGAAAACAACCTGACATCCCAACAGTCCAAACTGTAGAGGCTTCTGCAAATGTCAAAGTTTTCCTCAACCCAGAGGCACGGTCATCAAAGAATACAGACTGAGAAGCGAAGGGACTTCCCACACTGAGGAAGAGAGACCGTCTCATGCAAGACTTCACTGGCAGCACACCCTAGACGTGGCAGCACACCACCCTAGACGTGGCAGCACACCACCCTAGACGTGGCAGCACACCCCAGATGTGGCAGCACACCCTAGACGTGGCAGCACACCCTACATGTGGCAACGCACCCCAGACGTGGCAGCACACCACCCTAGACGTGGCAGCACACCCCAGATGTGGCAGCACACCCCAAATGTGGCAGCACACCCCAGACGTGGCAGCACACACCAGATGTGGCAGCACACCACCCTAGTCATAGCTTTTGGCACAGTGGAAGCTGAGACCTCATGTGCCGCGACTCAGAAACACCTTTCTGGCACACTCCTTCCTCCAGTACCCTGATTATACCTGAAAATCCCATCCTTCCTCCACTTAGAAAACCTTCAGAGGTCCCATGAAAAGGTACTGTACTGGCTAGCTTTATACCAACACGATACAAGTTAGAAACATCTGAGAGGAGGGAATCTCATTGAGATAATGTGTCCCTAAAACAGGCAGTAGGCCATTTTCTTAATTAGTGACCCATGGAGAAGGGTCCAGCCCATCATGAGTGGTGCCTCCCCTGGGCCAGTGGTTCTGGGTTCTATAAGAAAGCAAGTTAAGCAAGCCAGTGAGCAGCACCCCTCCTTGGTCTCTGGGTCAGCTCCTGCCTTCAAGCTCCTGCCCCGGTTGAGTCCCTGTCCTGACTTCCTTCAATGGTGGACTACGATGTGGAAGTGTAAGCCATATCAGGTGAAGCCCAGCACAAGAGCAGATGCCACTCAGTTCAGCTCTCATCACCAAACTTCGCAGCATCTGCCCCTTCCCAGCGCAGCTCGGAGAGGAGGTAATCAATTGAATGGTGTTTCTCTTCCTTCCTCCTCTCGGGCACGCAGCTGTGTCTGGGAAAGAGGGTTGGTTGTGGGGAGAGTTCCGCCAGTGTGGATATAAAAGGGAGGGACTTCAGCCCGAATGCTTCATTTCTCCTCCCAGCCTTCCTCAGAGACAAGGACTTCCCTGTCAGGTGCCCCAGGACCACGGCCTCAAGGACTGCAAAGTAGTCAGGAAATTAAATATGACTTCCCAAATGAAGTTTGCAGAGCCTGTTTATGTATCCAGCATAGCACAGGATTTGTTTTGACATTTCCACAACTTCTTGGTGATACTCTTGTTAAGTAAAGTGAGACTGTGCTATATTTTCTACTTCTGCAAGCTTCCACTATTTCTTGTCACGCGCATAAAGAAACTCACAGACTTTCATGTGCCTTGGAGACTACGATACCCATAGTACATAGCTGTGTTCCAGCTTCTCCCAGCCTCTTTACTTCCAAGGGTTTCCTGGCATCTTTATCTTGTTTTTGTTTTGTTACAACTTGTGCTGCTGTGGTATAGAAGCATTACCAAAGCAACTTATAGAAAGGTGAGTTTATCGGGGCTTCCAGTTCATCCCCATGCATGGCAGAACTCAGGCACATCAGCTGGAGCTGGAAGCCAAGAACTTACGCCTTGAACCACAAGCAGAAAGCAGAGAGTGAATGGGAATGGCACATGGCTTTTGAAGCCTCCAAGCCCACCCCCAGTGACACACTTCCTCCAGCAAGGCCACATCTCCTAAACCTACCCAAACATCACCACCCATTGAAGACCAAGTATTCAAATGCCTGACTACCCGGGACTTCTCTGTCAAATCACCCACAAAATCCATTTTAAGACTAAACATCATAAAAGTCATGAATTAAATGATGAAGGGGGTACGGTAATAGATAATACATCTCTATGTATCAATCATGACATTGTACGGGGTGGAGAGCATGCTGGGAAGGAAGTCAAGGCATCTTGTAACCAGTCCCTCTGGCTTGAGTAGGTAGAATGTCTTGAAGACACTCATCCCCTGAGGGTCAGTGGCTTATGTCTTCCCAGGGAGGGGAGCTCTTTAAGGACTATTCCAGAAGCCCACTGCTAAATTTGGAAGAATAATTAAAGGGCATTTTGCCATTTTTCTGCTTCTTTCCTTCAGAACTTTTTTCCATCCAAAGTATGTGTCTAGAAAGAGCAGGAGATACCAGGGTCAGATACATCTTACAAGAAAATAGGGGCGAGTGGCTGAGCAGATGTGGGGTGTGCCATGAAACACTGAACCACAGGCTGGAAAGGCTCCATCCTAGAAACCTACATTTCTCTCCTGCCATCCCTCTTGTAGCTGTCACTCTTGATGCAAGTTGAGTTGGGAGTAGCTTTACCATGTGTGTGAGGGGGGAACTATTTTATTAATGGCAGGGCTTGAGGAGCTTCACCCATACCTGACACGGGCATGGGAGTCACTGAATACACCCAGAGTGGGCTCTGGCCAGCAGAATGAGGTCCAATACACAGCACCGTCACAGGTCAGGATGGCCATCATGGTCATGACCCCTCCTGTGCCCCTTTCCCCTATCAGAGGAAAAAGGGTGCAGAGTTAGCTTTGGGAGAGATGTGCCTTCAATTGTGGTGAACTTTGAACTTGGTAGCTACAAATTTGGTACCTTGCAAAAGCCAGAGGAGTTGAATGAACATAATATCCATATTAGTAAAATGCCTTCAATTGCTGGTATGGAATCCAGTTGAGCCAGCTTTTCCACAAGAAGGATTTACAAGAAATTCATCTTGGAAAGTTGAGGGTGGCCCTGGGGTAAGACAGTCCTGGAGGGCCTGCCCCTTTTCCTCCGTGTCTTGATTCTGCCTTCCCTGTGCTGACTTCTTTCTTAGACTCCTCTTCCAAGAGTGAAGCAAGCTTCTGGAAACTTTAGACTCTCACTTTCTTCACAGTAAAGGAACCCAGAAGAAGAACCTTGCCCCATTCTGAACAGCCCCAGCTCAGGGCAGACTTTCTTCAGTCTTCTGATCCCCTTCTCTCCTTTGGACACGGGCCTCCTTCCACTCCCTGCTCACCTGCTCACTGAAGCATCATCTCCTTCTCACTGCTGTGCCTCTTATCTTCTTGTGGCTCTTCCACATAACAATGGATGTGTTCTTTACCTCTAGCATTGACTGCACCCCGTACAATGATTGCCTCCCCCCAAATAACTACAAGATGAGGACTGGAGAGAAAGCTCAGCCTAGAGAGTGCTTGCCTCACAAACACAATGACCTGAGTTCAAGCCTCAGAATCCATGGTTCGAAAAATAAAAGTGAGTCTTGGTGGCATGTCTCTGATGTGGGATTACCCTCTGTATGCTGTGAATATCATTGGTTAATAAGAAACTGCTTTGGACCTATAGCAGGGCAGAACTTAGGTAGACAGGGAAAACTAAGCAAAAGGCTGAGAGAAAGAAGGGTGGAGTCAGGGAGAAGCCATGTAGCCCTGCTGGAGACAGATGCCAGAGCTTTAGCCAGCCATGTAGCAATATACAGATTAATAGAAATGGGTTAAATTAAGATATGAGTTAGCCAATAAGAAGCTAGAGCCAATGGGCCAAGCAGTGATTTAATTAATACAGTTTCTGTGTGATTATTTAGGAACTAAGCAGCCCAGGAACTAACTAGCGGCCTTCTAATAACTGACTTGGACAAGCTAGCTGAACCAAATGGCCTTCCCTCGGGGATCACTACAGTCAGGTGCACAGAGCACTTTGATGGTCCAGGTTTGGGTCACATGCAACCTTGGATCCAGATGTTGTGGCCAGCCCATGAAAAGCTAGGGAGGTGTGGTATCCACAGAGATAGCAAGCAGGCAAAAGCTTAACCACCATGACAGCTAGATCTCAGGGCATGGCAATTTGGCACTGGTGGCCTTGGGTTTTGGAAATTGACCACAACTCTTATTCTCACTGCAGGGACAATGCTGTTATCCTGGGACAGGGATAAGTAATTTCAAATAAGAACCAAAAGAGACATGTAGGGAAAGTCTTCCTGCCGATCACTTTGACTCTGGACTTGGGTGGGACACGCCTAAGATGCATCTGACACTGGAGTTTCGACTCTTGGGTTAGCATGTGTGTTGGCATGTGTGTGTGCTGGCATTCATCGTGGGTGTACAGGCAGCACTCTGAAACAGCCCCTGGCTTGGTTCACAGGGTTGTGAAATTTAATGAAGCAGATGAATAACTTGGAGTCATTCATACTCTTTGGTGGAGATGTAAAAACATTAAATAGGAACCTCCCTGGAGGCTTCTTTGCAGCCTCACATCATATAAAGGACCAAGATTTCTGTAGGCTGCCAATGATGGAGCTGATAGTCAGGATTTTATACAGAGCGCTCCAGGTATCAAATTGCTTGATAACTGTTGATGCTGCTGTCTGCTCCTCCCCAGCTCCACCCTTTCCTCCTCCTCTTCTTTTTCCTCCTTCCCTTTCCCTTTCCTCTTCCTTCTCTTCTTCCTCTTCCTTCCTACCCTCTCCCTCCTCCCTTTCCCCCTCCTCCACTTCCTCGTCCTCCTCTTCTAGATCAAGGCTCGCTATGTTTCCCAGCCTTGCATTACCATCCTTGGGGAACAGAACATGTCTGCAAAGTCTAGTATAGTAAAACCCTTTGGCCAAAAGCAATTTGAGGAGGGAAAAATTTATTTGGCTTACACTTCCAGGTCGCAGTGTGTTGGGAGCAGTGAGACCCCAGATCCTGAATTTCTTGTAATCCCCTGATCTGAGTGCCTACAGCTGCTCTGAGCACGAGACCTTCAGGAGTTCCTGATGGCAGGAGAGTGGTTTCTGGTGGGTTTGGCTGGGGCGTGGCTATCTCTATATAATCTGCCCCTGAACACAATAAAGGGGGTATTCTTGGGGAATTCAAGGATGACCCATGTCGCTGTCTCTCTGTCTGTGTGTGTCTGTGTTTTTTAACCTCCTGCCCCTTGCCCAAATCTCGCGAACTGGGTGCCAGCGCATAGAGCGCAGACATGGAGGCGCGGTGCGCTGCAGCAATGCATCACTGAGTTAGGCCAGAGCAGGAGTTGTGAAGGAAAACTGCTTGCTGGCTCACGCACAAGTTTGGGCTTAGCTAACTTTCTGATGCAGTCCAGGACCATCTGCCCAGGGATAATAATACCACCCACAGTAGTAATGGAACTTGCCATCTTTCTTCGGGGCTCAGGATTAGGATTTTAACGATCACACAGAGAAAACGTTCTCCCACTAAGAAACCAATAGCCATACCCACCTCCTCTACAGAATGGTGAGGCTATGCCAAGGGTGAAGAATGCCACTGTGAGTCTATCACCTGGAGACAGACACCTCTCCAACTATCTGAAGGAGGATCATTAAGGTACAAAACTGAGTTTATAAAAGCAGGGTAAAGAGGAGACTCATGGGCATCGAGGAGACAAGTCTGTGCTGAGCGAAGGGAGATGCGGGGAGTCTTCAATGTTGAAATTCAGAGTTCTGAAGAAATAGCACTGGTACTTGGTCCTGGTATTCCCCAGCTTAAAGGAAGGGCTCCCTGTGCTGAAAATAGGACCCTTGAGGAGTGGGTACTATACCTGAGTTGTCGGCCCTGTGATAATGCACTGAGACTGGACCTACAAGCGCTACAAAAAACAGCCTGGATTCCGTTGGTGCAGCAGCCAGGACCTGCCTCCACCACAATTATTGGGAAACAGGAATAGGAAAGAGCTTCCCAGGATCCCTCCAGTTGCTGCTACAGGCAGAGTTTGACACAGACACTGCAGACAATGAGCCGCTGGAAACTGGGGTTCTTTGTTATTGCAGCAAAACCTAGCATAATCTCAAACCGCTGGTGATCCTAGAAGTCGGGAGATGGTCACTTCCCGTGGCATGGATTACACCGCCTGGAGGCTAGTGCTGATTGGTGACCTGGGTTTAAGTGAATAAAACAGTTTGCCTTTTGCTTGCCACTGCTTCCTGATGCTCTTTGACCTTCCTTGCTCTGATTTTGCTACCCAATCCGCCTCACTCCAGGATGGTCTTTCTTTTGGTCACTAATTGGAAAATCCCTTAACTTAAAAAGCCATACTCACTTCTCAAGGAGACCACTGAATTAAAAGTAGAAATTTGAGAAGAAGAAAACATATAAATGTGTGTGATATATATGAAATATCATTATGTAAACATATGTATGACCACATAAATATTTAAATATCTCTTCTTTATACTTCATATAGCAGAACATGTGTGCAGAGATGTGTGTGTTATACAGTTATATGCCTTACATGTCCACCATCCTGGAGACTGCTAACACAGAAAATCTTTTCATTTGTCCCTCAAACAGCTAGCCAAGAAGACTGCCTCTGAGTAGGCAGGAAGATGAGCTGCTACCTCTGCTACCTCAATGGCAGCCCCTGGGCGCCACATAACTGATTGTGATGCCAGTGTGGGCTCAGGGTTCATAGGATTAATGGGGGCTCTTGAGGGGGTGCTAGCCTGGATCACATCTACGGGTTGCCTATGGAGTCTGACTATGGCTCCTCTGCTAATCTAAGCATTTCAAGAGTGGTTCCATCCCTATGTCTGAGAAGCTACATTTGCCTTGGGCCACCCAAACACACAAAAGTGAGCAGGCATGGGGAGTTCCCTCTACGCAGTCTCTTGGGGGTACCCAAAGAACATAACTGTGGAAGGCTGGGAAGTGTACCTCAGTGTCATTCTCATGGGACTAGAGCTTTGTGGAATCCTCTGATGGAATAGGTTCAGGGCATGGAAGCAAACCCACGTGATGACGCTCAAGGGTCTGCTGTGGTAAGAAATACACACCTGGACAATCCACGTGTAAGACATAGCACACGTGAGCAGCCCATCCACTCACCTCACCATGCAACAGAATGTGCATTGGCAACTTAAGGTATGGTCAAAATCAACATGCAGAGAAGATCCCTGCAATAGCTCCTTAAAGCTTATAAGACCATCCTCATAGCTAAATCCCAACTTACGTACCAACAATAATTTCAGGATAATATAAACGTGGTGGAGATATGTGGCCCCTGCTTACACATCTTGCCAGCACTTTCCCATACTGCCTTAATATATGAAGACCACTGTAGCACAAGTAATAAAAAAACCTGGAGACAGATATTGGGGTTCAACCCGAAAACCAGAAAAGCAAAGCAGCCAAGCCACTAGAGAAGTCTTACTTCTACCAAGGCTGGGTGGCCACAGGCTAAGCAGACTAAGCAGACTAAGCAGACTAAAGAGACTAAGCAACCAAGAGCCTCTCTCTCCTCCCATTCTATAGTCTCTCTAGTGCTGGGATTAAAGGCGTGACACCCCATTATTGGGATTAAAGGTGAGGCACCACCACTTCAATTTGTTTCTGCACTGATCCTGTGGAGCCCAAGGTGGCCTTGAACTCACAAAGATCTATCTGTCTCTGTCTCCCAAATCCTGGAATGAAAGATGTATGCCATCACCGCCTGATCTCTAATGGCTTAGCTTTGCCCCTGGTCTTCAGGCAAGATTTATTTATTATAATACAGATAATATACCACTATAGGCCACAGATGGACCTCTGTCCTTCTAGCTATTTCTAGATGTCTCTTGAGCATACTGAATTACATTGAAATTATGTTTTTAAAGAAATTGAACAATCTCTTATGGTTTTTTTTTTAAAAAGCACTTTACCATTCTCATAGATTTGAGACATCCAAGTATCAAAGTTTAGTGCATGTTTTACTATAACTCAGTGGGAGGAAAATGCCTGGGAAAAACATCTTCAGAAAGAAAGTCTTGGCCCGTTTCTTGCCTCATTTTAGTGCCCTTTCATGCCAAAGCTAGCATATTTTTACCAGATGCAGCAGAGCTCAACACCAAATATTAACTTCTCCTTCACAAAGTTTATATGGTCAGGAATTCATCACTGAGCACATCCAAGGGAAGTCAAAAGTGTGGACACTCACAGGTCCACTCACTAAATAATCTCTACACATAACGTGGTGATCCGTGAAAAAAGTAAATACGGTAGGTAGAAATGATAACATGGAATAAAAATTCAAGCAAAGGGCGATATCCAAAGGGGCAGAGGAGACAACAGATATTCAGAGTCTAGTTTCACACTGCTATTGCTGAGAAAATATGCTTTGTGTGAATGAGAAATTAATATTTGGTGTTGAGCTCTGCCATATATAATTAAAATATGCTAGCTTTGGTATGAATGGGCACTGAGGACAAGGCACTAATTGGTTCAAGGCTCTCTGCGTGAAGATGCTGTTCCTAGGCATTTTCCTCCAATGTGAACATAAATAATAGTGTATAACTATAAATAATACTGAATAATATAAATATTAAAAGTTATAGTACTAAATTTTGGCTCTCTGATGTCTCAAACCTATTTGAATTGCAACATGCTTTTATTTATATAAGAGAGTGTCCAGTTTCTTTAAAAACATAAGTTCAATGTGATTTCCTGTGCTCAAGGGACATCTATAAATATCTAGAAGAGTATTGACCTGGACCTCAGAGGACAGAGGTCCAGATGTGATCTTCATATGCAAAGGCAGTATGAGAAAGCAATGGCAAGATATGTAAGCAGGAGTCAAATTATCTCTACCATGTTTACATTATTCTAAAATTATTTTGGTACATAAATTGGAATTTAGATATAGGGAAGATAGTCTTACATGTTTTAAAGGTTTATAGGAGGGGAGGGATCTGCCCTGGATGTTGACTTTGACCATATCATATATTGTAAATGACGTGAGTGTATGGGCTGCTCGCATGTGCTTTCTTTGAAAATATAATTTTCTGAACTAATATAAATACCAATTCTTGTGTTCTTTCTAAAAAAAAAAAAAAAATCCTAAAGGGAAGCTTCCTGTTATGTATAACCTCTGAGAGCAAGTTTTTAGTTGCCTGAAGAGTAGAGACAATCTACAGAAATCAAAAAAGGGACAAGACAAAACTCATTGCCAATCCAGACAAGCATGCCTCAAGTCAACAAGATCCCCAGATTCCTCCCCACAGTCTCATGACAAGGCTGAGAAACACCAGGCACTGGGAGTGACCACAAGGGTTGGTATTCCTTAAGGAATAGCAGCTACACTGGGAGAGCATGGTAGAGAATACTTAACAAAAGGGATTGAGGAATATAATCCTTACAACAGTGGGGGAACATTCAAGAGCTGTGTGTGGTCTGTGCCATGTTTTCCCAATTTATCCATGCTGTTCGAGTGTACCAGTAGAATTAACTCAATGTGTGTTCTGGAAACTCCAGCCCCTTCTCCAACACTCCCTTGTCATCGCCTCAGACACTCACATTCCAACCAATGTCATATTCCAGAGAGGGGGACATGGCAGAGAAAAAGAAATAAGGCCAACCTAGCCTCAAAAACCTAACCGCTGCTAAACTTCCAACTGGGGTTCTTGCAAAGTTACCACCTCCCTCTGAGCTGACCTCAATCCAGCCAGGAACACAGCCTGCAGGGCTGGAAGACAGCATTCCTCAAATGCCATGTTACAGGGCACATTAGAGTCTATATTCTTTTACCTCCCACTCATTCTTCAATCCACTCCGACCTTGTTACTTCACCCTTGAGACTCCTGAACAAAAAAAAAAAATAGCTTTTTGCTGAGGTCACCAAATGACCCATATTCGATGGACTGCTGAGACAGCCATGAAGCCAATTCACAGGACGAGGGCAGACACTGTTCTGTCTGTCTTGCTACTGTGACAAAAAGCACTGGCAACAGCAATCTGAGGAAGGAAGGGTTTATCTGGGCTCATGATTCAAGGGTATGGTTCGTCATTAGCAGAGAAGTAATTTTCTGTTGCTATGAGAAAACACAATGACTAAGGTGACTTAAAGAAGGAAGAGTTCCTTTGGACTTAAGGCTGTAGAGGGAGACGAGTCCACCATAGTGGGAAAGCACAGCAGCAAGTAGCAGGCATGGTGGCGGGAGCAGGAAGCTGAGTTCACATCTTTAACTGCAAGCACCAAGCAGAAAAAGCAAACTGGAAGTAGCTTGAGGCTTCTAATCTCAGAGCCCACCCACAGGGACATGCTTCCTGCAGCAAGGTTGTGCCTCCCAAACCTCTCTAAGCAGCACCACCAAGTGGGGAGTGAGCGCTCAAACCCTTGAGCCTTTGGGGGACACTCATTCAAGTTCAAGCCACTATCGTGTGGCCATGGAGATGGGAGACAGCTGCCCACACTGCTCTTGTAAGGAGAAGACAGAAAAGAGATCAGAGCTGGTACCCAGCCATGTGTCTCCTTTTTACTCAGCCAGCACCCCGGCCCATGTGATGGGGTGGGTCAAGTTTTCATCTCCTCACTTAAACCTCTCTTGAAGTGTCCTCACAGCCATACCAGAGGTGTATCTCCTAGGTGACTTCAAATTCCATTAAGCTTAGCAAGATGAGCCACTACACCAGTCACCTTGACTTACTGAGTTTCTCAGCTGCTCTTGACCCTGTTGGCCACTGCCCTCCCCACCACCATCTCAGTCACATGACTTCCTTAACTTCCATTCCCTACACCCTTTTGTTCCCCCTTTATTCGTATCTCTTTCCCCTTAGCCTGACCATTAGATGCTGAAGCTTCCCAAGAACTCACTTTTCTTTCTGCTGCCTCTTCCTTCCTTTGATCCTCTTGTCTCCATCCATGGCCATGAAACACAGTTCATAACAAACCTATGTAAATGGCTCCCCTTCCAGTTGTGTTGTGTGTTGCTTATGGAGTTACGGGAGAGTGCACCCACTCCTGACGCTTTAGTTATCATTTATATATTATCTATTTCCAAATGTATGTGTCAGCCTCAGACAGTTCTGAAACTCAAGCCCACATACAGCACTGGCTCCTTAGGATTCGCTTGTTAAAATAGCCTATTTTACATGCACAAATCCAGCCCCCCTCAGCATCTCCTGCCTCCACAAATGACGGCAGCTTCCATCCATCTCAAAACAAAGAACATATTCTCATCACTTCTCCCTGGCGCTTACTACAATGTAAGCACGTTGAATGTTGGGCTTTCATTCATAATTGGGCCTCCAGAGCCAGAAGACTATGTGAAATAAACATGTTGAATGAAATAATAAAGTCCTATTAGTTTTATGTTCTGTCTATCTGGGAAATCATTTCCATCATCACCCAGCTCCCTTGCTTGGATTGCTTCCTGCAGTGCACCCTCTGAATCTGGTTAATACCAGATGGTCTTTCAGCTCTCACCTCAGTAGCACCCTCTCAGGGAACCTCCACTATGACCCAAACTAAGCCAGCTCCCCTGTAGATGCTATCAGCCTGTGTCTCACTCAACGCCCTCTCGATCTGTCCACTACACTTCTACCTCTGGTCCGACCTCCATCTGAATCGTTCTCGTCTCTCTTATTCCATAGGAATTCTGAACTCACCCAGCAAAGTAACAAACCCAGAGTAACATCCACTTAGTGCTGAGAGTCCTGGGAGAATAAATCTCAATAATTCTACAAGTAGAAGCTGAGGACACAAACGCCACCCCTCGTGACATCTGCAGAAACATAACCACAGAAGCATGTGCCTGGCTTTACAAGGCAGGCGTTTTACTCTTACTTCCTTCTGGTCACGTCCAATCCACACCCACAGGCCACGTGTCTCCTAGGATAGCTATGAAAGCCTCTAGATACGTTTATAGATGACAACATCATGTTGCCATATCCAAAGGCTGGACATCCTTAGAACCATGCCTATATTCACAGCATTCGCGAAAATCGCTTACACGTTCCATCTTTTCTTCCTGCTTGGCCCTCCAGGACAGCCCTGTGTGGTTCTGGTCTGAAGAACCTCCCCCCTCTTCTCCATGCTCTCTGCTCCATGAAGAGATTCATGCTATCTCGAAAGGTTTCCCCCTCCTCTGAGATTTGTCCACTCTTCTCACCCCCAGAAAAGCTTTTTTTTTTGCATCTTCTCTCCTCTTGCTTTCTTCAAAAACTACTGCCCTACTCTTCCCTGCTGATGTGTTAGAATTTCTTGAATTTCACCAAGATCTTTGAGAAAGAAATTGCCATTGTAAGACTTTTAGTCTCTGTGTAAGAAACGGCTTCCCCTAAAGCCTTTAGCTCTGCAGCAGACAAGCCCCTCTCTCCTGCACACAAACCATGCCAATACTGGCAAAGAAAGCGGGGACTCCCTGAGCGTGGGAGCTGTGTTTGATTCCTGGGCTGTCTCTTTCTCCAACAACCCCGAGGCACCTAGAAGTGATTCTCATATATGGCATCTGCAAGAGCGTGTTTACATGAAGGAAACACTGATGACACTGGCCCATGGCTGACATTAGTCTGTGTAGCCCCCACACGTCATTCAGCCTTGGCTCAAATATGACTTTTTTCTGGAAGCCTTTCTCTTCTTGCCGCTCACGCCCCCATAGCAGCCAGTGGTTAACATTCAAACTCCTGCAACTAGCTGTCTAGTGTCTGTCTGTCTTCTCCTCCACAGCATCCTAGGAGCTCCACACAGTAGCTGGAACACAGACGGCTCAAAGCCAGGGATTTCGTTTTGTTTTGGTTTGGTTGATGTATATTCATTATATATAGTACTGGTTAGATAAGGGTATTTCCACACAAGTGTACAGTGCTTTATAAACATATTCCCGCCATACACCCACCCCCTCTCCTCTTCCCCCTTCCCCCTCCTGTTAGATCTCTTTGTTCTTTTAAACAGTCTTGCTTCAAATTTTAGGTCGCTTACACACATGTAGTTCCGTGGTGTTGCACATAATCTAGGATCAACGAATAAGAGGAAGCATGAAACATTTGTCTGAGAGCCTTATTGATTCCCTTAATGTGATTCTCTGTAGTTACATCCATTTTCCTGCAAATACCATAATTTCTTTATGACTGAACAAAATTCCATGTGTACACATACTGCATTTCCTTTATCCATCCCTCTGTTGGGTACCTACATTCACTACGCTGTTGTAGACAGTACTGTAATAAACACTGGTATATAAGTATTGTGTGTTGACTTTGATTCTTTGGGGAAATTATCCAGGAGTGATGTGGCTGGGTCACGTGGCAAATCTTGATTTAGGTTTTCTCAGAACACTCCACCCCTCTCCAGTGTCAGAATCAATATTTCGTAGTGAAATTGCATTACTTATGTCCTCCATGTAATGCCATCGCTACAGCCAACCTCTCCTAGAATGGTGTTTCCACGTTTATCTCCAAATCATTAATTTTTAAATGCAAGAACCCAGCATATTTCCAGGACCATCACAAAATAGAAGGAAGGGAAGGAGGTGAGGGAGCTCATTATTTGGCATTTCTACAAGTCTAATAAGATCTTAACAATATAAACCCCTACATGTCTGAAAGGAACTACAGCGAGCACGGTAAGAGCAGAGAACCAAATTCTCAGAGTTGAAGAATCCGTTTCAGAATCCAGATGGCCCGGCTTCCCCACGCCTTCCTCCGTCAGTGTGTTTGTAAGTTCATACAGTATTCTGATTGCCCCTCTTGGGGAAGAAGAATAAATACTAGTGTTTCTGAGAATCTGTTCTGTATCAAGTGCTCTGTGCACAACACAGTTCGGCAGCTCGGAGCGCACAAACTCACAACGCTGGACCCAGCGCTTCTGTTGCTTTCTAACGGGTGTGGGAGTCTGGAGTGCTATCTCTGTTTATCAGCCTTGGAGTCTAAAAGGCCATTTTTGTCTGTGGCTGTAGACTTCAGCTTACCTGATATGGGGCTTGTGGCTGGCAAACTCCTCAGTAAGACTATTAGTGTTTAAATGTTCTCAAGTCAGTTTATTTTTTCAGACTGAATTGGCTCAGCCCATCACAGAATCTAAATGGAGCTTATAGTTTCAGCTTTACGGTTTCCAGACTATCTCTAGAGCCTGTCAAAAACTATAATATTGGGGCTGGGGAGATGGCTTAGTCGGTAGGGCACTTGTGTTACAAGTGCAAAGACCTGAGTTTGGTCTCCAGAGTCCAAAGTCAGGATGGGGGTTGGGGGAGCCAGGCATGGTAACACATGCCTGAAAGACAGAGCTGAGGGAAGAGACAAGAAGCTCCCCAGGGCTCACTGGCCCGCCATCCTAGACAAATCTGCTAGTTCCTGTCCAGTGAGAGATTCTGTCTCCAAAACAAGACAAGAGCCACTGAGATGGCTCTGGGGGTTAAATGTATTTGCCAGGCAAGCCTAGAGATCCTAGTTCGACCTCTGGCAAAATACAAAAGATTATGCATATCCCAGAGATCACTTGATGCTCGTGGGAGACTGTTTTAATTGGGCCAACAGCCATCCTTCGCTTCCTTGGAGCACTATAGGTCTTCAAGAGTGTGGGAGAGAGCACACGGCCACCTTGTCACCCTAAGCACAATCCTGAGCAATGGCAGCCAAGAGTACGCAGCATGCAAGTCCCTGAAAAACACAGGGACTTTGTGCTTTATTTTCTCAACAGAGAACACAGAATGACCGCCCTGCTCATGACTGAAACTGATCTATTTTGTCCCTGTCTCTTTCTGCTTCATTTCCATTGACCTTGAAATAGTGAACTGCAATCGACTGTCTCTAGAAGACAGAGCAGTGTCCCTCCCACCTTAGTATTGCATTGGCAGTGCCCTCCCACCCTGGTTTTGCATTGGCAGTGCCCCTCCCACCCTGGTATGCGTTGGCAGTGCCCTCCCACCCTGGTTTTGCATTGGCAGTGCCCCTCCCACCCTGGTATTGCATTGGCACTGCCCTCCCACCCTGGTAATGCGTTGGCAGTGCCCTCCCACCCTGGTATTGTGTTGGCAGTGCGAGATCAAACCAAAGTCCTTCCTTCACGTTACTAAGGGAATTTTGAAGATGAGTAATAAAGTAGGTGGTAATTCAGTGAAAGGAAATATGATAAATGGACAATTGGAGCAGGGATGCTGAAGTTTAGTGAGCTCCAAAAACTAACGGAGCCTAGGGTGATCAGAGCTGGGTGAGCAAAGGAGACATAGAGATAAAGGCCACGGAGGAGCCCAATGGCTCAGATGGCTCAGGCCAGGCTAAGGATGTGGGACTGCATCTCTGTGTGACTGGACTCTGTCATGTGACAAGAGAGGAATGGCTCTGTGACCTAGGTTACAGCAATACTGCAGAGGTCCAGCCAACACTGAGTCCCAACGTGCGTTCTCAACGCTTGCAAATGGAACAGACACTTCACTGCAGAAAGAAAAAGAAAAGGATTTGAAAGGGAAGGGAAGGGGAGGGTGAAGGGAGAGAAGAAGCTCATGTCAGGATTAAGTTGCAGAGAATGTCTTATATTGGTCTTTTTCCTACAGGAAATCAGAAACCAACATCCCAGCTACAACTCTATGCAAGCATGTACACATGTGATGTTATACACAAAAGGAAAAACATCTGTTGCTTAGAATCATAGATTTGTCAATGGTTTCATACCTTTACTAAATTCTCTTGGGTTCTCATAGTAAAACATTTTAACTACAATTTTATAATTGGCAAAAGGCTATGAAAGCCGCATTTTCTAAAATAAATTTCAAGTTTCGTCAACTCCACCCACCCACGGACCATCACACAAACTTCAATTCACAGTGAATCTCCCTGCCATTATGATGGGAGAAAGCCAGGGATCACAACATTCCAGCCACCCGCCTGGTGGGTGGTCTAATTAACATCTCTTAATTAGATGAGGAAAAACAAATTCGACCCATACCACCCCAGCCGTGGACATCTGCCATAGGACGCCCAGGATCCTCTGAATTCACCTTCTGATCCCATCCTATCCAGAAGCCATTTCAAAGAGCGTTTCCCACATGCCAGTCAAGCCTCCTCAGGGCTGTGGGAGGCCAGAAATTAAACCACTCTATTTTCATTCACTCGCCCAGTCAGCAAACACGTATTAGGATTTCTAGGCCAGGCCTAAGACTATGAAAATTAAAAAGACAAAACTCTTTATCCACCATGAAGTCTCCACAAGTGGAACAGATGGGAAAAAAAGAAGTGATTCACTATGAGGTTACAGTAAGACAGCGTTAGTATGGAGAAGATAGGTCAGAATCCCCAGCTCTGGGAGGGCAGGGCAGAAGCTACCAAAAGGATGTGAAGTCTGAGCTAGGTCTTACAAGAGAACTGTGTGCTTGCCACGCATACAGGACAGAAACGGCCCTGCAGAGAAAGAAAGAGTGTGCAGACAAAGGCATGGCTGGCAAGTTCCAGGAAGGACACAGTAAACACATAGAGACACCCACCATGGGGACATCAGACAGACTGAGGCTGACAAGTCACCGCGGGTCTGGACTTTCAGTGGCAACATCTGAAAAGACCGTGCAAGTTCAGAGAAGGAAGGAGGAGCACTTGCTCACTTGATTGCAGGAAGCAGAGGAGCAGAGGGAGGTCTAGAGGAAGAACCTTCCGGAAACCGGCCGTTTGCCGAACTCTGACATTGTAGCTAAGCCTTCTTAAAGCACATACTGGCCAGTGGCTTAGAATGAAATTCCATAATGCAAGTAAAAATGGAAACAAATAGCTTGTGATTCGGGACCAACGTGCGGACAGTTCTTATGATTTCAAAGGAATCCTCTTAGAACTCTTTAAAAATAATAGCCCTTAATGGCAGAGTGTAAAGAAATCTTGATCTCCTCAGATGAAAACGGTGTGGAAAAACAAAATGTGATGAACACACGTTGAGTAAAAAGACGCATCGAGTGCACAGCAAAGAAGCGGGGGCTCCAGGGTGTTTGAGAAAGCGAAAGGCAGATGGTGTGAGCCCTGGTAGTAGCCCCTGGTTGTAGCTACATTCCTCTAAGGCAGTGGTTCTCAACCTTCCTAATACTGGGACCCTTTAATACTCTTCCTTATGTAGTGCCCCCCAACCATAAAACTATTTCGTTGCTACTTCGTAACTGTAATTTTACTACTGTTATGAATCATAATGTAAATATCTGATAGGCAGGCTATCCAGCCCTGGGGAGAGTGGGTCGTGACCCACAGGTTGCGAACCACTGCTCTAAGGGCTTCGGGGTTCTTTGTGAATTGCTTTTACTGATGACTTTCACTATAAATTACTTTTACTAATGAGAAGAGTGGTCTTCAGAGCAGTTAAATGAGTTCCCACAGTTCACACCAAGTCAACACAAAAACCAACTGTGCAACCCACAGTCCCAGCATCCAGGAGACCGCTCTGTGTGTGTGTGTGTGTGTGTGCGCGCGCGCGCGCGCGCGCGCGAGCGTTTTACCACATCTTCTGACACGTTCTACAGGCCAATACTGAGTCAGAAAGAGAAGTAGGAAGTCAGTTAAAAGTTGAATTAAGAACACAGCAATCCCATCAGCCCTTGGCCGGGAGCTGACGTTAGTTTTTATAAGGAGCCAAGGAAAGGGAATACAAGCACCATCGGCATGCCGCTCAGTTCACTGCGCATGCGCAAGCCCTCAGTCAATGATGGAAAGTTGTTCTCTTGGCATTTTACAGTCACTTGGTAAACAAATACCTCCTGGAGGGGGTTGCTCACATGCCAAGCATCCTCAGGGCCCTGGAGAGTCCCAAGAACAAGGCAGATCCTCCTCCGTCGCAGAGCCACATTCTGGTTGGTGAAGACAGAATAAACAAGCCAACTAATGAATACACAAGAGGGAAGTTAGCGCTAGGCAGACAAGTAAGAAGCGATGATGTAACGGAGTCTGACAAGAGGGAAAGTGGGCTGGACACAGTGCCGTCCCGAGTGGGGAGGGGCGGTCCCCTCCAGGAGGACGTGCTCTAGAGAACCAGGCATGCGCGTTCACGTAAGAAGATGGCATAGTCCTTGTTGTTCTAGCGTGTGTGTGACCGCATACAGACTGATGTCTGCCTGTCCGCATAACTCCAACAGCAACCAGAGAGAGTATGTTGTTCCAAGGAACCAGCTTCCCACCTACAGAAAACTAGAAAATCTGGTCCTGGGGTCTCGAGCAAGAGAGCTGAACCTGCCCCTCACTGGTTATAGCACTGGAAAGAGCAGGCCCTGCATCCGGGCAACACAGTAGAGCTGGCCCCATTGACAGGACACAGGTAATCTGCCCCCATGAAAGTGTGTGGGAGATATGACCCCACCCTTCATCTACCATATGGTGGAGTGGGGGAGGGAGAGAAGACCCCCCCCCA
Organism: Arvicola amphibius; assembly: GCF_903992535.2. Taxonomy (NCBI): domain Eukaryota; kingdom Metazoa; phylum Chordata; class Mammalia; order Rodentia; family Cricetidae; genus Arvicola; species Arvicola amphibius. The sequence continues at coordinate 52,415,697 of NC_052059.1, forward strand.
AGTCCTCTGTCCTGTCCCTCACCACTTTGGGTCACGAGAGTGAGAGAATTGGTACTGCACCTCACCCAGGCAGCGTAGGAGAGCTGAACCTCCTGGCAGGGCATAGGTGAACCAGCTCAAAGGGTGTGAGAGCAGGAGAGCTGACCTCACCTCCCTCATCAGCCGTGTGTTGGCACAGGTGAGGGAAAGACGTCCTCCCTTCCCTCACCCCGTGCCACATGCAGCAGGCAGGAGAGCTGGCCCTGGAACCATTAGAACAGGAGAGCTGGTCCGGCCCCTCACCAGCTCTAGCACGCAGGAGAGCAAGCAGGCCCTGCACCTGGCCTCGGGAGCACACAAGAGCCGACCCTGTTGGCAGGGACACAGGTGAGCAGGTCCTGTGGGCAAGAGAGCAAGAAAGTGGCACCTGCCCCCTCCCTCGTATGCCCTATGGTGGCTTTGGTTGGGGAAATATGCCCCCTACTCCTTGCCAACTGTGGCAAATGGGAGGGCCAGCCACCAGAGAGCTGGATCTGTCCCTCATCAACTGCAGCAATTCAGAGAAGTGAACTTTTTACCCCATCTGGCCAGGACAGTAGAGCTGGCCCTGGTGGTGTGGGTGCAGGAGAGCTGGCCTGGCTCCTTGCTGCCTGCTGCACTGGGTGAGCTAGCTGGAACAGTGCTGGAGAGCTCGCCCAGGTGGTGACGATGAGGGAGAGCTGCCAGGCTGACCAACCCAGCTACCACCCAGGCCCAGAACCCGGATATGAGTTAGCCCACCCCAGAATCCACCTCATCTGTGAACAGCTGGAGGGGCCAGATCTGCACTTCTAAAGCCACAGGATCTCTATGACTCAGGGCAACAACAGGATAGCCAGGAGGAGTCCCAGTGAGGGGCCAGCATCCACAGCATAGCAGAAGCCAGACACCTCAAGCCAGACCAACAATCCATCACAAAGAACGCTTACAAGTAAAGATGGACCAAGGGGTGTACTGTGTGGCTCACTGGGCCACACCACAGCTCCCACATAGAGATTTTTTTTACTTTCTTGGCTAGACTTTTAAATTTTGTTTTGTTTGGGGGAGGTCACAAGGGCAGAGGGTGGAGGCGAGGGGATGGGAAGAAGAACAGGATCGGATAGGGAGAAGAATGGGATCGGGATGCATGATGTGAAATCCACAAGAATCAATACAAAGTTTAAAAGAAAAACCAAACTAAAAAAACAGTCTCTGTTAGGCTGAGCTGCCTACTGTGCAGTGACTTTTGGCCTATAACAGGCCTGCCCACCCGCCTGCCAGCCTCCTTCCTTTCCTTCCTCCCTTCCTTCCTTCATTTATTCATTCATTCATTCCTCAGGACTTGACAACAGGCACTTGACACTCTATCCCGACCTCCTTTCTATAGGACTCTGCTTATTTTAAATAAACACAAAACCATAGGATGGAGTAGAAGTGACAGAGATAACCATCAAGACCCCTGTGGTAATCAAAGGTCCTTCCTGGGCCGTGACAGTGGGAGCGAGTGGCGAGGACATGTGATGACCATAAGCAGACTGGCCCCAAAGTGGCTGCAACACTCTCAGGAACTCTTGGAAGAAAGACAGCGGTGGGATGTTGGAATTGATGTGAGGTCTCTTAATACTGACAGAGTTGGAAGCGACACAAAACTCAAAAAGTCAGTCTGCTCTGGGAATGTTAAAAGGAAACAGTTGTTTGGAAACAAATTTCAAGGGTGAAAAGAAGAGCTATTGGAGCGGAATCTGTGAGCGGCCTGACCACACAGTGGAGGCTGAGCGATGTGTCACTCACAGAACTAGGGTTGAGCTCCTAGCAGTTCCCATGCCCAGCACCCAACTGAGAAATCCTGAGCTCCGTTAACATCAGCAGTGGGTCAATGACTTCACCTAGGGTCAAGCTGAATCCTAAATCCCATCCCAGTCTTGTTACGGTCTCCTTTGCCTTGCCCCAGCATCCCATGCTGTGAGGACCGTGTTTCCACATCTCTCCCTCACTCTCCACTGATAAGTTCAAGTTCACAGAGAGCATGATGCGGTTCCGATTGTATTCCCCCTACCTGGTTCCCAGATCAGGTTAGGATCAACAGACAAAAGGCAGACGATGCAGGCCTTATCCACAAAATGCTTGATAGCCTTGACGTGGACCCTTGACACTTTGTGTCAAGGTTTAGCAATGTTAGCCTCCTCGGTGGGCGGAGTCATAGAACGCTCTTGGTCGTCTTCCGGGTACCGCTTTCTACTGCTGCCTAGAGGACCAGAAAAATAAATCCATAAAGTCAGCCCTCTCAGGAAACATGGTCACTCCCACACTCTGCCATCCTGCTGGCACCTGTGCAGATGAGGTGACCATGACACGCCCACCGTGTGACACGCAAGCCTCCATCTCCCTGCTCGCGTTTCCCTAATCTGGAAGGACGATTTCTCCTCGGTTCTCAGTGGACACTCTTCATACTTGATTCAACGGGACTGCTTACTACCCACAGCGTGATTTTTGTCTCACTCAAAGTTAAGACAATCAGAGATTGGGGCAGGGGTGCGAGTTAAGACAGGGTTACTCTGTGTAACAGCTGTGGTTGAACTCAAGCTCGCAGAGATCCTCCTGCCTCTGCCTCCTGAGTGCTGGGATTAAAGGTGTGCGCCAACACATGCAGTCTGCCTCCAGAGCATTTTAAATGGGAGATCTCTGTTTACTTTGAAAAGAATGTAGGCATGAATTTGGAAATTGTACTTATGAGAGAACATGTATTTCCTATTTTGGCATCTTTACTAAGGTTAATAATAACAACAATGCTGTCTTAAAATTATTTCAGGTCACTTTCAGTGTTTAACCCTTATTGTGCTTTTAGGTATAAAAAATGATATTTCAGGTAATCAAAAATTCAACTTTTCTACTGCAGTATAATAATAAATACTTATCCATGTGATGTAATATATGCAAAAGATGGATGTATAAGTAGATAAGCCACAGAAAGATTTGAAGGCTTAAAGACAGCGTGTATTTTAAATCTAAATTTCTCATCTCCCAGCTGAGGGTGGCAACGGTCCTGCCATGTACAGGGGATGCCGTTTTGCCCTCCTGACCTCTGACATCTTCCCACCCCTCTTCTGTGATGGTCCTTGAGCTTTAGGGAGGGTCCAGCAGAGATGTCCCACTTGTGACTGAGCACGGCACTGGCACACTCTCTGAACTTGACCAGTGGTGACTCCGCATTAGCCACGGTTCACTGCGCAAAGCAACTTCTCTGATGAGTGCAGCACTAATCCATGGGTGTGCAGACACGAATTTAGAGAGCGTTTTGATATTGTCCATCTAGCAGGGTAGTAGCAATAGGCTCACCCCTGAATCCTGTGGGCTCACCCCTGAATCCTGTGAGCTCCCCAATCACTGGTTCCGTTGCAACAACCCGGCAAGTGTTTTGTCCTTTGGAGCAGGTCTTGGATCCAATCCTAAAGCAGATGGTTACTCATGTAACCTTCATGCGACTTGTGCAGCTGTGGGCGTATCTTGCCACACTGCCCATGATTGCAGCTCACAGGGCTCCTGACGACACTTCCAGCACTGTGAAAGCTAGCCAACAGAGAAGAAGCTTCCTGAGCAGTACTAACCGGTTCCCCACGTCCTGTGACCAAAGCACATGGGGGCTTCTAACAAACCCACATTTGTAACTGCTATTCCCACCTCTCCGTCACAATTCTCCATTCTAACAATCCAGAACCACTTCTGTATGTCAGCAGAAATCCTTTACATGTAACATACAATAATATTGTTCTAAACCAAGTATTTTCCTGTTTTGCACCTTCCCAGTCCTCATCTCACATTTCATGAAAAATCTAAGCAAGTTTCTCCCCAAAGCCTTGGGCCTTTTACATTCTGATCAGTCCCCTCCTCTGTCCTCTCCACCCAGCTGTGGATTAGTGCTCTAGCAAACCCACATGGTGAGGGTTCCAGGGATGGCAGCACGCTCTCCTGCCAACAGTATTTGAAGAGACAGGGGGAAAAAACTAAACCCTGGTGTAAACAGGACACTTAGGAAAGTAGACGATAATATAGATCCCATTCCAATTAGTGGACTGTCAAACGCCTCCCAGGCCTGGAGACACACATCTGTCATCCTAGAAGTTAAGAAACAGGGCAGGAAGATCAGTTGTTCAAGGTCATCCTTGATGAGTCCGAAGCCAGCCTGTGCTAAGAGACCCTGACTCAAAAAATAAAAAAGCAAAATAATTAAAATTAATGATCAAATGTGGATGGGTAGAGGGTGTGACACATGGAACACACTTGCTGGCTCTGATGTCATTATTAATTTTAAAGCCACATACCAATAAATAGAATTTTTATCTCTCTCTCTTTTTTTTAAGAAATCCTGCCTGGTTTAGTTGTAAAACTAGCACAGATCACTAACCATCTTCAAAGAGTGTGAGAGCAAAGAGGGTCACACCAGTCAGTCTGTCATCACACTGGCAAATAGAGGCCTTTACTCTGGGGCCTTCCTGGGAGTATGGGCACCTGTGAGAGCCTAAGCTGGAATTGCAGCCTTGACCCTGGTTGGGCCTCAGCCTTGGTTGGAAGAGCCTGTGACCCTTGCCCATGTAGTCACAAAACCACTTCCCAAACTTGGGACAGATGATGAAAGCAAGTTCACAGACAGGGTGTGGTTGGCACCCTTTGGCATTCTGAGTTGAACTTTCTTGGGCTTTATAGGGGCTTTGTTAGCCTGGGCCCATGCAGTCACTGGCTCACACGTGTTCCTCAGGAACTTGACGTTAATGCCATTGAAAGATTCCTAGATTTGTGGCCAACATTTCTTGCTACCATTTATGTCCCGTTTTCAGGACTAGTTGTGTGTAGTCTGTCTTTTCAACTGAACTCACAAGACCCAAAACACCTGGGACAAGAAGAGAAACAGAAATCTGTTTGACAAGTAATACTGAAATCCCACAATGATCTTCTATGCTATTGGAAAGGTGTGGCCATTTGAAATGTTTCTGTGCACAACAAAATCTGCCCTAACATTCTGTCAGGGTCCTGTGCACCTGCTCTAGGACCCTGTGCTTCCCTGCACAGGATGTGGAAGTTGGGGTACTGGAATACTCTGTCTACCAGCCTTACCACTGCCCACTCTGTGAAGGGCAGAACTTCAGGACCTTCAGCCATGAGTGTCTCTCTGGTGCACAGTGTCCAAGCATTACAGGAAGCCTTCACTAAAATAAGTAACAGACATTCTGCTATAAGATAACAAGAAGAGCTTCACCTAACCCTCTCTGTGCTACCTTCTGGCCAGGAGGAAGCTCAGTGCTTCCGTTCAAGGCTTGGTCTTCCTCAGCTAGCACTTTTCACCTGCTGTTCTCTCATCCTCTTTATTTTCTTTGTAGTCTCTGATTGAGAGCATGTAATTTGGTCTCAGTGCATCTGTGTAAATCATCTCAACTCTTCTTTAAATTAAACCAGAGAGCTACCCAGGTAGGATGTTACATTCCTATCACCTGAGGATTTGGGAGGCTGAGTCAGGAGGTCATGATTTTAAGACCAGCCTCAAGTACACAGTGAGATTGTCTCAAAATTAATTAATAATGTTAATGTTGTCCTAGTTGGGTTTCATTATTTCATCTTATAGATTCCAGTTCATCACCAAGAGAACCAAATCATTTAAAACAGGAACCGTGGCAGAAGGCTGCTGAATCTCAGGGTCACTTTCTCACATTCGGGTACCTTTCTTTTTTTCTTTTTTCTTTTTTCTTTTTCTTTTTCTTTTTTTTTGTTTGTTTGTTTTTTGAGACAAAAAAAACCAAGAGCTCTTTTGGAGCCTGTCCTGGATCTAGCTCTTGCAGACCAGGCTGGCCTCGAACCCACAGAGATCTGCCTGCCTCTGCCTCCCAAGTGCTGGGATTAAAGGTGTGTGCCACCACCACCCAGCTAATTACTTTTCTTAATCAACCAACCTGCCCAGGGATGGTGCTGCCCACAGTGGGCTGGGCCCTTCCATATCCCTCGAATCAAGACCATTCCCCACAGACATGCCATGGGATAATCAAGTAGAAACAATTAATCCTGTTCTTCTTATCCTCCTCTTCTTCCTCCTCCTTCCTCATAATTTTATTTTTAACTTTTTAATTGAAATAAAGTTATTTTCATAAAATATATTCTGGTTAATTCCCCTCCCTCGTCTCATCCCAGATCCTCCCCTCCTCCCCATCTACCCTCCCTTCATTCTCTCTCTTCAGAAAACAGTGAAAGAAAGAATTTAAAAAAAAACAAGGAGAAGACAAAATGAACAGACTAACATACAAAAACGGAAAAAAAAGAGAGAAAATAAGAAAGGGCACAAGAAATGCATGCACACACAGAGAGAACATAAAAATTCAAAATTAGAAACTGCAATTTACAAGCAAAAGACCAGTAAGGGAGCCAGGCAGGCACATGCTTTTAATCGAAGCCACTTGGGAGGCAGGTGGTTCCCTGCGTTTGAGGCCAGATTGATCTACAGAGTGAGTTCCGGGATAGTCAGGGATACACAGAGAAACCCAGTCTTTAAAAAAAATCTCCTAAAACATTTTTGAGCTTGTTCTGTGTTGACCATCTCCTGCTGGCCATGGCACCTGCCCTGAAGTGTGGTTAGTATACTCGGTGAAACCCATTGGAAAGAACCTAGTTTTTCCTTTGCACGTGAGTGTTAACTGCAGATTACTCTTTGTCAGAGATGTGAGCACGTGGCCACTTCCTCATCCCAGTACTACGGCCCTGTCTGGCTTCAACCTGTGCAGGCCTTGAGCATGCTGCCACGGGAGGTAATGAAGACATCCTATTTAGGATGGTGCTTTCCAAGGTCTCTCGCTCTCTGCATATTATTCAGATATAGGTCTCTGTATTAGCTCCCATCTCCTTCAGAAGGACACTTCTTCAATGGTATCTGCATGAGACTCAGGTCTACAGGTATATCAGAATGTCATTAGGAGTCATTTTTAGAAGAACATAATCTTTAGGTTTTCCCCCAGGTCCGTGACCTATTATTCTGTCTCAGGTTCTTGGCCACATGAACAGTGTTAGTCATGGTTTCATGCCACAGAGTGGGTCTTAAATCCAATCAGATAATAGTTGGTGACTCAAAAAATGTGCGAGCCACGCTGCATCCGCGCATCATGCAGGCAGGGCACCAATACAGATCACCACAGGGTTTGTAGCTGGGTTAGGGTGGACCTTTCTCCTCTGGTAGCATTCAGGGTACGGTCCAGTACCAAGAACACTGGTCAGTAGTGGGGAAGCTTCTAGTTAGACGCCAGTTGGACCTCTCCGTGTTCCATGAGATACACACATGTTGTCCCTAACAATAGGGCCTTACCATCAAGTTGTGGAGAACAACCAGTAGCCTTGGCAGTGAGCTGAGTTGTTTGAGCGCCCCTTTAGCTAACAATTTAATTAAATGTAACCCATTCCTGGCACTGGAGGTGGCACTGGGTCACAAAAGATGTCTACTTGGGGCTTTGGGAGACAATTCCTCAACTGAGGTTTCCTCTTCTCAAGCTAACAATAAAAACTACCCGGAATGGCCGGGCGGTGGTGGCGCACGCCTTTAATCCCAGCACTCAGGAGGCAGAGGCAGGCGGATCTCTGTGAGTTCGAGGCCAGCCTGGTCTACAAGAGCTAGTTCCAGGACAGGCTCTTAAAAAAAAAAAAAGCTGCAGAGAAACCCTGTCTCGAAAAACCAAAAAAAAAAAAAAAAAAAAAAAAAAAAAAAAAAAAAAAACTACCCGGAATGAATGTGGAGCCTGGAGCTAAGTTAAAGCATAGTGTGTGTGTTTGTGTGTGTGTGTGTGTGTGTGTGTGTGTGTGTGTGTGTGTGCCTTAGGGTTATAATTGCTGTAAAGAAACACCATGACCAAAAGCAGTTTGGGGAAAACAGTCTTTATTTGGCTTACACTTCCACAGCACTCTTCATCACCAAAGGAAGTCAGGATAGGAGCTCAGACAGAGCAGGGGCCTGAGGCCCGAGTGCTGCTTACAGGCTGGCTCAGCCTGCTTTCCGTGTGCAACACAGAACAGCAAAGGTGATGTGTTCAGAGTCCAGCACGCAGCTCCTGATCTCAGTCAGACCGCTCACACTGTCACAGAAAGGGAGCCCCTTTACCTGCCAGCACCCCGTTTCTCACCTAGCTTCAGTCAGATTTCAGGAGCCCAACTAAACATATGACCAAGCGCTTTGAAAAGCCTTTGGGGTCCCCACTGCCTCCTGCTGTCTTGAGTTTCTTCCCCTGACTCCTCTGAGACATCTTCTTGGGCAAGGAATGACCAAGCCGCCTTTTGTATGGACCAGGAATCCCCCAAGGTCCATGGAGCAGGTGAGGGAAGGGAATGCCCCATGGCCCAGTTCTCTTTGTCTTTCTTTTCACAATAAGTAGCAGCTCTGAAAATCCATCACTACGGACGGTGGTATCAAGCACTTAGCCTGCATTTTCATTTGAAGCACACAAAACTCTCAGACATCTCAAACCCAAAGCTTTGTCCAACCAGTGAAGACACAGGAAAAAATATTCCAGGCACAATGGCCTCTCTAGAGTGTCTCTACAGGTTTTCAAACTCCCAGGCTGAGGAACAAGAAAGACCTTTTGCCGGAATTTCAGGCATGGTAGCTAGTTAGAGAATACTGTGAAGGATTAAGAGACTCCTGAAGTAGCCTTCAAATTTCCCCCAGAAATGCCCAGGCAGTGGTGGCACACACACCATTAAAGAGGTAGAGGCAGAGGCAGGTGGATCTCTGTGAGTTCGAGGCCAGCCTGGTCTACAGAGTGAGTTCCAGCACAGGCTCCAAAGCTACAGAGAAACCTTGTCTTGAAAAACAAAAACAAAAAACAAAAAAACCAACAACAGCAAAAACCTTTCCCTGGAAGTAATAAGCTAGTCCTGACTTCTCATCTTTTGCTCTCAGATCAGAGAGCACCAGATTCCAAAAGAAAATAGTGTGCTTTCTAAAGAAAGACGCCTGCCAATTCGCACGTCCAAGCATGCACAGACAAGTTTAGACTTCCCCGTCAAGACTGTTTACAGGTGGCTGCATAACTTGTGATTTAACCGCCCAGCGTGTATCATAAAATGTCAGCAGCTTTCAGTGCTGAAAAAAACATGCCCACTCCCCAAAGAAAAGCTGCAGAGAGAGGAGTCGCTCCTTACACCCACACGGCACTTACACTTGAGCGGAGCACCCCGAAAATTCCCCTAAGCATCTTATCACTGCCTATTGCGGCGAACCTTATTTGCATACACAAATTGCCTTCTGACAAATGCACATGGACAAAATATTGCCAAGTCCCCAAGTTGTAATCTCTACCCTATTATTTTCCTGAAATGAGTAATATTTTCCTATTTAATTTTCTTTTTGAGTACAGAAGCAACACATGTGTAATCATATAAGTATATATATATATATATATATATATATATATATATATAGCCACTGCTATGTGTGTTCACTTTTTCTTGAATATAGCTGGCTTTTATCACTACTTTGCTCAGAGTACGGCACTTGCAAAATGGAATCAAGAAAGTTACTTCGAAAGGATTCGTTGATTTCAACAAAAGAGAAGGCCATTTGTCCTTTCTAGTTTTCAGGATGATGTTTAAAACTTTAGCCATACTTTGGAGAGGATAAAAAGCAAACGAAACGAAATAGGGCAGGGTGCTTTGTCACTTTTTCCAAACTTGTAGTCAACACTTGGGTCCTTCGAAGCACAGAGAAGACTGACTCCCAAAACACTGCACAGCATCTAAACGAGACACAGAGAGCTCCGTGCTGGTGTTTGTGCTGGAACGGGGTCAGGCTTCTCTTGAAACGAATATAAGGAATAGCTTCCCATCCAGCCAATATTAAGCACGTGTGTGACGGCTATTAAGAAACATGTTTAGTGTGGCAGATGGCTCAGCGGTGAAAGTGCCTGTCACCAAAGCTGAGGACCAAGTTGGATACCCAGGATCCATCCAGATGATGGAAAGGAAAGCAGACTCCTGAAAGTTATCCTGACCTAGACACACACATACACACACACACACACACACACACACGTTTAAAATAAAAATAACCATCCTTAAAGCTGACCATGCCCATAACCTCAGCATTTAGGAAGCTGAGACGGGAGAACCAAGAGTTTCAGGTCAGTGTAGGCTACACGGTAAAGTGCAGGTCCAGCCTAGACTATGCATCAAGACCTGTCTGGGCACCCAAAGCCCTCCAAAAAGAGATAAAAAGAGAGACACATACTTAAAACCAGGATTCTAGATGCAGGGTACAGAGTTCCTAATGGCTGTGCATGTCTGAGTGAACACACCCATCTCAAATATTGGTCGGTTAAGTGTTTGCAGCTCTTCGTCGAGCAATTAAATTTGTGATAAGTACATTGAACAGACACACACACACACACACATGCACACCCCTCTGGTAAAATAAACCAGTGGAAACACACGTGTGTGTCCCTAACAGCACCTGGTCTGCAGACGGCGATGGGCTTCACCATGGTGCCGATACAGAGTTTTCAGAGGAAGTACTGAAACACTGGACATGGGAGACCAGAGGCTTTACTGGTTATTTCTTTGCTGTGTTTGCTCTTCGAGTTTCCTCCTTGACACGGGTTCCGCATTGAAATGAGCGTGACTCAAATTGTCGAGTTTAATTTCTTATCTCAAGTATGAGTTTGCACTTTCAGTTTTTTGCACCAACAAAGTGTGTTGTCATGGTGAATCTGCCCTCATTCAGACGCTCCCCAAAGAGCCGACTGCTCTCGGTGTTTGCAGATGATTTTATGGCACAGAGCATAAAATTAATTAGTCTCTGTGTCATGATTTGGGAGCTGGGTGGTGGCCCCAAAGAAAGACTTGGTTCAGAGGCCAGAGAGTATTGGCTTGCTTCCCATGGCTTGCTCAGTTTGATTTCTCTCTCTCTCTTTTTTTTTAATTTAATTTTTATTTTAATAATAGTAGGCCTTAAGGGATATCTTTCTAGGTCTACTCAGGTCAACAAGACCAGACAGAAGGTATTGAGTACTCCCCAGGGTGCAGAGTTCAGTTTGCTTTCTTATACCACCACCCACCAACACCCGCCCAGGAGGGACATCACCTACTGTGGGCTGGGCCCTCCCACATCAATCATCAAGCAAGAAAATATGCCCCACAGATTGCCTGCAGGCCAATCCGATGGAGGCAATCCCCTAAGTAAGGTTCTCTCTTCCCAGACAACTCTAGCTTGTGTCAAATTGATCACAATACCCAGGACCGAGCACCCTCTCTAAACCCCTGAGCCTGATCTACATCTTTTTGCACCCTCACCATAATGATAAACAAGATAAGTCAAGAACATACCAGAAAGTGAAACAGTAAAACCTACAGCACTCTGGTTGGAGGGAGGGCCCTACCTGAATTATTTAAGGACTTGAGAGGCCTTGGCTGCTAAAGAGATTGTAATACCTACTAAAAGCTGATGACTAAAATACAATTTTAAGACTTAAATCTTAAAAATGTGTAAAATTAAATCCCACCAACTTTTCCTACAATAAATATCAAGTGTTCACACGGGAGTGCAGGGCAGAGTGTGCACTAGCTGCTGGGGGCCACACAGTGAAACTCTGTCTTAAAACAAAAACAAAGGACAACTTTCAAGACATCATTTTCCTGAGGGACTCTGTCTGGACAGTGCCCACAACTGCATTTCCTTGCCATTGTTCACCCCTCTGGCAAGGGCCAAGATTGTAACCAGGAAAGCAGAGATCCAGATTCAACTAAAGTTCAACTGAAATAAAATAAATCCTGGCTCTGTACATACCATCAGGGTCTGAGGCCGGGACCAGGTGATGTAGTCTCAGGATTTACACTCTGCAGGGCCCTCTTCGTGATAATCACATGAGCGCCCAGGACAGGACATTATGCCCTCAACGTGTCGTTTATGTCAGCTCTCTTTCCATCACTACGACCGAAATTCCTGACATAAACAACTTCAGAGGGGAAACATGAATCTGGCCCACGGTTCTTCACCTGGTGTTCTCAGGTCGCGCACCCATGGCAGCAGGTGTAAGTGGCAGACCAGTCTCTTCATCACACTGTGTACTGAAAGCAAGGCCAGCAGAGCACAAGGAGAAACATAACCTCTCTCTCTCTCTCTCTCTCTCTCTCTCTCTCTCTCTCTCTCTCTCACACACACACACACACACACACACACACACACACACACACACACTGTGGCTTACTTCCTTCATCTAGGACAGACTCCCATAATGGCTGCAGGAACTACCCTGTCACTGAGAAACAACACAGAGAAAGAGAAGAGACACACAGGCCAGGAAATGGCAACTCACCAGGATGTACAATGGAGGAAGCACAATGAAGAACCAGGAAGAATGGAAGACTGATCACTGCCACCATTCAGGGATCCTTTGGGGCTTCCTTTTGGAGGAGTTTGAAGGAGGTGGCTCTACACATGAGGATCGTGACTCTGTTTCTTTATGAGCCCAAGGACTGTCCTCATTCCCACCTCAGTGTTTCTGGGTGACCTCTAGTGAGCTCAAAAGGTAAACAGACTCTGTAGTACAGTAAACAACAGGTAAAAGGGGCTGGAGAGATGGCTCAGTCGGCAAAGTTCCTGTTCCAGGAGTATGAAGTCCTGAGTCTGACCACCAGCACCCCCTTAAAAGGCAGGTGTGGCCCCCCACCCCCAACACCTGCAACTTCAGCCCCCAGAAGCAGACAGAGGCAAGAGAGAAGAGACAGGCAGATTCCTGAAGCTCATTGGCTCGCTGGCCTACGTAATCTGTGAGTTCCAGATTCAGGAAGGAACCCTACCTCAAAAAAACAAGGAGAGAGGAATCAAGGAGGGCACTTGACATTCACTTTTGGCCTCAGCATACATGTGCACACATGTACTCACATCCACACACAGACATACACACACACACATACATACATCACATACTACATACACACACGAAATAATAATTCGAACAACACAACAGGACCATGCCCGAAAGGGTCTAAAAGGCATCAGAGCCAACTCATATAAAAAACATTTAAAATCCAATTAACTCAGACATCTAAACAGATCCCCCTGAAGGCATGGCGCCCTGGCTCCTCACTCTTCAGCAGTCTTCGGACGAACAGCAGCGCCATAACAGTGAACAGAAGATGAGTTGTGGGAGCTGAGATGAGGCGTGCCCAAGACAGGAGCGAGCCAGAGTCCCGGCCAAGCCCCCACTGTCACTCCCTCTCCCCAGCACCAGTCTCGAGGGAAACCCTGGGGGCCCTGCCTATGGCAGGACTCAATGGAGAAAGAGTTGAGTAGGAATCAGGAGAGTTAAGGTTCCAGGATTCCTGCTAACCCCAGCTGTGATACCAGTGATGTCACTGGGGCCTCAGACTCCCTAGTCCAGAGAGTGCCCGGATGAGTACCGACATTCCTCCCCATCTTCTTCCCTGTTTCTTTTCAGAGCCAAACCTTGCTGTGCCTGAGCCCAGCCCTGACGGCCACAAAAGGGACTCTTGTTGCCAACATTCCTCTGGTCTCCTGAGCTCTAGAGCTACATGCGTTCTTAGGGATCTGGGTGAGAGACGGAATCGGCCTGAGCCATAATAGATCACCAGAAACAACGCTTAAGACTCTCAGTAGGGAAGATTCTGAGATTCAGGACACACTCCCTGCAGGCTGGGATAACTGTGTGCTGTCACTGGGGAATTAACTGGCTGTGTTTGTGTTCTAACATCTGTCAGCTAAATCAGAGACCCGGATGTGAAAAAATAGTGTAGGGGGCTCAGAAGCATCATGTGGCTTTTGACCCTCCCTTGATGACACAGGGTCAAGAAAGCCATAAATAAATCGCCGAGAGACCCGATCTAACATTCTCATTGGCAATACGGCTCTTGTTCTAAAAAGCCTTTGCTTCAAAAAAAAGGATATGTACCCATCTTCTTCACCGCCGTATTTGGAAATGTTAAAGATGCAGACCATAAAATTGAGAAGTATCTGGAATAAACAGCTTTCTATTTTAAAAAGTGTCATGCCTATAGACATCACAGAACCAATAATGCCCGTTAGCCGCTATTTCAGGCCTGTGAGAGGATCACTCTGATGGGGAAACACGCTTGCTTCCATGTCTGCCATAGTGGGCAGGCTCAAACAGCCTGGCTTAGGTTAACCTCAGATCAGAAATTACAGAATTCTCAAGGTCTTCTATAAAAATTGAGTTTCTAAAACACTCTCCCCCACACAGAGCTAAGTGTTGTGTCCACGTCCCTGTGGTGTCCACAAAACAAGTCTGACCCTAACAAGATACAAATTTGCTTGTGACCCACTAAGGCCATACAAAACCCCGCTATGGGCAGAGTGACCCAGATAGCTCTACAGCGTGTTCTAGTATTTGCAGGGACATGAACTTCTGGGGTTTAGTCTATACCAAGTTTTGAATTCATCCCATTGGGTAACGGACTTTGTTTAAGCCGTTTCTGGGGAAAGACCCAATGTGTCATGTTTTGCATCGGTCTTCCTGACAGTGGACAGCAGCTAAAGCCCCTTCCCTCGCTTCTATGTGGAGCACTAATTCTTGGTTCTTACTATCAAGCAGTTGCTGCTGTAACCTGTAGACAGGTCTCACTACTTGGGGATAAACACAGTTTTGTCTTCCCAGGCAACAAGCACGGAAAGCACTGGCACTCAACAGTCACCAGCTGCCGTGAAGCAACTCACTAGAGCTGGGATTCAGAGGTGCTTCCTCCCCAGGAACGCACATGAGAGTTCTGTTTTGAGAGGCATGCGAAAATATTTCTTTCACTCTTTTTAAAATTAGTATGCAGCAAAAGGACTGGAGAGATAACTCGGTGGCTCAGAGCACTTGTTGCTCTTCCAGAAGACTCGGGTTTGGTTCCAAGCATGCGCACGGTGGCTCTCATCATCTATGACTCGAGTCCAGGAGCTCCAGGGCTCCCTTCTGTCCACCAGGCACACATGTGATACACAGACATACGTACAAGTAAAACGCACACATAGAATAAATAAAATTTTAAAATAGTGTCACACAAAGTAGTAAGTTTTATATGAAATCGTCTCCATATGCCTCATTTTCCTTGGACCTTATCCATCGCCCGCCTCCACTGACCCTCCCCACTCTCACGGGTCTCCTATATCTCCCCACGGGGGTCTCCTCTCTGTTTTCATGTCACAGGTATGCCATTACTCTCTTGCTCTCCTCTCACTCACCCCTCCCCTCTCCCTTAACCTGTCTTCCTTTCCATCAAGTTTCCCTTTCTAGTTTCAGGACACACGGACACACAGACACACAGACACACACACACACACCACATTTCCAGAGTCCACATAGGAAAGGAAACATAACCTTTCTCTTTCTGAGTGAAGCCTGTTTTGCTTGACATAATGATCTCTAGTTGCATTCATTGTTCTGCAAGAGTTTAATCCCTATGTCACGTGGTCTTGGTATTAGCAGAGTGGAGACTTAGCCCAGCCTGGTGTTTAGAAGTGAGGCCTTTGAAAAGGATTGTGCTTAATCAAGGTCATTAGAGTTCAGCCTCCCTGCTTAAATCCTGGTTGCTTCATAAAAAGACAGACATAAACCAATCACAGATGCTCCATATTTCTCGTCACCTCTGGGCTCCGCCAGTAACAAAGACCACTGCCAGAGCTGGCCCCTGGATCTTTCACTTGCAGAACTTTTAGCTAAACAAATCTATTGTCTTCGTGGATTTAGCCTGCCTCGAGCGTTTTGTTATAGATTTTGGGTTGTCGTTGTTGTTTTTAAGTAGACTAATACAGCATGCTAGAAACCAAAAGGGTCAAGATTTATGTTCAAGCTTTTTCCTTCTGGAAAAAAAACCCTGCAAGTACAGAGACTTTCATCAGCTACTGTCTCTGTAGCCACATGATACCTGAGCTAGCACTTGCCTGATAAATACATGAGTTCTCCTCACACCAAAGGAGTAGCCAGAGTTACAGACCTGGGCTTCACCCAGAGGATCAATCACTCCAAGGCAGACTTCATAGCAACAGGTTTTGCATGAAGCCCGTCATCTTCCACCGTGCTCCTGAGCAGGACTGGGAGAGCTTCCTTTCTTTCTGCCAGATGGCACTTCTCTTAGCCATTCTGGCTTAGGTCACTCCTGAAATGTGGTCAGGGTTTAAACATAGCAGTCAGCTTCTAATAACTCAATCATTAGATTACTCTATCATTTGCACATTACAGAGACCCTGACATCAGGTCACAATGCCCCAAATCCCCTATGGGTTATGTTAAGACAGTTTCCCTGATGCCTCGTAATTACTACAGAGTCATTCTTTCCAAACTAGACGGAAGCTTGAGAAGCCTCCTCCCTCTCCCCCTGCTCCAGCAGAGGGCTGCCTACCTGGTCGTCCGCCATGGTCTCAGGAGCCTTCTTAAATTAACATTTTGGGTTGCCTTAAAATGGCATCTAGCAACTCTCATTTCTGGGTGAGGCTCGCACAGATCCACTGGGCACGAGTGGAAAACTGGTCTTACACCCGCACACCGTACTAAGGTGACCACATTTGGAAGTCTAGGCTGATTCTCCCACAGAGTCAAATTTAGCCCAGAGAACAACTCTGTGCACTCTGACATTCAAAATAATGCTTACTAAAAAGCGTGGGGCGGAGGGGTTGCAACAGGAGGCACATTATTACTGAATCGACTCCTACATAGGCTCTGTCTTAGTCATCAGAGACATGCTCACACCCTCTGCCTCACTCCACAGCTCCCCCCTTTTCTCAGTTCAGTCACCCAGGACACAGGTTTCTCAGAGTTGGTGTGCCTTAGGGACAGTTAACTAGTAAGTCAGAGGGTACCAGGGCTTTAAGGATAGCTCACCTCAACATAAGAAAAAAAATTACACTCATACAGGAATGTCTTGGTTCCAACAACAGAACCAGCATTTGTAGCCAGACCGTCACCAGGACTGAACACCAAAGCAGCAACTCTAAATTTCATTATGACTTAAAACCAGCTCCGTGGCTTTGACTGCTTCTTGGTCTTGGACCACCTGCCACATTTAACCATCGCCAGTCACATAAGCAGACAGCATTGATGAGGGTAACAGCTCCTTGGCGGTACTGATTGAGCTCCATTCAGTAAACTACAAGGAAAATCAGATTTATATTAAAAAACAAATGAGCTACACTTGACTCAGAGACTCAGGACCCCAAGCAATGTATCTGCCTCCCTCTCTCTCTCTCTCTCTCTCTCTCTCTCTCTCTCTCTCTCTCTCCCTCCCTCCCTCCCTCCCTCCTCCCTCCCTCCTTCTCTCTCTCTCTCCTCCCTCTCTCTAGCTCTCTCTCTCTCCCTCTCTCTCTCTCTCTGTCTCACTCCCTCCTTCCCTTCCTCCCTCCCTCCCTCCTCATCTAATCTCTCTCCACATTTTAGCTATACTGTTTCCCTTCATCAGCTGGCTTCCCTCACCACTTAAATTTAAACCTGACAAAAATGGCTACTCAGCTGCCAGTCTTCCCATGATCTTAGCTAGCTGGCCAAGGCTTCCCTTTCATCTCTCTATTCTAAACAGAATATAAAAACCTTGGCAGGTCAGAGCACACGAGTCCTGGTAACTAACTGGTTAAACAAGGTGGAGACTGGAAATATCCCTGCATGTGAAGGGAGCTAACTACTCAGGTCTAGTAGCTGAGGTAGGTCTAGAAGAAAGGGAGTGGGAATTATGTCATTAAAAAACACAATTGCTAAGGACAACAGGGGCCGCTGTGAATGGGCACACAAGCACCTGGCATCTCCAGGACAAATAATTGAAACTTTCGGTCATTAAAGCAAATTTGCTGATAACCACGATCTAAAATTAAAATTTCATATTAGCCCTTCCCCCTTATTAAAAATAAAATTCAACAAACCAGACTTTTAAAACCAGTTTTACATGGCTATTGTCAACAGAGTTTTAAAAGGTCTAGAAGCCTCCAATCCATCTCTGTGAGCTCTGAGCCCTTTCAGAAAGCCGTTCATCAGAGAATATCAGTGTGCTTCCTCCAAATGATCCCACCACCAAGAACCTAACCCATTAGATGCACAGTCTGGAATAAAGTCAATAAACATTGGCTAATGCCTCTCACCCCTTTGTCCACAACTCCTTCAGCTCAAAGGTGATCAGAAAAAAATGACCAGGGCAACTTGGCCCATTTTCTGCATGCCGATTCTTCACACATCCTCCAGTTTTCATCCTGATATTAAGAATAATGTCTACAATGTGATAACAACACAGTCCCAATTTGAATGTGGCTTAGAGCCATAAAAGCAAGCATCAGGGGCCATCTCTGCTGCATATGCCTTGCAGAATCGGTCCCCATGGGATCAAGTAGCCCGGGGCTCCATGAGAGAACTGTAGTTTTAAGTACCCAGTGGCCCGCAGCTGAACTTACCCCTTGCTGATTTTCCTCTCATAATCTAAATCTGGAAAGATGCTGCCTGCCAACAGTGCACTACCAAGTCATTCAGCAAAATGTTCTCGTGCCATAAAAGCACGTCTGTGAAAAAAAAAAAAAAAAAGCCTAAGAACTTTGCAAAGGCTGCACTTCAGACAGCCAAGATGCTGCTGCTGAGATTCTTTGTTACTTAGCCTGGTGGCAGCTGCATACAATTATAACTGTGGGTCTCTCTGCAGGGTCACAGCTGACCCTGCATCTGACCTTTGTTGTCACCGAGCTGGCCAGGAGGCGACCCCACCAGGCTGGCCTGGGAGCATCCTTCTGACTCTCTCTTTAGTCGAACTTCACAACGCAGGTACCACTGTGCTGCCGTTGGCAAAGGGAAAAGCAGACACAAATTATGAGGGACATAACTTACGTAACCAATAGAAGAGCAGAGCAACTTCTGAGAAACTGCGCAGGTGATGTTCAAGAAACCATGGTTCTTAAAAGGTAGAGCCGGGTAGAGAGATGGGTAAAGGGCCTCACTCTTGAGTCTGTCCCCTGAGCCCATGTAAAAAGCCAGCTGCCGTAGCCTGTACCTACAATCCCGGCACTGCTGCAGGGAGGTCTTATAGCGTGAGTAATAAAAACCCAGAGACAGATATTGGGGTCCAAACTAGAGATCAGAAAAGCAAAGCAGCCGGCCTCTAGAGAGTTCTTACTTCTGTCAAGGCTCAGACAAACAAAGGGGCTATCCTGTCCTCGGAGTGACTGTAGACCGCACTGGGCTCCACTGGACCTCAGACTGAATGCCCTCCAGACTGCACTGAACTCCTGTCTCCTAGTCCTCTCTAGTGCAGGATTAAAGGTGTGCCCTTCCCGAGTGCTGCAATCAGAGCCGTGAGTTCTGTTTCTCTCTTAGACTGATTCACTCTCCTGCAACCCAGGGTGGCCTTGAGTCCTGGGATTAAAGGCGTGTGCCACCACTCCCTGGCCTCTAGTGGCTCAGCTCTGTTTTCTGGTCTTCAGGCAAGCTTTATTCAGTAAAACACAAACTATTACTATAAGGTCTGATGCACCTGCAGGGAAATCACCCTGAATCTTGGAGGTTAGCTCGGCTGGAGGACTTGGAGGAGCAGTAGAGAGAAAAACAACTCCCCAGGGTCGTCCTCTGACCCCCAAGCTAGCTCAGTGGCACATGTGCAGCAGCGCGCGCGCACACACACACACACACACACACACACACACACACACACCTGCATGACCTTGGGTTGGTTATGTAGCTGTTTTGTCTTTTGCTTTTTAACTTGGTAGCACTTTGAATGATATTTTTAGCTTTGCTATCGCTGTATCTGTGATATTTTAACTATCTATAAATTATATTATTTCTTTCGTCCATAGCGCTCTTGGTTTTAGATTTTCTCTCCTAATCTTTTTTCTCTTCCAAAATGACTTCCTGTATCCGTTAGAGGCCTCCCTTTGATCCAAGGCCTTCAGTGCCCCACTTGGTCTCCTACTTCATCACTGCTCCCTAAACCCCACCCTACACACTGTGCTCAGGCTGCGAATGATCTTAGGATCTCACAAGCTCCTTGTCCTATCAAAGACTCCCATGGACCTCCGAATGTCATTTTACTCCTTCCTAGTCCCCAACTCAACCATCCTCTTACTGAGCACCAACCTTGGCCTCTACCCTGCAACTCGGGGCTCTGATCTTCCAACCTTCTCAGTTCCTCCATCAGACACGGGGGCTTCCACATGTCATTCCCTCTGCTGGAACTGCCCCCTCCTCTTTCCCTGTGTTGCTTGCGCTGGCACTTCCTCTCAGCCCATATGGTACTCTCTGGTAGCTGAACTCTGGCCTCCAACCTCAGAGAAGCCTATGGCCAAAAGCACTGTTTGCTCTTCCTCACACTTGTCTGCAGGTGTACACATAGGCGTGCAACTCACTACCGAATGTGCAGTCTGGAACTGAGCGTTCCTGGGTCTCTCCCAGACACCTGGCATCACGTGCACAGAGAAAATGTCTACCAGCAGCAGGTACGTCACCCTTACAGACAGAAACCAAACTCCACAGGCTGATGAACAGCACAGCACACCTGTGGAACTGGGAGACAAACCTAGTGGCCGTGCGTTCCTCAGTTTCTTGTGTTTCTTGTGTCTCTGATGTCTGCAGTGAGACCCGGTCTGACCAAGTAAACATAAAATACTAATGCTTCCCTTGGTGTTATTTAATCCCTCCTCCCTCCCTCTCCCTCTCTATTGTCCCTTCTCCCCAGTTAAAACCCTCCCTGTTTTTTCTAGTTCCCCCTTCATAGCACCTGTGGCCTGCTGTTCCCCTCTCTAAAGCTCTCCCTGCCATTCCCAAAGTCTCTCTTTTTTGCGGGGGCGGGGGGTGGAGTTACAAGACAGGGTTTCTTTGTGTAGCTTTGGAGCCTGTCCTGGAACTCGCTCTGTAGACCAGGCTAGCCTTGAACTCACAGAGATTCGCCTGCCTCTGCCTTCTGAGTGAGTGCGCCACCACCGCCAGGCTCTCAAGTCTCTTTTTACTTTCCTAGTGTCCGTAGCTACAATGGGTTATATACTTACAGCTGACGATTTGGAGGTCAGAACTACACATGAGTGACAACCTGCGGTAGTTGTCTTTCTGAGTCTGGGATATCCCATTCAGTATCAACCACTTTTTTTTCTAATCCCATCCATTTTTCTGTGAATTTCATGGTTTCCGTTTCCTTCACCACTGAATAGAATTCCATTGTGCATATATATGTACATGGTCAGGTTTCTCTAAGATGTTCTGGGTTGTGATCGTTTCTCAGACTTCATTCGCTTTTGGTGAACTTCGTACGAAGGCTTTCTGATCAAGCATTTATGCTGTTTGTAATAGAGCTGTAACTGACAAGCCGTCAAACTTACCATCAAAGTATTCAGCTCGGTGGATTTCAGCCATGGCACCATGTTATGCCACCATCACCACTAATTCCAAAGTACCGTTATCGCTCCAAAAGAGACCTCAGTAACAGCAGCTGCCTGCTTCGCTGCTCTGAAATCCACGTCAGCCATCCTCTGCTTCCCGTTCCAATAGACTTGCCTAATCTAGTTCTCAGAACTAGAAGTGGAAGCCTATGCTACATAGCCTGTTGTGTCTACTTTGATGTGGCTTAATGTATTCTATGTTAAGTACAGTATCAGTACTTAATTACTTTGCATGCTAACATAATATTCCATTATATTGATACACAATATTTTGTTTATTTCTTCATCATCTGACAGAAGTTTGGGTTGTCTCCATGTTTCAAGAGTAATGAGTAGCCCATGAACATTTGTGCACAAATTACTGTGTAAGTAAATATTGTCCTTTCTCTGGGTGTAGAATCTAAAAGTGTAATTGCTAGGTTGCACAGTCCCCTGTTCAAATTGCTGAAAATAGGCTGTGTTCCAAAGCAGCCACGTTTGCAACTCTCCCAGCAGTACATGCGACTTCCAACTTCACACGCTCCTTATTTCTGGCATTCTACTGTATGTTATAGTTGCTATTTTTTCACTCCCCAATGTCATATAGATTCAGCATTTGCTCATGTCTTTATTAATATTCTGCATTCAGCTTTGGAGAATGATCTATTCAAAATTTTTGCACATTTTGGGGGGGATATTTGTCTTTGGGTTGTTAATTGTGACTATTCCTTATATAGTCTCGATCTGCCATTATTGGATGTGAAAATACCTAAATGTGTTTCTTCTCATCGGGTGATTTATTTCCGCTATCTTGGTAGTGTCTTCTGAAGTTCAAAAGTTTTAATTTTTATCTATTCCAGTTTACATATGCTTCTTAGCTTGCTTGTACTTTTGGCGTCCTTTCTTTTAATGTTTTAAAATTTATTTTTATTATTTTTAAATGTCTGTGTGTGTGTGTGTGTGTGTTGTCTGCATGTGGGTAATGTGTATATTAGTATGGCTACTCACAGAGGCCAGAGGTGTTGGATAATCCTGGAGCTATAGTTACAGGTAGTTGTGAGGTGCCTACAGCCAGTGCTCTTGTCTGGAGAGCCATCCCTCCAGTCCCCCCTTTTTATATTTTTAAGTTGCATTTACTTATTCTCTCTCTCTCTTTCTGTCTCTATGTGTGTGGGGCATGGATGTGTGTGTGTGTGTGTGTGTGTGTGCGTGCGTGTGTGTCTGTATTGTGAACATGTATGTGAGGTACGTGTGTGGTATACATGTGTGTACATGTCTGGTATACACATGTATAAGTACATGCATAGATACAGATGTGCATGAATGTATGAGGAAACTGAAGTTCTATCTAGTTCCACTTTATTTTGAATATAGGATCTCTCATTGAACCTGGAGCTCACCAATTTGGCAAGACTAGCTGGGCAGCCAGCTCCAGGGATCCTCATGCCAGGCTTCCTGGCACCGGGAGTACTGGTTTACCACCCCACCAACAAAGCTGAGATTTTAATAATGACTGCACTAAAATTTTATAAAACAGTCATTACAATAATATGAGTCTAAGACACGCTGCTTGCCTTTTATTTAGACTTCCCTTAATTTCTTACAACAATGTTTTGAGGGCTTAAGGGTATGTTTTAGACTTCCTTTGTGAGAATCATCCCAAAGTATTTTATTATACTTGATCCTCCTTAAGTGAAGTAACTTTGTTGAATTGTTCTACACAGTCCATTGCTACTAATAGAAATAGAAATGAGTTTTATATCCACCTTGTGGCCTATAAATTTAATGATCTGCATTATTACATCTCTGTATTAGTTTGATTTTCTATTGCTATGGTAAAGTACCAGGACCAAAAGCAACTTAAGAAATAGAGTTCACATTCTCTTTTACAATGAAGTTGCTAGGTATTGTACAAATACAGATTTACCTCCATATTCTGCAATGATGAACCTCACCTAACTGTGTTGTCTTGGGATACTCGCTAATAAGAATTTTAAGTCATAATTTCTAAAAATAGCTATAAAGAGGTATACTATACTTTTTAGTCATCTAAATCATGTACAATGCAGTATATTAAAATGTCAATAAATGTAATGGGAATTTGTGCTAGACGAAGAAGAAGAAGAAGAAGAAGAAGAAGAAGAAGAAGAAGAGAGAGAGAGAGAGAGAGAGAGAGAGAGAGAGAGAGAGAGAGAGAGTGTTCTCTTTGGCTGCTAGTTCCAGAGAGGTGAGAGTCCATCATGGGGAGTGCCAGGAGTCAGGAGGGCTTAGCAGCAGGCAGAGTGGGAAGCTGAGAGATTGCCTGTTAACTGTAAACAGAGAACAGAGAAAGCAAGCTAGGAGTGAAGCTAAGAACTCTCAAAGTCCACCCCCAATGATGTACTTCCTCCAGCAAGGTGGTACCACCTTCCCCAACAGCACCACCAACTGGGGACCAAGTGTTGAAATAACTGAGCCTATGGGGGACATTTCTCACACTAAGTACCACACATAATCCTGCTTTACAGATTCCTTAGGGTTTCTAAACACAAGACCACACCATCTAAAATTACATCATTGTAACTCTTTAGAACTAGATTCAAATTATTCGCTGCCTAATTGCTCCAGTTAGAAGTTTCAGGATGGTATCAAATAAAAACAGTGAAAATGAACAAATTTGGCTTATATCTGACACTAGAGAGCAAGCTTCCAACCTTTCATTTTACATAATGTTAGCAATGGGATTTTTATAGAGGTTCTTCACCAGGTATGAAGAAGTTTCCTTGTATTTCTAGTTTATTGAATAACAAAAGGGTGTCGAATTTTGTCAGGTGGTTTTTCTGCCT
This sequence comes from Arvicola amphibius, assembly GCF_903992535.2. Taxonomy (NCBI): domain Eukaryota; kingdom Metazoa; phylum Chordata; class Mammalia; order Rodentia; family Cricetidae; genus Arvicola; species Arvicola amphibius. The sequence goes on from NC_052059.1 coordinate 52,439,865, forward strand.
GTATCAAAATGAAACATGACATTTTTTACTTTATTCTATTAGTATGACACATTGTCTTATTAATTTTCATATTACATCATATCATTTCTGCCTTGTATCCCTCGGATACAGCATACCTGGCAATGGTATGTAACCCTTTGTACAAGTTGCTCAATTTGGTTTGCTTATATTTTGTGAAGATGAATGCATTTCTGCTCCAAAGGTACACTGAATTAGCAATCAAAAATCTTCCTACAAAGAAACGCCTTTGCACATTGAGGAGTGTGATGTTTACACATTTTTGTGAGCTTTGTGACTTTCTGTGCTCATGATTTTATTCCATTGGGGTCACCAAATATGCTTCTTAATGCCTAAATTTGCTTAAAATTATCTATACTAGTTTTATATCGATAAATATATGGCTTGACATAAACTCTATCACAGAGAACATCCCAATGCCCTTGAGGGAATGTGTATTCTGCTCTTGTTGGCTAAAGTGTTCTACATATGTCTGTTAGAGCTATTTGTTTAATCTGTCTATGTTGATAGTCTGACTAATTGTTCTACTCAATATTAATAGATTAGTAAAACTTCTCCCTACTTTTTTAGTTTTTTTTTCTAATTTGGTACATTTTGACTTTGTATATTTTGTGATTGTATTCTTAGATTCTCAAATGCTTATGAATTTTATGCCTTTTTGACAGGTTGGCCTTTTGTGTATATGTATGCAGGTATGTGTTCATGTTCACGTGTGTGGTGGTTGAAATCAAATGTTCCCCCAAAGGGAGTACCACTGTTTGGAGATGTGGCTTTGTTGGAGTGGGTATGGCCTTGTTGGAGGAAGTGTGTCACTGTGAAGGCAAGCTTTGAGGTTTCATGTATGCTAAAGTTTCACTCATGTGATACTCAGTCCACTTCCTGTTAGTTTCTGGTCAAGATATAGCTGGCACTGTCTGCCTGCATGTCACCACCATGCCCCTGGCCATGATGATAACGGACTGACCCTCTGAACTGCAAGCTACCACCTCAATTAAATGTTTTCCTTTTTAAGAGTTGCCATGGTCATGGTGTCTCTTCACAGCAATAGAAGCCCTAAGACAACATGTATATGCAAGTACATGTGTGTGGAGCCCAGAGGGCAACTGCCATTGTCTGTTATTTTTCAGGAGCCATGCATTTTATTTTTAGAGACATCATCTCTCACTGGAACCTGGGCTTGCTTAATCAGGACAATTGCCCAGCCAGCTCCAGGGATCCTCCTGTCTCTACCTCCCTAGCACTGGGATTGTAAGTGCATGCCATCATGCCTACTTTCAACCTGGATAATTAGGACTGAACGCAGATCCTCATGCTCACGGGGCAAGAATTTTATTGACTAAGTTATGTCCTTGGCCATCATTTCTGTCATTACCAAACACCTGGTATGGGAAGTCCTTCTGTATATGTACGCTTTTATTGGTTAATGAACAAAGGAACTGCTTTGGCCTATGATAGGGTAGAATAGAGCCAGGCTGGGAAAACTAAACTGAATGCTAGGAGAAAGAAGACGAAGTTGCAAGAAGTCATGTAGCCCCTCTCGAGACTAACGCTGAACAGAACCTCGCCAGTAAGCCACAGCCACATGGCGATACACAGATGAACAGAAATGGGTTAACCAAAGATATAAGAGCTAGCAATATGCTTAAGTGATTGGCCAAGCAGTGATTTAAATAATATAGTTTCTGTGAGTTTATTTCAGGAGTCTGGGCAGCCAGAAAATGAACTGTAGCCTCTGCCTACAGTCTTATACCCTGTAAAGATTTGTCATTTTTATTGATTTAATAAAATGCTAATTGGCCAGTAGTCAGGTAGGTAGTATAGGCGGGACAACCAGAACAGGAGAATTCTGGGAAGAGGAAAAGCTCAGTCTGCTGTCGTCACCCAGATCAAGAGGAAGCAAGATGAGAATAAAGGGTGGCTAACACAGACAAGAATAATGGGTTAATATACAATGTAAGAGTTAGTTAATAAGAAGGCCTGAGCTAATAGGCCAACCAGTTTAGAATTAATGTAGACGTCTGTGTGTTTCTTTGGGACTGAACAGCTGCAGGACTGAAGCCTGTGTCAACAAACACCCTTTGCATCTGTGACTTTTACAAATTCTCTTTGTCATTTGAACCTAAAATACCATCTAATGTCATTTTACTTTAGCCAAGAGGATTCCTTTTAGTTTTTCTTAGAGGAAACAATTTTCTAGCAATAGCCTGTCTCAGTACGTTGTGTGTCTGTGGCTGTTGTGACTCCATCCTCATTCTGAAGTGGGGCTTTGCTGGCCTATGCACTGTTTACACTGTTTATAGCATCTCCTTTCTGGATGAACCCAATTGACCGACCCATCTCGAAGCTTGCTTATTCTGCCTTCTGCCTGAGTCCTCTGGCAAATATTTCATTTCCATTGTTGTCACGAACAAAATAAATATGCACACGTGTGGGCACCAATCAAGTTCCCGCAACCCATTAATAAAAAGAAAGTCTAAAACATCCGAAGAAAGATGCTATGTCACAAAAAAGCGAAGTACCAAAAGCATCATTTGTGGCATTTGCTACGTCTATAAAAGGTGAGGTACAAAAAGCATGGAATGCTACAACCCGAGCAGGTGGAAGGTATTTGCAGTCAGCTGCTATAGAGCAAGCTCCAGACCAGCCTGGGCTGCGCTGATTTCTAACCATAAATTATGGAGTACATGAAAGCACTGAAGGAAAAACCTACAACCTAAATTCTATTAAAAAGTACATCTCGACAATAAAAAAATAAATGAAACAAAGATGGGCTCAGACAAACCAAGTCCAAAATAATTCACTGCAGCAGAACTTGGAACAGGCGGAAGAGATAGATATACACACACAGCATAATGACCCTCTTCTAATTTATGACCCCACTAAAAGATGAGTGACTATTGAAAGGAAAAGTAATCACCGTGCACTGTGCAATTCATACCTTGTTGAGCCTCCCTCTTTGTAGCTTCTTTTAAGACAGCATGCTATGATAAATAGTTGTACACTCTCAGATGAGACCACATCACCACATCAGAACATCTCTGAGCCCCCCCCCAAAAAAACAAACAAAGAACCTAAGGACAAATTCATGGGGAGCAGATGGACTCAGCATACACTGCAAGATGCCTGTGCATCTTGTGCTTCCGCTCTCAATGACAACAGTTACCCTACACCTCTCTGCCTCTCCAAAATGTCTCTTGCAGAATCAATTACACACACACACACACACACACACACACACACACCATAGAACTGCCCAGGCTTACCCAAGGTCACCCAAGGCAATGCCAGAATTAGAATTTGTTCCTCTTGTACCCTGTACGAGTGGAAAAACCTAGCCATAGGTTATTAAATAAAAATCCAATGGCAGAGGTTGGCGATCTCCTGTTGATTGGGGAGGTCCCTGAAATCCCCAAAGCACTACAAGCAATCGCCACTGCCATTGGCTACCCACCAGAACTTGATAGTAAGATCCGGTTGCTGAACAGTGATGTTGCACTGAAAGCTTTCTTCATGCTTGCTGTTCCTCACATTGCTAGAACGTGATATGCAGACGGCTGGGACGGCATTTTTATCAGCTATCTTACTCAGCTGAAGCCCTCGCACGCAATGCTATGGACTCAGCAAGAGGTGCCTACTGGTACAATCGTGACAAGTCTGTTGCGGGAGTAACCAACACTTTGTGCTCAAACAGGGGGAAATTCCTTTCTGGCGCTATGAACCCACTCAAACCCCATGACTGGGGAGGTCATGGGCCCTAGTGGGGAAGCCACTGCTGTTGTTTAGCTTAAGAGATGTGATATGTAAATATATACACACACCCTTCTGACACTAATTCGGAGTTATTTATAAAATATCAGTGGTTCTCACAGGTCATGTGGTGAGTTTAATAAAAGGTAATGACATTTTTACAAAACACGAGGTATTAATACGTTTAGATTTTTGAAAGTTAATATGCTATATTTAGTCAGCTACTGAAGACAAGAGTTCTGCTTATACTAGACAAAAATTTTAAGCTAAGGTACATACATACATATATATATATATATATATATGTATATATATATGTATATGTATATATATATGTATGTATATATGTATATATATATATATGTATGTATGTATATACATATATATATATATATAATGCTAGGCAAAAAATATCATTATCATAAAAAAAAGGTTCTTGATCTTCCAGTACTTCTGTATGCACCATCTTGATCCTGTCAGGCCACCAGCATCTTCAGATGCTTGTACCAGGTACCTCCCTGAAATTCCACGTTAGTCCCAGAACAGAATCTGGGAAATACTTGACTGGGGCTGAACTCAACCCTGATCCTTAAGGAGATTCACAGAAAAAGATTTTTTTCCTAGTGTTATATTCACCTAAGAATGGGAAGACGTTTGTTGTTGGCCAGCATTTCATCTTAGAACAAAAATGCTTACAAAGAGCTCACCCCGTGATTTTAGGTAAACACTGCTACTGACTGGATAGACTCTGGGGTTAACCTCCTCTATATGACAGAGCTTTGCAATGCTTTACTTGTGTGTTATAAGGAAAATGGCCTTAGAGGAAAGTCTCATGGCACAGGTACCTGCAGTGGTGAGGGGCCAGTGCAAAACGCTGCTCTGTCTAGCATACTCAGGATCTCTATGGTCCAGGACACACTCCTCCTGCAGGCTTCTTACCAAGAGAGGGGCCAAAACACTTACCGCTTGATCTTCAGGAGATGCCCATCTTTCTCACAAGGAGCCTGATGAGTCACAAATCACACCACTGAGGAACCACGACCAGCTGCCTTAGGGGCAAGCTTCTGCTTCAGAGGAGATCCAACATGTCTGAAGGTTGCCAGGCAGGTGGTTTCTGTTACATCTAGAGCAAGGCAAGCATTAGACTTTGTTTTCATTGGGAGATTTTTTTTTTAACAAAAGGAATATGCAAGGTGCAGCACCTGTGTTTGCTGAGCGTTAAATCAGTAAGCTGTGTTATTCTTTTGGCTCTTTAAGGGGCAAGCCACACCCACTCCCGGCGACAACCCCCACCCTTGCCCCATCATCTTGAAACTCTCTCTTACTGTCCCTTCTTGGCATGCAGGCACGTGTCTCTCTGTGTCTCTGTCTCTGTCTCTGTCTCTCTCTCTCTTTCTCTGCCCCCCTTTTCCCTTTCCCCTCCATAACCCCCTGAATAAATATTCAACATGTTGTGTCTGTCTCCTGTCCGCTGGACCCTGCCCAGAGCAGCTCCGCGGTTCGGCACTGGGACCCGCCAGCATTTCCTGCCACTAGCTGCTCAGAGAACCACCCAGGGGATCTTGGGCAGTGTAGTGAGGAGTTGCGGGCAGGCCTGCTTTTCATCCTGCCCGGATCCCACATGGCTAGCTTTACACCCGAAATAACAACACACAAACTGTATTCATTTAAACACTGCCTGGCCCATTTACTAGGCCAGCCCTTAGGTGGGTGGAGTAGACAGAACAGGAAGAAGGAAGTGAGGTAGATGGCTCAGACAATTGCCATGCCTCTCCTCTTTGGGATGGTCGGTCGCCATGAAGCCAGCCACCAGGTCAGACATGCTGAATCTTTCCCAATAAGACACCACTTTGTGGTGTTACACAGATTATTAGATGTGGGTTAGTCAAGATGTGAGTAAGAGGCTGAAACTAATGGGCCAGGCAGTGTTTAAATGAATACAGTTTGTGTGTTGTTATTTCGGGGCATAAGCTAGCCAGGTGGCTGGGAGCCGGGTGGCAGGAAGTGGCCCGCAGCTCCTCACTACAGGGCGGGCCACTCGGGAACCACCCAGGGATCTTGCAAGCATTTTAAAAATCATAAAATTGGTGCCACGTGACTCAGATATCCTGAACCGGGTTCTTTTTCCACTCCCACCACCAGCTTCCCGGATGGCTTCAATCGGTGAGTCCCGCTGTTCTGCTATGGTTGCTTTCCTTTACCAGAATCATGTTTGGACTGATCCTGGGGATTAGTCCGCCCACGTGTTAGCACTGCACACTTCCCATGCAGTGCATTTGACTGGGGACCCAGGGTCCCTCAGTTTCTTTATCTTTTTTTTTCATTTCTTCTCTTTCCTTTTTCTCTTCTCTCGTCGTAATCGCCACTTGGAGCACCCCCCCAGTCTCCCTGGTTTCTGGGTCATCCAACCAGATCCAGCTAGGCTATAACATCCCACTCGTGGTTCAAGGACGCTTGTCCACGAGTCCTGGGTGTTCGCGCTGTTTCGTGGGTTTTCACGATTTTAGCTCTGGATAGCAACCGGCCCGCCCAGCTTTTAAAATTCCAGCTGGCTTTTCAATTCCAGCCATGGCATGGTGCAGTTTTTTCGGTTCCAGCCTTTTGCCTCCCTCTGCGGCTTGTGTTATGGCATGGTGGCTCAGCAACAGAGCAGATCACACCTTTAGGTCCCTCTCATTAAGCTTAAAATCCTTACAGCTCAAAAATTATAACTTTTTTTCCCACAACACATGGTAGCCACCATGTTCACTGGGGTCAGGTGACTTTACCACCATCTTGGCTGAGAGCCAGGTCACATGACCAAGCTCTCCCATTCTTATGTATACCCTGCCTTCCCCCCCACCACCAGTTTTCACTGAAATCCTCCCATTAACTCTGTTACATGCATTTTGCGCAGTGGCATGCCTTTGATAGGGCTCATCAAAGGCATCCACGTTGCCCAATTCCTGTTCACTCTTTCTGTATATAATAATTGTTCATTACATCTCATTTCAGACTACAAAATCATAAGTCTCATATTTTAAACTGGTATGTACTTTTAAGTCTCTTACAAAAATGTCTTATATGCCGGGCGGTGGTGGCGCACGCCTTTAATCCCAGCACTCGGGAGGCAGAGGCAGGCGGATCTCTGTGAGTTCGAGACCAACCTGGGCTACAAGAGCTAGTTCCAGGACAGTCTCCAAAAGCTACAGAAGAAACCCTGTCTCGAAAAACCAAAAAAAAAAAAAAAAAAATGTCTTATATTTAATATTAAGCTGTTCTCTACCACTGTCAGTTCTGCCATTAACCTTATATTACAAAGTTTTTTTCTTCTTTCTGTCTTTTTATGAGTGTAAATCTTACCTGTTGAGAATCAGAACAGTCAAGCTCAAACCCAACCTTCCAGGCAGATTCTATACTGTAGCTATACCTAATAAACAGCCTCCGACTGCTCAGAGATCTTGGAATGTGATATTTAAATATTTAATTATTAAAAAACTTTTCATAACAAAAAGATACAGGTTGGCTCCTAGTTGCAGCTCTCTGCTTCCTCCAAAGAAGGCACAGAACAACGTCCTTCTGCATTTCGCTTTGACTGCCAAGAGCTGACCATTGGGCAAAAACTGCCTTTTGTCTAAACTAAAGACCTCTAGACATGGACAGAATCTTTGGAATCAACAGCCTAGCTGCTCAGGTCAAGGTAGGCCTGTCTTCCTAAAGATTTCTTAGCCCACAGGGTCTTCTGGAGCCTGGCAGGCCTGGCGCTAACCAGCAAAGGTCAAGTGCAACCTTCAGCAACCTTGGAGGACCCAAAAAAGAGTAGCTCTGTGTGCCAACCAAGTAAGTTCTCTGTCATTTTTTAATCAATAACTCAAGCAAAATCTTATTTTTCTAAAATATCTCTGACAGTTTGATAGCTGAGAGGTTTTGCCAGGTTACCTCACCAAATAAATTTAAAATCAAATTCCTCTCTTATGCTGCCTTCTGTGGTCTTAAAAAATACTTTTCATTGTACAAAAATATGCTACAGTCATTATGTGTCTAAAACTTCTGTTTTCACAAACCCAAGGAGTTCTTGTTGAGTTCCAGGGAGCTGAGTTAAAGAATCCACCTTAAAGAGGTCAGATACATCTCCCTCAATTCCCTGATCTTAAAAAAAAAATTCCTTAATTTAACTTTATTCTTTGTTCTGCCAATACCTTAAACAGGATAAGGGACACCAGACATTTCCATGCCACAGACACCCAGTCGGGAGCAAAGAGACCAGCTATGCCAAGATGTGGCCAGCACCCAGCCTCCTCTCAGATTCCCCCTTCCCCAAGACGATGCCCACAAATCAGCCAGAAGCAGTTTTAAAAATCCGCCACCCCAATTCTGTCAAACTGTGGTGTCGAATCTCCTGCTTTTTATTATAAAAAGGATCCGGGAATGTTATTCTTTTGGCCCTTTAAGGGGCAAGCCACGCCCACTCCCGGTGACCCCCCCTCCCACCCCATCATCTTGAATATCTCTCTTACTGTCCCTTCTTGGCATGCGTGCGTGTCTCTCTGTCTCTCTCTTTCTCTCTTTCTCTCCCTCTCCCCCCTCTCTCTCTGCTCCCCCTTTTCCCTTTCCCCTCCATAACCCCCTGAATAAATATTCAACATGTTGTGTCTGTTCATGTCTCTGTCTCCTGTTCACCTGCCCCCACTGCGAGCTGCTCCTTGGTTCAGCACTGGGGACCCACTAGCATTTCTCGCCACTAGCTGCTCTGGACCTGCCCGCCTCCCGGCTGCTCTATGGGGGACTTACTAGCATTTTTAAAATCATAAAAATCTGTCCTCACTAAAGGCTTTGACTAATTAAAAATTAGATCACTGTATCCAGAACTTGCCGTGGAAACACCACATAACATGTTCTTTAGATATGCACATGCAACATAGTCTCTAAAGTGTATAAGCATCTGTAACTCTGCCTTCAAGAGTGTGCTACTTCAACCTCAGGACATATACTATGTCTGGGAAGCTGATAGAACTCTTTGTAAAACCCAGACAAAATTCCCAAGAAGTTTATACACAATATGCAATTTTGGGAATTTACTTTTTAGTGACTACCAAATTAAATCTTGTGAGGCAAGTAGGCTAAGTGAAAGTAAATAAATCACAGGGTTTTTATAATGGCTGTTTGTCCAAAATCAAGAGAAAATCACATAACTCATAATATATGTAGCCTGACCTTATAAAGTGTCTCATCATCTAACAATATGTGGTTTTATAAAACAAACTCTTAAACAGAAATAGAACAGCTTTTGACTCAAAAGTGTATATGGTTCTGTAGCTAAAAATAGCAGAAAAAAACTTGAGCTTGGAAAGACAGTCATCTCCTGGGGACAGAATTTGTTATGCTTCCTGAGTTTGCATACTGAAGAGCTAGCTGTACTGTTTCTAAGACTTTTTACATGAACCAAACAAAACTTAAAAGAGAAAACCCCTCTTCGGGAGGTTTTACAATGTTTTGAAAATTGCACAGTATATTCTAGACGTAATTTAACCAGTTTGCATTGTGTTGTGCCATCATGTACACTTTCAAACACTTTTTAAAAGCCCTGAAAGGATTTGTAAGAATGCGCTCAGCAGAGTGTACACGCACATGAACACGTGGCATGCCGGCTCCTGGCCCTCACTTTCTCCAAGTCCCACCAGACAGGGTCCCTAGGGACCTCTGTGCTCCAGTCTGGGAGGGAGGCCACCTCATCACCAGGGTGGGAGGGGAAAGCTGCTGACTCACAACCAAATGGCTGCTCTCCCTCCCCAGTCCTGTGGAGAAAGCCACCCTGTGATAGGAAAACTGTCCTTGCTCTCTCGGTAACATTGTGGAAAGGAACACTCCCAGGAACTCCCACCACCACCCCCAGCGCTCACAGTGCACGGGCGCGGAAGGATGGAAATCAGAATGAGTTAAACACAGAGGAACTAGGGAGAAGAAGGAAGAGCAAGCAAGGACCTTCCATCATTGTCTGGGGTTGGACTGGAAAATCCCCTGCCCCGCCCCACTGGGACGCGCCTGTCCTGAGTGGCTGCCGGCCCAGCAGGTCTGTGTAAAAGCCTTCACCCCAGACTCTTACAAACGTGTGTTTTTAAAACCAGTTTCTCTTCCAAAGCTTCTTCACTTTCTCGCTCACATCTTGTCTTAAAGATGAGCTGCCCGAGAGGGCACTTAAGTCTTCTCTTGTCAGCTGGACACTCAGCCACTGCTCTGCCCTGGGTGAAAATTTTTAATTCCGAGCGACCAAGAACCTGGCATGTTTTATATAGCCAGAAATTAGTCAGTAACAGTAAATGAAAAGTGTGTGTGTGTGTGTTCCCCAATTGCCTTGAAGACACAGGGTGGAGGTGACCAGGGAGGAACACAAAGGGACCCTTCTGAAATGATTGACTATGTTCTATGCCAGCCCTGATGAAGGTTTATAGCTGTATGTATGTATCATAATTCTATTAGCCCACTGTGTATGTGTGCATTTTATTATATGTAGGGTTTTTTAACCTCAGTGGGAAAAACAAAAATATTTAGCTGGAGTTAAATACATGCATGTCAAAATGAGTTGGGATAAAGTGTTTTGAAATCTACACCTTACTTTGAAACATATCCCAAAGTAAGATGTGTTGATAACTGGAACTGGATGGGGTAGGTTAGTGGATCTGTTTGTGGTAAAGGGAGTTTGTTAAAACATCAATTATGGCGTAAAAGTTGCTTTGGGAGGGCTGTTCATCGTGGGATCCTTTCAGCTTTCCTGTAAATTCAAAGATTTTGCAATAAAAGATTGGTTTAAAGCACTCCAGAATTGATACTGAATTTGAGTTTCATTTTAGTATGTCTTTATGATGAACATAGGTGTTATATCTGACTCATATCTATGCAAGACCCAAGCACAGATACATACATGTGTATACACATAGGCCACAGATAGATACAACTCATATATTACATTACTAGGGTGATTCAAAAGGCATGGTCTGAAATAAAACAGGCAAACGCTTTATATTCTCTATCACACAGAGATATCTGCTAGCATGAAATGAGAGCTCTCTAGGTGAAAAAAGCACTCGAGATATTTTGAGGCCCTGCCACAAAATGTTACACATAAGGTGATAGAAACAGTTCCTCTGCTTGCCTCTCGTGCCTGCTCGTCCATGACACGTCTATGCTGCTAACTCTTCTAAGTTCAACTGAAAAGGGAAGCAATTATAACCCTTACTTCACAACTTACACACACACACACACACACACACACACACACGTACAACAGAGATATGAGCAACCTTGTCTTCATTTATGGCTGACTTCTCCTAAAAGATTGGTGGTGTTTCCGATAGGAAATACATCATGAAATAAGTATCTGGGAAGGATTTGAATTGTGTGGGCGTGGCTTCCTGACATCATATACACTGAATACACTTGCAGTGGGATGCAGAATTGCTTCTGCTTATAAAACTCCAGAGTTTTAATAATGTCATGAAACAGTGTTCAAAACACAGGCAACAACTGAGTAAATATAACGAGAGAGCACCGGAATCAGGAAAAAATCAGCGCCTGGCCACACTAAGCTGAGAAAGACACATAGGAAGGCACAGTGCTGAAGTCGAGAGTGACAGCTCCAGATGAGCTTAATGTCTGCCTGTGAGAAACAAAGTAACAACCCACTGATTTTTCCAGCTGAGTACCTAACACAATGCGGTAACATAGTGGAGCTGTGTGAAACGGTTTGAGATTGTTGATTTATGTTTTGTGGTGCTGGGACTCAAACCAGCCCCCCCCCCCCCCCCCCCCCGTGGAGAGGTAGGCAAGCACCATAGCCTAAAGCTGACTATTCAGCGACATCACTGGCAGGACCCTTAATGGAATCATCACAAAACAAAGCTTGGTTAAAGATTCCACTCTGAATCCTGGTCCCATTCACTGTAAACATTGTGGCGAGGGGACACAATGGTTAATGGGCCAGTCGGTCCTGCAAACAGGAGGACTAGGGTTTGGAGCCTCAGAGTTATGGAAAAGCCTGCGTCTGCTGCCATCATGCAATGATTGCAGTGCTTAGGATGTAGAGGACTCCTGAGCGACCTGGTTAGGCAGGTTAGGCAGACAAGGCTGAACCAGCATGCTCTAGAGTCAATTGAGAGAGCTTGCCTCACAGAAGAGAGGTCATAGAAGTTCCTAACATCAGTCATAGGTCTCTCTCTTTCTGTGGGTGTGTGGGTGTGTGTGTGTGTGTCCCTCGCGTTTGTGCACACATGTGCTCTCACATGTACACATAAAATAAAATCCAAAACCTAAGAATGGTTACCCTGATAGTGGTGTTAAGACCTTCCCTATGTCGGCACCAGTCAGGTTAGGCTCACCTCTGGTCCAAAGTTGCTCCTGGGCCGACATAGGGCAGGAGCATGAGTGGCCGGCTGCTCGCCAGCCTCCCAAGGATAATGAGAAGCTGACAACAATGTTGCATTAGTGCCTTCTGGGAAGAGTGGAGTTCATCAGCCACCCGCGCTCAAGGTGTATCAACTATGTCAAGGCCTTTTATGTTATCTGCTGAGGAATCCAGGCAGAGTGAGGGTGAAGGGGTGGGGTCACAGGTCATTCTCTCACTACCAGACCATGGTGTGAGGTACTCCTCCCCACTGCCTCCTATACCTTCCCAGATGTATCGTCGGCCACGGTCTATCCACCAACCAGGCAGAATGACTGACACGGGATCCCACATGATGTCCTTGTGGAGTCCAGGTACTCTGGTGGGAGTAAACATAGCCTTCAGTGAGAATCTGATGCCTCACAGTGGTCTTCCAGGCTCAGCTTCCCACGGCATCCCAGTAATGGCCCACAGCAGTGCCCCACCAATGCATTATCCTGTCCCCTCAACAGTACCTGCTGCCACAGGCTCTTTAAACAATGGAATATTGTTGGTCCAAGGCATGGCTTCCAGTGGGGCCTGTGCCATGCCTCCCTCAGTGGATGGGATGCTGCACTTAAATCCCTACAATCTTGGGGTGCCCCCAGCGAGGCTTCAGCCATTGCTGACTTTAGATTCCCAGGACTCTCTTGTGACACAGTCAAAGGCAAAGGAAGGACCTTTTGTATCTGAGCAGCCCACACCTGGTCCACAGGGGACAGAGAGCCCCAGTGCTTCAGGGGAGGCATCTGGGAAGCCACCTCCAGCTTCAAGGCCTTATGTCTGCTCATATGAAAACCATGGAAAAGCTTACACCAAGTGTTCTCACCTCGTGAGTCATCAGCGTAAACACACGGGTGAGAAGCCCTGCGTGTGTGACCGGGAAGGCTGCACGTGGTCTTTCTTCTGCTCTGATGAACTTGGACGACATAGGCAGATCCACACCAGAGACCGACCACATAAATGCACAGAGTGCGGCTGACAGTTCATGAGATCCAACCATCTCGAGCAACACCAAAAAATTCATCAGCACATGCCAGACTTCCCAACACCTCAGGCCAACAGCGAACAGACGGACGGACAGATCGGCGCTCCTCTTGCTCCTGGTCAGGAGTGTTAGCTCCCTTTCCTGGATTGTCTACACCAAGAACCTGTGGTCCAAGACTGGGTCATCTCTGGAGTAGTTAAAAGTTCAGATGGAGACAGGAAGTGGTGGGGAAGCTCACATGAAGCTCTTGACACCATCGTGGATCCCTCAAAATCTGGTGCCTCTCAGGAATTAGTGACTTCTGCCATTTAGCCAGATGAGAAGATGGAGCCATGAACTGGACTTGATTAGAAAGCTTTTCTCCTATCAGTTAACAGCAGGGAACACTCTCATGCCTGCCTGTTCCCTGAAACCGTGTTCTCTCCCTGGGTCTTCCACAGTGTCCAGGGCCAGCCCATGGGAAAGATATCTTAGTATAGAAGGTACTGAAAACATCCCGTGCACTGCTCAGGCTCCCTCTGGCCCAGACTTTCTCTTCCCAGGTCTTAACCAGAATGCTCCACTACAGGACATGGCATCTGGCATTCCACGGGGCCAATCAGTCTCATCAGGACACTGATAGTCATAGGGGAAACTTCAGGGAAAGGAAGATTGGAAAGAGGCAGGTAGTGATTCTCTTCCTTTCTAACCCCATAAATTGTTGCAAGTATTGTTTGTCCCCAATAGCAGTCTGGGGAGACCTCCCAAGCAGCCTGCAGAGGCATCCTTCAAGCTTGGCCATGAAGCAGTGCCCATCATGGAAATGTGCTGCCTTGGGCCACTTTCCATTCCTTCCATCCCACTTGATCGCCCCCCTATACCTTGGTGTTGAATGTCCCCTATAAACCCAGTGGCAGAGCCAGAACCCCAAATATGTCTGCCCCCAAAGTGGGTTTCTTCCCTAAGTGCTGGCACCTTCCATGTGTGTTCAATAGACCCAGACCCCAGTCCTGTGCTAGGTATTGGCTACAGAAAGGTGACTCCATCTTACACTAAAGGGACCATATTGGGCCTACCTATTTATTGTGATGTCTACCATATATGAAAACTGTCTTTTAAAAAAATTTTGACATTTTGCCTGAATGTGTACCATAGTGCATGAATGGAGGTCAGATGACAGCTCCCCAGAGTTTCCCTCCTATCATGGAGGTCCCAGGAATCAAACTCAAGTCTTCAGGCTTGGTGGCAAGCACTTTACTATCTACTGAACCATGTTGCAGGCCCATATATGAAAAAAAATGTATGGACAGGCCTTATGTAGCCCCAAGCTGGCTCTGAACTATGTCACCAAGAATAACATTTAATGTATTCTTTCTCCAAGTGCCAGGATTACAGGTGTGTGCCAACTACACAGGTGTGTGCCGGGGAGAGACCAGGGCTTCAGGAACGCTAGCCAAGCACACTAGCACCAAACTCCATCTGCAGTGGAAAGCTTGTATCTATGATGCAAATTAAAGAATACATATTCCCCTTTTTAAGTCACTAGAGTCAAAGAATTTGTTTATACATTTGAGTCTCTTTTTTTAATCCTCCAGAGATGTAACCACTCTTGGATCTTGGTAAAGTTGGTGTTGTTATTGTCTTTATCACATATGAATCCATTGCTAAACAATACAGAGATTGGTTTTGTATGGTTTTACTGTTTTTACTCTGCCTGAGGTTCAATAAGTTTTAATATGAAGAAAAAAAAAGAATGGCTACCCTGGGGAACTCAGTGGGTGAGAGTGCTTGCTGTACAAATATAGTAACCTGCATTTACATCCCTGACAGATACATTTTTAAAAGCTATATGTGGCCGCATGGTGTCTGTCACCCCATGCTGGGGGTAGAAACAGGAAGACACAGGACTTCTTTGGCCTGGCAGCCTTTGAAAGGGTGAGCTCTGGGTTCAGTCACAGACCCTGTCTCTAGAGACTAAGGCAGGAAGTGGTAGATCAGGACAGTCAACTTATTTCTCTGGACTCTATGCACGCACACACACACACACACACACACACACACACACACATGCATGAACATACACCCATGCATGCACACACACATGCATGGTTATTTTAAGACAAGAAAAAAGGAATTTTAGACAATAAAATTACAAACTACTTCCAAGAGCAGTTGTAGCAGGCAGGAGTAACTAAAAGCAAAGAATCTAAGGTTTTATCTCAGCCTGTTCCCTATAAATGAGAAAAATCATGTAACGCCTTTTTTAAAATACCAGAAAGCAGGAGATGCCCTTTGTCTAAACATGGCCAGTACCTTCACTTGCTCCTCCCTGACCAGTCCTGGAGGGGAGGAATGTTCGGGACACCTTGTTCATCTACTTATCAACATGTAGAAACACTGGTCCTAGTCTCTAGAAGCTGACAGTTTGATCCAGCTGTTATCAGTCTTCTGGCTCACATACAAGCCAAGCTGTTCTTTGGGTTGTAGGTACTGATATTTGGCAACATCTCTAGATTCTACCCCCTGAATGCCGGCAGCATTCCTCTGTCCCCTGGTTATCTACAGATATTGTCAAATGTTCCCGGCTAAAAAGACTGCATCTTGCTATGAAAATTCAGCCCTGTGCCATTCATTGCAGGGGACCAGTTCTTTATATTTATTTGTAGTTTTGGAAAATGCATTTGACCTGAAGCAATTTCTATCCTTATTATCAGGTTCTGGAAAGTCAGAGGAGAATTGCTAGTAGTGTACATGTCAGTGTGTGTTATCAGTAGAGGTACTGTTCCTGTCACCATTTACAGGGAAGATGGAGCCCTCAAACCATTAAGACAAAGGAAGAGCAATGAATTCCTGGCATTCTCCCCATTAAAATAATTTATTAAGATCATGAATACTTACAGAGCTAATAAAATTGTTGAGAGAGTTGGTGCTTTTTCAAGGGCACAGAGAATCAGAGAACAGAGACTGTTTAGAAATACATGTCCCAGCACTTAAGGCTTCTACATGATCGTCTCCCAAGTCTCAAGGTGTGTTCCAAAGAGTTCTTCAAAACAACATCATTGTGACCTTTTCAGAAAATCTTGTTTTTCTTGGATAATAATAAATAATGAAACCAATGACTATAATTTCGGGAGCAGTTTGACATCTATTCTAAGAATGGAAATGTTCATTGGTTTGACTTGACTCAGAAATATTAGCATCCAGAGGTGAAAATGAGTTCTAAACTATCTGCCATCAAGACTGCTTTTGATTTCTTTCAGGCAGGCTTTGACAGAGGTGATGAAGTGCAGAAATTCTGAGGCGGCCTGGAATGTGGGTGCTCTGAGCTGAACCATATGCTTTCAAAGCCTCACAAGCAGATGGCAAAGGTGTTAGCCTTTTTGGAATAGGGATGGCTGACTTTAGATTCATCCAGATGGGCTAAGACACAAAGTGCCAATCAGGGTCAGGGGAGCACGAAAGATCAGCCAACCAGGTAGAATGGGTATAAGAATGTATGGGGAGCAGAAAGGTCCCCTCGTGGCTTGCCCACTGTGAGCCTCTTGATCAAAGCATGGATGTTCGTCATGGAATCTGTTGTTCAAGACCTGTGGAGCTGAAAAGAAAATCTTCCTTAGGACCTGGGGCCATCAGAAACTCCAAAGGCAATCCTATTGATTCACAGTTGCTTTATTTGAAAAATACTCCAAAACAATCAGAAACTGATGACTATAATCCCATCAGCTTAAGATAAAGAAGAGGGATGTTGGGAACGTTGAATTTGAGGTTAACCTCACATTATGAGATTCTGTCTTAAAATACCCCCCAAAGTCAGAAAACAGGACAAAGTAGTTTTAATATGTCATTAATAACCAAACCGCCAGAGCTAATCATAGCCAGTGTTTTTTTGTAAGCCTTACATATTTTTCCAGGTGTCTGGAAATACTCCTTCCTTTAAAAGTGTTTTATTTATCACTGGGCATGGTGCCACGTGCCTGTGACCCCAGCACTCAAGAGAAGGAGGCAGGAGAATTAAGAGTTCAAAGTCAGTCTGAGCAACAAAGTAAGATTCTGTCTCATAAAAACAAGTTTTATTTGTATATGATACTATTCATAACCTTATAAATATTATACTATCATGTTCATATATTCTATATCAGTGTGTCTGTGTGTTAATAGCTACATTCCAACATCTAGTCATAACAACATAAGCCATTTAATTTATCCATTGAGCCTTGGTGTTAAAAGACTTCTGGGTTTGGCTACTATCAAAAAACACAAGACCTGGGCACAGAGCTCAGTGGGCAAGTGCTTTCCTATCATGTATGAGGCCCTAGGTTCGACCCTGTGGATGGGGGTTCTGAAATAAGTATTTCTATGTGTAAACTATATTTAGTTGTCCAATAATCTCCCTTGGGTAAATTCTCATTATTAACTTTTTAATCAAAGAAATATTTAAAGGAAGTTTTTCAGATGTGTTGTCTTCTACCTGGTGCTTACACTGAGGGAGTTCAGGGGCAGGGCACTTGCCTAGTACATATAAGACACCAGATGAGACCACCATGCTCTAGTCAAGTATGCCCATGCACCCCTATAATCTCAACTCTTGGGAAGCTGTTATGGCTAGTTTTTATGACAACTTGACAAACTAGAGTCACGTGGGAAGAGGGAACCTCTTCAGTCGAAGAATTGCCTCCATCACATTAGCCTATGAGCAAGTCTGTGGGCAAAGTGTCTTAACTGAAGATCGATGGTACCATTCCTGGGCAGCTGGGCCTAGGCTGTACAAGAAAGGTAGCTGGTCAAGCCTGGGGAATAATACCAGTAACCAGCCTTCCTCCATGATTTAAACTCCTACCTTGAGTGTCTGTTTGGGCTTCCCTTGATGATGAACCGCATCCCTGTCTTTTAGTCATGGTGTAAATCCCATCAACAAAAAGCAAGCTGTGAGCCAGGAAAAGCCAGTAAGAGCCAGAGGGAGCCAGTAAAAACCAGAGGGGACCAGTAAGAGCCAGAAGGAGCCAGTAAGAGCCAGAGGGGGCCAGTAAGAGCCAGAGGGAGCCAGTAAGAGCCAGAGGGAGCCAGTAAGAGCCAGAGGAAGCCAGTAAGCAGAGCCCCTCCATGGATCTTGCCTCTAGGCACCAACCTTGGGTCCCTGCCATGACTTTCCTCACTGATGGGCTGTGAGATCACAGTGCAGCCAAATAAACCCTTCCCAAGTGGCTTTTAGTCAGACTGCTTTGTCATAGCAACAAAAAAAGAAGCTAGGACAGAATGACATCATACTTCATCAACTGTGTCTACAGGACCCGCCATGTGATGGCAGTTCCTGTAAAGGAATCCAGAACTTAGCCTACCATCAGAAAGTTACAGAGACACTAAAATGTATTTTGTAAGTTAAGTAGATAAATTATTGTATAGTTAACCCAAGAATGACCCACAAGAAAAGAAGGCTTGCCAACTTCAGACCATTGAATTCAGAGAGCCATCATGACCACGGCACACTTAACTAAGCCCATGAAGGTGGCATGACTACAGAGTGGAAGCCAGGCCCACAGACAGAGAGGAGGGCAAGCTGACAATGTCACACCTATTTCCACTCAAGATGAAACAGGATCTGGGGAAAACTGGCTTCTGATGTGTCGTGTGAGGTGCATGCAGAAATGATCCTCCTATGTCTGACTGGAAAAAGCATCAAAGTACCCTGAAAGTGGGTCACTGCAGATGTTCTTAGGCAAAGGATGATGTCATACTAGAATGGAGCAGGCCCTTAATCCAACGGGACTGATGCTCTTATTAAAAGGAAGCTCTCGACACAAAGACAGACAAGCATAGAAGGCAGACAGTGAGAGACACGGAGACGACCCTATCACCAACCAAAGCAAGAACCTGAGCCTAACGCTACCCTGCAGCCTACATCACCCTGACCTCACACTTAAGTCTCCAGAACCGGGAGAAAGTCAATTCCTGGGGCTCCCAGTCTCCAATCCGGTACCTGGTGGCAGCCCTGGCTAGCTAACAAGCCTCAGTTGTCCCTTCAACACTACAGAAGCAAAAAGCCATCAGCCACTGAGAGCCAACAAAGCAGCAGATTCCGTTTCTAAAACCCCAGTCTCTTCAGAAGTGTAAAATGGTAAACCACAGAAAACAAGCCGGAGCATAGGACCCACAGGAGGGACGGTTCCCTCCCCTGGAAGAGAGTGAGTTGCTTGCATAGAGCTGTAAGTCTGAGCAGGGCGGTTCAGAAACCCACTCCACATAGTCTTCACAAGGCCTTCCGCTCCCTCCCGCCCCATCTCGCTCTCCTGTCTTCTGCTCTCAGGCAAGGCTGCTCTAGCATCTTACCCAAGCCAGCCTGTCCCCAGGAAACCTTATTCTCAAAATGGAGCTTCCAGCTTCCCCCAGTCCCTAGTTTGTTCCACAAACAAGAGTCTGGCCTTTCAGAACTGGTCATCCGCTATAACTACAGAATAAAACAATCTGAGTGTCTAAAGCAACTCACGGGGCAGTCCTGGGAGACCCAAATGTGTGTCCATACCTAAGCTCCGCGGCAGGAACAGCTGACCAACATGGAACCAATATGGAACCGACATGCTTCTGTGGGCTTTTTGCTTCATTTTGTATTTGGCTTTTTTTTGTCTGATCGCTCTTTTGCCAGTTTGTTTTGATTTTCATTTTTGTCTCTTGATCATTTTGTTTGTTTGGTTTCTTTTCTTCTTTTTCTTTTTTCCTTTTAAACTACAGAGAGAGAAAGAACACAGAGCTGGTGGTCAGGAAAACTGATTGTTCGGGGCAGTTAGCCTCTCCTGACTGGGAGAAACCATGGAAGAGTGTGGTGAGAAGGCCCAGTTAGAAGGGCTCAAAGAACAAGGCATGAGAGGCCTAGCACCACAAAGATTAGCTCTAAGAAAATAAAAGAATTCAAGGTCATATTAGCCTGTTATATCAAGTCCCTAGCCTAATGTAGGTGTGTCTTCTGTCTATCTGATGATTTCATTGGTTAATTAATAAAGAAACTGCTTGGCCTGATAGGTTAGAACATAGGTGGGTAGAGTAGACAAAACAGGATGCTGGGAGTGAGGAGATGCCTCGGGCAATCGGCCACGCCTCTCCTCTCTGGGTCAGATGCGATGAAGCTCCGGCCCAAGATGGACGTACGCTAGAAACTTCCAGATAAGCCACCACCTCGTGGTGCTCCATAGATTATTAGATATGGGTTAAAGCAAGATATGTGAGAATTAGCTAATAAGAGGCTGAAACTAATGGGCCAAGCAGTGTTTAAAAGAATACAGTTTCCGTGTAATTATTTCGGGTAAAGCTAGCCGGGTGGCGGGACGTGGCCCACTCGCCTCATCACTCGACTAGCCCAGATTCAAGAATTGTACAGAAGTGTGATCTGCGTGCCCTGAGCTGTCCCAATAGTCACGGTGGCACTGAGCCCTTCCAAGGACCCAGCACTTCCAAGTGTGACCTCACTTCACATCTCCGCCCCCCTCCTTTCGTAAATGGAAAAGCAGGCGCAACAAAGAGCTGTGTACTTTGCCTCAGCTGAGGTGAAGCCGCTGTCCACACCCACAGAGGGAAGCCTCCTATGGGACAGGGATTTTTTACCCTCTCAGCAAAACTGGACAGTAACGCATAGAAGCAGCTTCCAGCCCGAGTGCCACACAGAAATCTCCACCCAGACGCCCAAAGCAGGCCTTGACTGACCAGCCCCTCCCTGGGATCCTTGGTGCCCCGCTTGAGTGACAGCTGATTTGCATAACTAAGACACCTAAAATTAGCACTTTGGTCTGAAAAACATCAGGCCATGCCTTGTGGGTGTGATTCCAACTGGACCTTTTTACTGTGTAACACAGAAAGAGGAGAGAGCCAGCCAGATCTAGATATGCTGAAGTTCCCACGTAGCATGGTTTAGTTAGACTCTACACAGACACCATCTCCTGCACTTAAGTTATCTGGAAATGACTTAAAATCCCCAAATGAATTTGAATAGCTGTTACTGTATTGTTTAGGATTAGTGACAAGAAAAGGGTCAATATTTTATTTATTTACTTATTTATTTTAGCAAAGGTGCAGTTTTCCACAAAAAAAAATTCCTATTTGTGTTTGGTTGAATCTGCCAGTGTGGAACCTGCAGAGGGGCAGAAGTACCAGCACAGCATTGCCTTATTCATGGAAGCCAGAGGCTTCCTCTCTGTTGTTTCAGAAGCATTAGAGTGGCCCTTCAAAGAGAATCTCTGAAGAAGCTGTTATAAGCGGTGCTCCTCACTACTGCTCAGCAAGGCCCACCCAGACCTAGGGGCTATGGAGGCTACTCAGCTGGCCTGTTTCCCTCTCTTCCAGAGAGCTGTCATCTTCAGCAACAACCTAGGCCTGAGTCCTCACTCTGCATAAACATCAACAGAGGTAGACAGCCGCACCCACCAGGGGCACAGACAAGGTGGGGGTGAATCGATTGCATGTCCATGTGCTAATGACGTGCCATCAGGAGCTGGAATTCTATCGTCCTGGTCATATGCTCAGGAGGCCTCAGAATACACCTAAAACACAGGCTGAAACTCCAACTGTCAGACTGCACTCATCCATCAAAACCATTTCTCAGGCCCATCAGATGTCATGCTTTACCCTGCCCCACCCCTAACCCCACCCCCACCCCACCTTTGCTCTCATGTTATCAATCCTTCCATACCTGTGGTCAGAGGAAATGCCAGGAAAAATCCCCGTACGTTTCCTTGGCTGGATGCCCACACAATGAACTCTCTCCCTTTGATCACCAGACTACTGATTTAAATTAGTAAACATTCTCCAGGCCGGAAATTGTAAGCAACGTCATAATGCTGATGTAAGTGATGGCTTGTAGAAGGAGCTTCAGGCAGGTCTGCTTTTCATCCTGCCCGGCTCCCGCATAGCTAGCTTAGCCCCAGAAATAACAACACACAAACTGTATTCATTTAACCACTGCCTGGCCCATTAGTTTCAGCCTCTTATTAGCTAATTCTCACATCTTGCTTTAACCCATATTTAGTAATGTGTGTAGCACCACGAGGTGGTGGCTTACCGGGAAAGATTCAGCATGTCTGACCTGGCGGCTGGCTTCATGGCGACTGACCCAGAGAGGAGAGGCATGGCGATTGACTAACTTCCCTTCTTCCCAGCATTCTGTTCTGTCTACTCCACCTATCTAAATCCTGCCCTATCAAAAAACCAAGGAAGTTTCTTTATTAACCAATGAGAGTCCTCCATCACTGGCTTGAACTTTAAGTAAGTGTGTTAGATTGGTTGGAACCAAGGAGAGCAGAAACAGCTAAAGGCAGGGGCCATCTGGTAAGAACCAGTTAATTGCCCAGTTAGCATCACACACAAGCCAAGCCCTGTGTTTCTCTGTGGATTATTTGGTCCAGGAGGATCATACTATCTAGCCAGGATGCCACTGCTGACAGCCACTGAGAAACGTGTTGTCTCCCTCCATGTTAGGGACCATGACTGGCACCCTTGGGTTCCACAAGTGACTGAGAAAAAGAAAGAACTTCATTCTACTCACACAGGTTCTGTTCCTTATACACACATCACCAATGGGTGGGGTGGTAAAGTGTACCCTCTAAGTAAGGACTTTCCTCCCCTTGGACAAAGGCTGCCACTGGTGGGTGCGGCTGTCTACCCCGTTGCTGAAGATGACAGCTCTCTGGAAGAGAGGGAAACAGGCCAGCTGAGTAGCCTCATAGCCCCTAGGTCTGGGTGGGCCTTGCTGAGCAGTAGTGATACACACAACTTAGAAGGAGTTGGGAGGTGGAATAAAAGGGACCCTTGTGGTTTAATATAAAAGGCACATGTGGGTGCATGATTTTTATCATTAGATATAACAAAAATGGGGAAGAATATGAGCTAATCTGTAGATTATACTGGGCACCAATAATCCCAAACCTAGTCTGCTGGTCCCTCAAGACTCATCCGCATCCTCACTCTCTGGTCCTCTCACCCATCCTGCTCTTCCCTCAAATCTCTCATCTGCATCCTCACTCTCTGGTCCTCTCACCCATCCTGCTCTTCCCTCAAATCTCTCATCTGCATCCTAACTCTCTGGTCCTCTCACCCATCCTGCTCTTCCCTCAAATCTCTCATCTGCATCCTTACTCTCTGGTCCTCTCACCCATCCTGCTGCCCATTCTTCCCAACTCAGTAATGTCAGCTCTTTGTTTCCCCCAATTCTGAAAGTTCTTTCCCTATTGGGGAAACGTTGCAAAGCCCTGTTGATTTATCTAACTCATAAATTTAAGATCACCTCCTAAGCCCTACCTAAGTACTACCCGATCATGTTTCTCTGCAGCCACACCTCCCAGCCTGTCCCATGTTCTAAGACTACTAACACACTGGCAGGCCGATATACAATATATTAACATTGATGGTATAATGTTTCTAAGGTTATGGAACAGTATCATATACAAATAAAACACCTTTTTGAGACAGAATCTTTCTTTGTAGCTCAGACTGATCTGGAACTCATGATTCTCCTGCCTCCTTCTCCTGAGTGCTGGGGTCACAGGCGTGTGCTACTATGCCCAGGGATAAATAAAACACTTTTAAGGGGAGGAGTGTTTCCAGGCCCCTGGAAAAAAAGGTGTAGGAGGACTTGAGAAAATAAGGAACTCAGACTGACTGTGATTAACCCACGAGATTTGGTTATTAATGACATATTAAGACTACTTTGCCCTGCTTTCTGACTTTTGGGGGGGTATTTTAAGACAGGACCTCATGATGTGAGACAAACTTCAAACCCAACATTTCCAGCATCCTTCTTCTTTATCTTAAACTGCGGGGATTATAGTCATCATTTTCTGATGTAAAAAGTATCCCGGCACTCAGGAGTCAGAGGCAGGAGGATCTCTGTGAGTCTGAAGCCAGCCTTGTCTATGTAGAGAGTTCCAGTCCACCCAGGGCTACATAGTAAGACCTTGTCTCTAAGAAGAAGAAGAAAAAGAAGAGGTTGTTGTATTTAAAAACACATAAACATACCATGGTTTTTGGTTTTTGTTGTTGTTGATGATGATTCTTTTTGTAAACATGGTCACACTCAGTCACCTGGCCTAGCCTCAAACTTGCAATCCTCCTGCCTCAGCCCCCCCAAGTGCTAAAATTACAGAAGTATGCCACCACATCTGGCTCCTGAATTGTTATTTGTGCAAGAAAGAACAAACCCACAGGTAGAGCCTTGCCCGTGCCTAAGGAAGGGACCCATCCTTTACGCCGATGAAAGCAAAGGCCAAGCTGAATAAGCCTAGAGACACAGCCCACTGCAGGGCGAGGGGCCTGAGGAAACAGCAGGTGCCGCAGAGAAGGGATGCTCTTCTTTGTCTGGTTCACAATGTTCGTGCAGCAGTACACTTTACCTAAGTTCTAGTTACTGTTGTTATTGTTGCTAGTCCATGATAGTCTGATGGGAAGCAGACAGGCATGGTGTTAGAGCAGTAGCTGGGTGCTTTACATCCTGATCTGCAGGCAGCATGGGCTTTTGAAACCTGAAGCCCACCACCAGCAACACACCTCCTCCAACAAGGCCACACCTCCTAATCCTTCCAAACAGTTCATGAACTGGGGACTAAGCAGGCAAATATATCTGTCTATAGGAGACATCCTCATGCAAACTACTACAAACTAACTTACCAGGTGTGTGGCAGTGGTATGCTTTAACTAGTAGAGTCCATTTAATTCTTTTCGCTATCCTTTCAGCTTCTACCACCTCAAAGAATTCAAGATTTATTATTATTATTATTGCAAAATTTCCCCTCTTTGGGCTGATGTAGGAAAAGTGGAAAACCTAATACGAAGTGAGGATGCTTTTCTGGTTCACCCTCATGGTGCCCGCATCCCTCACACTCTTCCCACTTAGGGGACAATAAACACAGAGAGCTCCAACTGCACCAAGATGGTGATGTGCAGCCAGTAGGTGGGAATCATTGAGTTCGGCGTGTTGTAGGATTCTGTAACTGCCTTGGTAGTGACGAAGTGCTGAGTCGAGTTTAGACCTGCAAAACTCCCCCATTAGCAATGAGCACCGGTGAGCCATGAGAGTCACTTAGATGATGTCACTGCTTATGAATCCAGTGATTCACCCAAATCATCATCTCAGCCATGTACTCAAAATAAGCTTAATGATCATCGAT
Source organism: Arvicola amphibius (assembly GCF_903992535.2). Lineage (NCBI taxonomy): Eukaryota > Metazoa > Chordata > Mammalia > Rodentia > Cricetidae > Arvicola > Arvicola amphibius. Next base: position 52,465,132 of record NC_052059.1, read on the forward strand.
TGTTAGATAGAAGTATCAACTACTGTGGTGGTGCAAAATTCTGAAAATGTCTCTTACTTTGTAGGAGACTAAAACATGATGTTTTTGTTGTTGTTGTTGTTGTTCAAGATAGGGTTTCTTTATAGGCCTGACTGTCCTGGAATTCTCTCTGTAGACCAGGCTGGCATAGAACTCACAGAGATCCACCTGCCTGGCTGAGACTAGAACTTTTACGGGACCTCACAGCCAGAGTTAATGATACACCTTGAGGCTGCTTAAGACAAGGTTGATATCCTACTACGGACTCAGCCTGTTTCTTTTAACTTGCCTTTAAGAGAACAATATAATGATCATACTCACTTGCCCTGGGTTTTCCATGCAATCACCTTTCACAACCTAAGCTAATGTGTAGCTACAATCTTAAGTTGTGTTCTCTTCTGTGCCCCTGACCCAGATAAAGCATGTGTATCATGTGCTGAAAGCAACAAACACAGATGATGAAAATAATCTTCTAAAATGAAGATCCACCATCAATGTTGAACATAACATTGGTATTTATATTGGTTGATAATATACAGTTTGTAATACTGTTTATCTCGTTAAGTTGGGGTCAGTTGGAGCCACTGACTCAATCCTTTGTATAACTGCTAAAGATTTCTGTAAAGCATCCCTCAGCCCTTCCCCCATGTGATGATTTCTGTGCTGCTCAACAAATAAAGAGCAAATCCCTTGGTGAGGGACACAGACACACACAAACATACAGACGCACAGACAGATTCATGAGACAGTCTTCAGGCAGGTAACTTTCAGATTCATACAACAAAGAGACAGAGAACAGAGGACACAGGACACAGGGAGCATGAAGTAGAGAATTCAAATCTGGACTCACTCTTGGTTAAATGACTCCAGGGGGAAGGGCTTTTCTTTCTTTCCTTAAGGCAACACTGATATATTCGTGGTGACTCAGAGTTAATCACTAATGTGTTTAGTCCACCAACACTATAATCTTTACCACCACTTCCCATCTTAAAGATTCGGGAAAAATATGAAATCAGCTACAAAAGAAAACCCTGAACATATTTTCTTTGCACATCTGAATTTTAGTATCTGTCGATACTGTTGGGCCAAACAACAGAATTTTCTAATGATGGTAGCTTATGTGGATGGAGGGTTATTACCTTCACACAGTAAGCAATTGGACTGATGACTTCATGGTAATAAAACGGCTGAGCCAGCTCCAGGCAACACATTTGCAATCAAGCCAAAACGAAAGATCGAGAGCTCAGTGATTCCGGCATCTTTTCATCCGAAGCACAAAAGCTTTCCTGGGAATCTGCCTTCTCCTGCTCTGCCCTCTCCCTTCTTCCCAGGAGACTTCAGCTCAAATCCCATTGGTCAGAACTGGTCTCCTCAGGCACCCCTAGCCGCAAAGATACTATCCTTATCTTTGATCCCAGTTGGCCCAGACCTACCAATAGTCACTGTCTGGGCTGGACACGTTGCTGCCAGCCTATGAACAAAATCTGTATGAGCTTAGTAAGAAAAAAGCAGGAGATGAGGACAGAGAGAGCTGGCAGCAGAAACTACTCCTGCTCCAGTCAATAGTTCTACCCCCAGCTCACACAGGCACAAGGGTCAAGATGGGCATTTGTCAAGGTGAAGTGAAGATAGAAAATCGGGAAGGGCCTAGAGTCACTTCTCATCTCTCAGGGCGAGAGTGTACAAACAGGGCCAAGGCTTGGGGGTTTAACAGCCTTAGCTCCTCCAGGGCATGCAGGCCACCATGCTGACTGTACAACATATGTAGAATGAGTTAGAGACAAGGAAGCTCGGTGCCAAAGAGATGTCCCTCACAGGCTCTTGCTGCTGGCCACACCCAACACGCTGCTGGACACACTCAACACGCTGCTGGACATACTTAATGGCGGCTTGACTTAACAAGTTTTCAACAATATACCAGGGAGAAAGTGATGTGCTTTCAATAGGATTTTGATATTTGAATCCGAGTCTTTTCCTGACCTAGCAATATGAAATCTATCCTCTGTCAAAATGTCAGGCCGCAAGAGCCACTGCAGTTCCCATTCAGTGGGGCAATGGCAAAAGGACACACCAATCCTCCATAGCCTACACTTCCCTTCCTCTGTGGATCAAAGCTCCACCCTACTGTGAGCTTCCTTAGGTTGTTCAGTGCTTTCCCCAAGCAGGTCTTTCAAGGACCCAGGGCTTGCTTGCTCTTTCCTTGATGCCCATTTTTGATTTAATTCACAGAACCACTATGGCTTCCTTCCATCCCTAGGCTCAGTCTTTGGACTAGCTGAGACTGGTCCTGGACAGAGCTTCTTCATTGGAAAGGATGACACAGTATTCTCCCATGCTGAGTCAAGCCATCCGCCCGAGAGACAGCCTGCATGACCAGGATTGAGAACACTGCCTAGCCAATGGCAAAAGAAGGAGCTAGATCCCGAAAAAAAAGAAAACGTGAGTCAGGGTCCTCAGGGAGCTAGCTCCTTGGGACTGTGAAACAAGACTTGAGCTGAAATTGAAGCTCCACGCTTGCCCTTCTGGGCTAAAATACAACCTTTAATTAAGGGCAGAAATTTGCCTATTGCACTGCAAAAACAGCGTACTGTGCCGTGCTTGCTGTAAGGAGCACACTCCTCTGCCCACTTGTCAGGGCTAACTTGTGTGAAGAAAGCTTGCACGGGAGCGTTGAAGTCTGTTTTCATGTTCCATTTCCCACCACCCAACTTCTCTCCTTGGAGTCTTTATTTCAGTGGGGGGGTGGGGGTGAGGGTGTATCCCTCTTTAAATAAGTGCTCCGACTTTAAAATGCTCAACTAATTTCATTTTCCGGGTAGAATTTATCTGTGATCAGTACTGAGTCATAACTGGAAGATTTGACCTTTTACTGAAATCCCACATTGAGATAATATACTTAAAATGGCTATCAGTAAGGCTTTTGTTTTTCAAAGGTATGTTTAAAATCAATCACTCTTTAAAAGCAGAAAACTGTTTCCAATTAAGTCCTTCACAGATGATCTGCTCTTTTATTCTCTTTACATGCAAATTACACCCAGGAGTGCTGTGTGTGCAAACACTGTCCAAACCACACTTTGCTTTTGCATTGACTTTGTGTCCAGTTAAGTCTCATGTTGGGGACCAGCCTCAACAAAAACACCTCTCGCCAGGGTAGGGGCGTGGGGAATCAGACAAATTAGTAAAGAATACAAAGAGGTGCTTAAAAATAATAAAACAAAAATATAGAATAGTACCGGGAGGGAGTTCTAGTGAATAATGAAATCACCACATTTAATTTTCCATACTCTTTTATACCCCAATACCACAGGGGGAAGAAGACAAAGGACTGTTTTAACATGATATAAAGGACAACCAGAACAGTTACTTGCTTCAATATTTTGAGATATCAAGTCATTAGCATTCTGTTGTTTAGGCAGTAAACCCACCCTAGACCAAGTATCCTGAAGGTGGCTACACCCAAGGTCAAACCTCCTATTTCAAAAGAAAGAGCAGAAGTATGCTTGAATTTCCTGACCATTGGTCAGGGTGGAGTGGCTCTAGCTGTATGGGCCATCTTAATGTCAAAAGAAACAAGTAACCACATCCTGATTCAGGATGTGTAGCCCTGATTTTTAACAATTGAGCAACTTCAAACTCTCTGCCCTTTAGACAAGGTGGAACTAGGCTCACATTTTTGGGCCTTCACAGTCTTACAAATTCGCTTGCCTCTTAACGCTATATGGATTGCTCTGTATTAGTCCTGGGCCAACAACAATGTGGGCAAAAGCTATTTTTTTATTGTTAGTGAAAAGAAATCTGTTCCAATTCTATGAGGGTAATTAATTCTTTCCTTTTCCTTTTTCTCATGATAGTGAAAATATTTATTTATTTATTTATTTATTTATTTTTATTTTTACAGTATCATACACATGTATAACAATCTGATTGTTCTCACCCCCGCCACCCGGCTCTGCTGAAACTCACTTGTCTACATTCATGCCTCTTTGGTGTTCTATGGATTTTCATCAGGGTTGTCTGTGTGACCATGAGTTTGAAAACTCTCTGTTGGAGCTTGGTGGGCTCACCATTGGTGACACCGTGGAAGGCAATAACTAAGACAGCTAACTCTGAATTCCTTCTGATGGAGTGTTTTCATGCAATTTTTCAATTTTTTTCTTAATTCTGACAATGTTTTAAATGTTTTATCACTTATAGCATTTTAAAGACTTTGCATTTGAAACTCTGTCTAAAGTGACTTATTATGACACCCACTCAAACCCAACTGCTAGGCGTTTAATCACGTGATTTCTCAATGAATGCTTGTTTGCCCTTAAAATGGTGGGAGCTTACTAAATGACAGATTATCTAAAACAAAATCAACTCTAAAATTACTGTTCCTTAATGACAAGTTTTGCAATTTCTTTAGAGACTTACTGTGAACACCTGAGAGGAACAAAATTTTGAACTGAATAAGACGTCTAGAAAGAAAATCATTATTGAATAATTACATCTAGTTTTCTAAATCATCATAAAAATGAATCTGCTGCTTCCAAAGTTAGCAGCAGTAAGTGACAGTTTTCAAAAATTGGATCAAGTGCTGGGTTGTACTCAGCTGGTCGGGAGGCCTTGCCTAACATGCACAGAGCCCTGGGTTCAACCCCAACACTGAACAAACCAAGCCAGGGCAACACATGCCTGAAACCCTTGCAGTCAGGAAGTGGAAGCAGGATGATCAGTTCAAGGTCATCTTCAGCTGCTTAGCGAGGCCTGCCTGCTAGCATGCTCCCCACCATGATAAGCATGGACTATACTGCTGGAACTATAATCAAGGCTCCAATAAACTCTTCCATAAGTTGCCTTGGTCCTGGAGTTTTATCTCAGCAATAGAAAAGTAACTAAGACAGCTATGTATTAGACCACTTCACCCCCAATTGTGGGCACCATTTGGGGAGGTCGTGGAACCTTTAAGAGGTAAGGCCTTCCTGGAGAAGGTCATTGGAGCAGACTTTCATATCAAGCGAGAGCAAGCAGGATGTCTGAAGCCAGCATCCTGGAGCAGATGAGGGCAAAACATTCCAACCAAAAAGCAAGGGCAGTGTATCCTCACAAAAAGCCTACCACCACAGGACAGAGACAGGGACTGCATACACCAGGGAAGGTCTGTGCAAGGCGGGGAGGAGACGGGAGAGCCACAAGGTGGATGCAGGGCAAGAGAGATGCCAGCACAATTGGAATGAATGTGAAATGGGCATAGGGCTCTTTCCAAGTGGTTTCACCCTGTAGAATCTCAGTGCAAAATCCTGTAAAAGAAAAGTCAGAGCAAATACTTATGTTCACATTGCCTTAGATCAAAACCATTACCTCCTAGAACGGCATGGCTTTCCACAGGTCATATTTGTTTAGGTAGGTGGGTTCGGAGGGCGTGCAAAGTGCATCCGCTTACCGCGCATCCTTGGAAACTCGGCTGGAGCACTAAGCACGCACCCGTCTAGAAAGCCCACTAGCCACCTACAGACGTCATCACTCCCGCAGCAGCAAAACAGCCTGGTGTAGAGGCCGTGACCGAGGTCAGCTCAGCAGCAGCTTCCCAAGCCTCCCATTGTGGTCAGTACAGGGCAGCCTACCCAAGTGATCCACAAGCGAGCCATAGCCTTCCCCTGGGGTGAGAGACCAGGCAGCAATGGGGCAGTGACAACGACGACAGCGGGGGTGAAAACCTACAGTCTGGAAGGTTACTACAGCTCGAGACTGCATGAACCGCTCCCCTGCTGACGCTGGGTTTCCAACAGACTGCGTATCTGAGGTGTATGCTCAACACCGTGAGTATTTCTCATGAGAGTCTGTCATAAGGAGAGGTTCATTCCTCAGGGTGAGAAGCCAGCATGGGCTTTTGAAGATCATGGCATTTACCCACCATCCTGCAGTGAGAGGCTCCCTGTCCTGGGGGCTGAGCAAAGGAGAGCTCGGACCCAGCTGGAGGTCAGGATAATTGCTTCAGATTATGGTCAGCTTCCAAAAAAATCAAAGCAAGGATGGAGGTCACGTTGTGTTTAGTGGTAAAATAATCCTTCATTTTCACTGTGGATTCCTGGAGGGACATTTTTAAAACAGAAATTTGAGAACACTTGAATTATTCACTAAAGAAAAAAGAAAAAGAAAACCAATGAGGGCAAATTATAGCATTACAAAAGATTTCCAGGTTTAGGAACCAAGGGCAAGGATGCAAGATCCAACAGAATAAACGTGAGGCAAGGGCTAGACAGAGAGAGACAGAGGGATGGTCCATTTTACCACCTTCTCCATTTCTTTAACACACAAAGAAAGAAATTGAATATATTGGAAAATGGGAAAACCTCCTATTCTCATGGATTGGTAGGATCAACATAGTGAAAATGGCCATCCTACCAAAATCTACAGATTCAACACAATCCCTATCAAAATTCCAAAACAATTTTTCACAGAACTTAAAAGGACAATTTTTAGCTCTTTATGGAAGTGCAAAATATTCAAAATAGCTAAAACAATCCTGAATAATAATAATAATAAAAGAACTGATGGTTTTTTTTCCTCTTCCAGGACGGTGCTTAGAGGCACTCAGAATGGTCCAGCGTTTGACATACCGCTGTAGGCTTTCCTACAACACAGCCTCTAACAAAACTAGGCTGTCTCGAACCCCTGGCAACAGGATTGTTTACCTTTACACCAAGAAGGTTGGGAAAGCACCTAAATCAGCATGCGGTGTGTGCCCAGGCCAACTTCGAGGGGTTCGTGCTGTGAGACCGAAAGTCCTCAAGAGATTGTCGAAGACAAAGAAGCATGTCAGCCGGGCCTGTGGTGGCTCCATGTGTGCCAAGTGTGTCTGTTCTGTGACAGTATCAAGCGGGCTTTCCTTATTGAGGAGCAGAAAATTGTTGTGAAAGTGTTGGAGGCACAAGCACAGAGTCAGAAGGCGAAATAAACGTGCGGCTTTTTTAATAAAAAAATAAAAAGAACTGATGAACTATCAGCACCCGAGATTTCAAGTTGAACAACAGAGCTACAGTAATAAAAACAGCTTGGTGTTGAGATAAAAACAGACATGTTAACCAATGGAATCAAAATGAAGACACAGGCATAAGTCCACACACCTATGGGCACCTGGTTTTTGATAAAAAGCCAAATACATACTGGAAAAAAGACAACATCTTCAACAAATGGGGTTGATCAAACTGGATGGCTGCAGGTAAAAGAATCCAATTACATCTATATTTATTGCCCTGCACAAAACTCAACTCCAAATGGATCAAGGACCTCAACATAAGAACAGATACCCTAAATATCATAGAAGAAAACTGAGGAATGATCTTGAACATACTGGCACAGGAAAAGATCTTCTAAACAGAACACCGATCACACAGGCACTAAGACCAACAATTCAAAATGGGACCTCATGAAACTAAAAAGCTTCTATATGTCAAAGAACACCATTATTCAGACAAAGTGGAACACTAGGAAAATATCTTTGTCAATTACACATCTGATAGAGAGCTTATACCTAAAGCATATAAAGAACTAAAAAATAAACCTTGAACATCATGAAAGCAAATAACCCAATTTAAAAATGGTGTGCAGAACTAAACAAAGAGCTCCCAAAAGATAAAACACAAATGACTGAGAAACACTTAAAGAAATGCTCAACAGCTTGAGTGGTGATGATGAAAGCCTTTAATCCCGGCACTCAGGAGGCAGAGGCAGGCAAATATCTGAGTTCAAGGCCAGCCTGGTCTACAGAACAAGTTCCAGGACAGGACAGCCAGAGCTATACAAAGAAACTCTGTCTCAAAAAGAAGAAGAAAAAGAAGAAGAAGAAGAAGAAGAAGAAGAAGAAGAAGAAGAAGGAGGAGGAGGAGGAGGAGGAGGAGGAGGAGGAGGAGGAGGAGGAGGAGGAGGAGGAGGAGGAGGAGGAGGAGGAGGAGGAGGAGGAGGAGGAGGAGGAGGAGGAGGAGGAGGAGGAGGAGGAGGAGGAGGAGGAGGGTGGTGATATCTTGCTTGTACAAATAAAGCTTGCCTGAAGATCAGAGGGTGGAGCTAACCATCAGCTAACCATAGAAGTCTGGAGGTCTGTACAGACAGGAAGTGATAAGGTGGGGGGGGGAGAGAGGAAGTGATAAGGTGGGAGGAAACAGAAACTTGGTCTCTTTTCAGCTGGGAAGTGAAGAGCTACAGTGGTTGTGGGGTTGCTCCTTTATATCTCTGATCTCTCAGCATTTTCCCCAGTATCTGACTCTGGCTTTTATTATTAAGACCTAGTAGAACTTATGCTGCAGATTGGCACCCAATGTGGGGCAGGAATTTACAAAGAGTCACTTGCCTGTGGCTTTGTAACCATCAGCAGAAGCCAGTATGGGCTCCGGCTGGGGTGGCATATGGGGCTCCTGCATTGCCTGGCTCGGATTTCTTTCTGTTTTCCCCTAAACCTCTAAGCGAGTTTGAGATTTGTTGTTGTTGATGATGATGTTGCAGCCTCTCTGCAGCAAACTCCACAGGTCCAAACTCCACAGGCACATTGGTACATGGGCACCAAATACCATAGAACTTACCCACGCTAGGTGGGCTGGCTCGGTCTTCAGGAAGTTCCTACAACATGTGCTTTTTCCGCACAATCCCTGTGTGTTTTTCAGACAGCCAGCTCTCTATCTAGCTCTCGCTCTCTCTTTCCATCGTGGGTTATGGGCTTTCCAGCCTCCCTCTCCTTTGGCTGCCACTTGTCCTGGCTACACCTAGCAGGGGCAGCCGTCATCAATCAGGCTGTTCACCACCTGTGTTCTCCCTTCAGACATGTTCCGCCTCATAGTTCACTGACATTGTTGGCATATCTGGTAAATTGGGATTTCTTAAAGGGAGGAATTAATTAAGAGAGTTTTTCCCACATTAAAAAAAATGAGAAACACAGCCAGGCAGTAGGGGTGCACGCCTTTAATCCCAGCACTCAGGAGACAGAGACAGACAGATCTCTGGTCTACTGAGAGAGTTCCAGGACAAGGTCCAGAGCTACAGAGAAACCTGTCTTGAAAAATAAAAATAAAAGAAAAGAAAAATGCTATTACTATGGAAGGTTTTAGGTCTCTGTATGATATGCTGGACAGCTTGAAAATGGGACAAATAAATGAAAGGGTTATTAATTTAGATGGGACTTACATAATGTCAATTATAAACATTATCAGTTTTATCATTTTTGCTTTTTCACTAAAAAAGCTGGTTAATTGGGTGCTAAGATACAAATTTTAGAAAAATTCAATAAAACAGAGATATTCAGATCCAGACAGAGGAATGCAATGTAGAACCAATTTAATTATTACATTATAAGGTTAGAGAGGAACAGCCTAAGGTTTTCAAACAACCAATTTTAATTTATCCAGTCACATTACAGGAACTGCCAATTGATAGATACCCCCAAGGCTGTGCAAGAGTTAAATGGAGTCCTATGGAAATATTAGATATAAGGAAATTCAAGGAAATGATAGTCTTATATGGCATGTATTCACACTTTGTGAAACAGATGTTAAACTAGTGGTCAGCTTGTAATAAAATTATCCCTAGAGACTGGAGAGACTTGGTTAAAGTGGTCTTCAAGTCTAGTCCTCAATTACAATGAACAACCTGGTTGAAAGAGTTTAAGACCACTGAACAATGAAGTAGGGCTAAAGGTATGGAAATTTCCCAGGACCAACTTATTGAAGAGAGAGCTTATGCTTATGTACAAAGGATATATATATATATATATATATATATATATATATATATATATATATGATGACTACATCCTAGATTTATGCAACACAGAAGCTTTGGGTGCTTGGGACAGAATTACTAAAGTTATACAGGGCCCAAAGAAAGTCTTAATGGATTTCTTACAAAGATTGACTTCAGCAGTAAATAGAATGACACCAGATTCAGAAGCTAAACAAATAATAATTGAATAGCAAAGGTTCAAAAAAAGACTTTCCCATCATGTGGCAACAAGTCATGAAAAATATAAGGAAATGTCCTACTTGTTCTTTATATAACCAAACACCACTATCTGCAGGAAGTAACCCAAAGGGTACTCAAAGGAATGAAATCTGGCAGATGGATGTGTTCCAGTTTGCAGAATTTGGAAAAGTAAAATATGTATACCTAGTCAAGTTTTCAATGGGCAACTGCTTTGAGTTCGGAACAGACTGATTTGGTAATCACACATTTGCTAGAAGTTATTACCACCATATGTATACCTGTACAAATAAAGACAGACAATGCTCTAGCATATGTCTCTAAGAAAATAAAACAATTTTTTCTTATTATAATATAAAGAATATTATAGGTATACCATACAACCTTACAGGGCAGGCAATTATAGAGAGATCAAATTGAACTCTAAAGGATATGATAAATAAAGAGAAAGGAATGAAATGGACTCCCAGAAATAGACTGAATAATGTTTTATTAACTTTGAATTTTCTAAATGCTAATGAGAAAGGAACAACAACTGTGGAGAGACATTGGATAGTAGAAAGAAATACAGAATTAAATCAACCAGTATACTTTAACGATGTGCTGACCTCAGAATGGAACCAGGATATGTGTTACATTGGGGAAGGGATTTTACTTTTGTTTCTAAAGGAGAAGAAAAGTTATGCATCAAAATTGATAAAGACTAGATTTGAATAAGAGACATCCCTTGATTAGGAGAGATGATAGTTCATCACACAGCATGGCCATTCAATCTAAACTAACTTTAAAACTAACAAATGCATTTCATTTGATCATATATAACTTGCCATAAGAGAACCTCCACAAAATTAGAACTTGGGAATGATTTTGTTCTTGTCTTTTCAGGAGAATAAAGGCATCCAGCTAGGAAATCTGAAGACCACTGGGCAAATGAGACATCTGAAGAAAGGAACAAATCATCCATTAAAAAAATGTTTCAAGAAGAAGAGTAAATTGACCTATTGGTATATCATATTTCCAAAAGGGTAAAATTTTGTAAATCTTCCAAAATGTTTATTTCTGCTATTCTCTACAGATATATAATGCAAATGATCTTTTTGTAGTCCCAGTCCAGTTAAAGACTAAATCCCACTTTGGAGTGGAGTGCAACTTTTTCTTCTTTAAACCCAAGCATGCTTGTTAAAGTAAAATCCAAAATCTCTGTCTCATGTCAGAAGAGCCACCTGATAAGGAACAGAAAAAAAAATTAAAGGACTATTTTACTGCTACTAATCTCATAATCCTTTGGTTCTATTTGGAAGCTTCTCTTTAACCACTTTGAGATCTGCTGCACATGACATTTAAAAAGTTTTCTGCAGTGAACCAAGACCATGCCTAATAGTAACATTTGAAGTCTCCAAAAGGAGGATGGGGCCCCACAACAATGATTCCACCAGGACTTGGATACACCATTAATATGAAAAACAGTACCTAAGGATTGGCTTTGGAAAACAAACTTCTCAGGACAATTTCAAGGTGGCTGAGATAACCCACTCTTACAGATTACTTTAGCCAGGACTTGAGTCAAGTCATGAATTACCATTACATGGAGACTGGACTGGTCATCAACAAATGATACAGCTACCTCTCCCAGGACTTGACAATTAACTCAAATTTTTCTTTTCAGGATCCCCCTAAAAATGCAATCATCCACAAAGAGCAGTAAGTAAATTTAAGAATATGACACCTACATGCCCAAGAGGTGGGGTGGGTGGTTTTTGGTTGTTCAATGGTTGATGGATATTTGTCATTGTTTAGGGGGATTGGTTACAAGTTGTTATTGGTTACAGTCAGGAAGAAAGTTGAACATAGGAGATTAGATTCAGAATTTTTGCATTGAAAAAGAAAGGGGGTGACATAGATATGATAGGCTATAAGGGTAGATTATTGAATCTACTTTGAAAAGAAATAAGGAGGTATATATAAATAGAATTAAAAGGCAGATTATTGAATCTACTTTTAATCAAAAAAGCAACTACTAATTTTAAATCTTTTACGTTAACTTGTATTTTTTGAATATTGATACAAAGTTGAGATTATTTTTGTTAGTACATACTGTACATACATTTCTAATCTCATTGAAAGTATGGCTCTCAATTAATTCACTTGACAATGTAATTTTATTACATTGTTAATGCAAGTTTCTAGCCCTTGAAAGTTATTATTACCAATTATTTAAGATAATAAGGAAATGTGGGTTAGTAATTAGTCACCTATTACAACTGAACTTGTAGTCACATTAGGTATGTTTTAGGTCAAACAGAGATATATTTTAGATAGACAGGTTGTCTTCAAATACTTCAGAGATCTACAGAATATGGCATTTAAGATGTTTTAATAACATAACTTTTTTTTTCTTCTTTATGACATGTCTGCTCCTGGCAGCACCAATCTACTTCAGAGAAGATGATGGGCATCAAAGAAACACCACATGGAGTTTATTTTTATTGTGGTAAATGTTAGCCACTTAGTAGTAAATTGCCCTTGTCTCGACTGCTGACAGTATGCTGTTCAACTTAGACAAGCAGAACACAAAAGGAGGGATTGTTGAACTTTGCCAAGACAAGGTAGGACAGCCCATCAGAATATCCTGATTCACAGAAAAGTTTGTCAGATATGGTAGGCCTATAGGATGAAGAGGAATGCCCCAATGTTGCAGAGGAAACTGGGTGATTGTCCAGACAGCCAGTTGTTTCTGTCATTTGTCACATTTTTTTTGGAAGTTGATCTCTTGCATTTCTTGCTTACTCAGGTAATATTATTTCTTTCTCAGTTCTCTGATGATATTGAAGACTTTATAGTTATAGTTATAATTTTCCTTGTTACCAGATTCAGAAAAGAAATTCGCTAAAGAAATGTAAAGTATATAAGATTGAGAGACTTAAAAAGATAGTTTGGTAATACAAGTTAGAATAGAAAGTGAATTAGGTACAACCTTTTGGACTCACTAAGATAGGATAGATATGGAGTATTTTCTCTTAATTTGTCAATTGTTAATGGACTAGACATCATTGATGCATTTATTGTCTGTGTATATTATATTATAGTTATTGTACTTATTGTATAAAGTTTTTCTTATATCAATTATAAACTTATTTTTTAATTTTTAGACAAAAAAGGAGAAGTGTGGTGATATTGTGTTTGTACAAATAAATCTTGCCTGAAGATCAGGGGGCAGAGCTAGCCACTAGCTAACCATAGAGCTCTGGTGGTCTGTACAGACAAATAGAAAGTGGTATGGCTGGGTGGAGAGAGAAAGAGATAAGGCAGCAGGAAACAGGAACTCAGTCTCTTTTCGACTGGGAAGTTGAGAGACAAGATAGCCATGGTTTTACTCCTTTGTTCTTCTGATCTCTCAGTGTTTTCCCCTATCTGGCTCTGGGTTTTTATTATTAAGACTTATTAGAACTCATGCTACAGAGAAGGAGGAAGGGGGGAGGGGGAAAAATGTTCAACATCCTTAGTCATCAGGAAAATAAAAATAAAACTACTTGGGATTTCATCTTACACCAGTGAGAAAGACAGTAAAACAAATGTCAGTTCATGCTGGTGGGAAAATGGAAACTCATCCATTGCTGGTGGGAGTGCAAACTTTAACAGTCACATGGAAATCAGAATGGCAGTTCCTCAGGAAGCTTGGAATTGGCCTACCTCAAGATCCAGCTATATCACTCTTGGGCATATTCAAAGGAATTTATAACCTACTACAGAGACACTTGTTCATCTATGTTCATTGCTTGCATGTTAATAATAACCAGAAATTATGAACACCCTAGGTGTCTATCACCTAAGGAATGGATGATGAAAAAGTGGTATATTTACCCAATGGAATATAATTCAGTTGCTAAGAAAAAATAAAATTATGAAATTTTCAGGTAAGTGGATGGAGACAGAAGAAAAATTAATCCTGAGTAAGGTAACCCAGACCCAAAAAGACAAATATTATATGTTTCTCTTATATGTGAATATTAGCTCTTAAGCCTTTAATATGCATGCTTCAGTATGTATACCCATATAGAGTTTAGGTATCAAGTAAGGGACTGGGGGAGGGGAGGGTATTCCAAGTAAGGGGAAGTTAATATATAGTTATGAATAAATGATGTGGGGAAGAGACTGGAACAGGAGGATTAAATAGGGAGGGAGTGGAAAAGAGGGGTGAGGGAGGAATGTGGGGAGAGACAACTAACACAAAGGACCCTTTGAGGGGCTATGTGGAAACCTATTATCACAGAAGCTTCTAAAAATATATACATATACAAAAAAATCTAAATGGAGTCACCAAATAATAGGGAGACAATAGACATCTCTCACCACCCAGTGAAACCTCCAGTGCCAGAATGGGTCACATCTCATTGAGTTGTTGGCCAAAGGGGACTATAGAAACCCCAAAACAACCAGGCTATTGCTTGTTCTCCACAGCCTGATGGTAGACCCCATTGCTGAAGACGGCACTTATATGTCATCAAACACGGAGAAGTCAACTGGTGTCTAACTAGAGGTTTCACCCCTACTGACTAGTGTTCGTAGTATTGGAAGGTACTCTGCATGCAACCAGAGGAGAAAGGCACACACTAATCCAACTACAAACCCTTCAATTTATAACCGCCACCCACCTGCACCATATGTTGTACAATAGTGGCACAAACATTGTGGGAATAACCAGCCACTATCTGATCAGAGTTAAGGCTCACTCCCTGAAATGGAATCCATACTGACACTGCCCAGGTAACCAAGAACCTGAGACCATGGTAGGCCATGGACCTAGGAGAAAATCAATACTATTGTTCTGCTAATGGAATATAGCAAGAAAATGAATCCTAAGGACATTCTGATTCACCCATGGGTCAGCACCTTGCTCTACCATCATCAGAGAAGCTTCCTCTTTCAGTAGATGGGAACTAACAACAAGACCCACACCTGGACTATGTGCAGAGGGTGAGAGATTTTGAAACACTCAGTAATAAGCAGGATGTCTTCATCAAAGCCCCCCCCAATGGTGGATCAGGGAGCTGTGTAGAAGGTGGAGAGATTGTAAGAGCCAGAGGAGATGGATGACCTGACGAGTGTCTTCAAAACACACTAGGGCTGAGATACATGCGAGCTCCCAGAAACTGTGGCAGCATGCACAGGGTACCAGCACTGAGAGGAGGAAGTGGAAACAGGCTTCCATCCTTAGCAAAGACGCTATCTGCAGTTGACAACCACTTGCAAAGGAAACATTGGTTTTTGGCAACAGAGTTTCAGTGAGTATATTAACTACATTTTAAGGGCTTACTCCATGCCCAGCAACAGGTGGCTAACACAAAACTTACTCAATGTTTTTGTTTTTATTGGTTTTTGGAGTATTTGGGAGGATTGTTTGTACTTTAGTGGGGAATTGTAGACTTTTTGTCTCATCTTGCTTTGTTTGGGCATTTTTTTTTGGCTTAACTGGTCTTTGTATCTATGGTTTCCAATTTTGTATTTTTGTGGGGTTTGTTTGTGTGTGTATGTTTCTTGTGTTTTGTTTCTTTGTTTATTTGAGGATTGTTCAGCAGTTAGAGCACTGCCTGCTCTTTCAAAGGTCCTGAGTTCAATTCCCAGCAACCACATGGTGGCTCACAACCATCTGTAATGAGGTCTGGTGCCCTCTTGAGGAAGAGGTCAGTCGTCCTCATCAATTTAGACCATGAAACCCAACATGGATAAGTTCAACAGAACCGCCATATACGGGCTGCCCATGCGTGCTTCAGCACTGCCAGGGCATACAATTCATTTTCATTTTCATTTTGTTTGAAGATTTTTGCTAACCTGTTTTCCAAAGAAGGAAAGAGAATGTGTGGAGTTAGTTGGGTGAGGAGATGGGCAGAATCTGGGAGGAGTGGGAGAGAGAAAGCCATGATCAGAATATATTATATTGAAAAAAACTCAATAGAATATTTAGAATAAAAAGATCCCACCAGTCTTTTCTGAAAGCTATCTTGCAACTTAGTCTTGGTCACTGACTTTCTGTAATTGAGTGTATTGGTCCATCTTCCTTTTCTGTAATATCTAAAAGCAGTGCACCAGTGACTATAACAAGTGAGCACTGCCATACCCCTGTGCCTACATGAAACAATGTTGTGAGAAGGTGCACAACCGGAAAGCACCCAGCGTCAGACTCCAGTGAAAGCCGCAGTGGAGTAAGAAAGCACAAATACTGAGACACGTGGCGTTCTGATTACCAGAGTGGCTTGTGCTTCAGTAGTCGTGTGCTTGTAGTGGAGGAGAAGGATTTGGACAGCCTAAGACCCTGAAGCATCAGGTGAGAGGAATGACCTTTGGGATAAAGGACAACCACTTCCCACCCCTCATATGTGGCTATTCAGCAAATATAAATAAATGCAGGACATTCTGAACCAGAAAGCAGTGAGGATGTGCTCATCAGAACTATCCAGGGCATTCTGGATGCATGCCCAAGGCTCCAAGATCTCACCTCCACCTCCACCCCACCGCCTACAGTTCTTTCCCATGGAAAGTAAGGACAGGCAATAGGGTAGCTAGTACCTCCCTGGGGCCCCCAAAAGCAGGCTATACTATATGGGCAAAGGAGCAAAGTTCCTGAGTGATGGAGCGGAAGCTTAAGATCTTCTTCTCCATCTTCCTCCATGTGGCAGATCCCAGGGTCACAGTTCAAACTTACATCCAATGTAAATGTTGTCAGTTCCTGACTTGTGCAGTACCGAATACCAATTTCAGAAAGATCCCACCTGACCTCTGACCTCAGTATAAGATAGTATGCGGGAACGTAGCATTGTCTACATGGATGAACACACCAATTTCACCTAGCAACCCCGTGTTTACCTGGAACATTCTATGTCCTCGGGAAGGCTTACTGGATTGATGCAGACAGGTAGCCAGTTCTCTCTTCAGAAGCCTGCCGACTCCCACCCCACTGACTGGAAGACAAGCTCACTAAGAGTCGGCTGGCAGTAAAGTTACATCATTTGGATTTATTACTACAGCCAAACAATACAATTAAAATACCAAGTTAGCTGATGAAGTATGCTAACAAAAAGAGACTTCTTCGAAAGTGCAATAAAATTCTTTCAAAGAACCAATAAACATGAGTTGCTAAAAGAAAATCTGTTATTAAATTGAGTATATAAATAACCACTATTGATGACAGGAAATAACTAAATGTATAAAGATTCTACACTTGTTTCACAAGTGTCTGTAAGATCTTGCTCCTGCTTAAAGAAACTGAAACCAACAGACCTGGCAGTACATGGAACCCCAGCACTCAGGAAGTGGAGGCAGGTGGACCGAGAGTTCAAGGTCATCTTACTCAATGAGTTCAAGGGCACCCTGAGATACATAAGACTCTGTCTCTAAAAATAAACTGAAACCAGAAATCATTGGTGGTTCATTCATTTTGAGCAATACATATACATACATGCATAACACACACGGAGAAAAACTGCAAACACCCTTACCACTGGGGTTGTCATCATTTATTAAGCCATTCAGTAAACACATATGACGAGCTCACTATAGACCCAGACACCGAATCAGAATAGTAAGAATACAAAGGGCAAAAATACCTGTATCAACACCTTGGGAAACCTTAGAATCTCAGGGCACAACAAGGCAGATGAAGTTCTGACCCTGATCTAGGACACTGCTTTCCCCCAGTACCCCCCTTTCCCCCAGTGCAAAGACACACAACTGTTTACCTTACACTGCAGAAAGACTTGACTGTGTCAGCAGTTGACTGTAGAGTAGATTGTTACATCCAACTGTTAAGGTATTGGATTGGAAAATAATAGCATTTGCTAGCATTCAGTAAGAATTAGCTGTGTGAAGAAAATGTGCAATAGCAGTTTACAAGAAAAAAAAAACAAGTTTGAGGGCCTCTAGGGAAAGAGAGAAAAGCCAGCACACATGCACATCATTAATCACTGCACTTGGGAGGCAGAGGCAGGAGGATCTCTCAGAGTTCCAGGTCATCCTTGTCTACACATCGAGTTCTGCACCAGCCAGGGCTACATAATGAGCCTTTATCTTACGGCGGGGGCGAGGGGGACACGACCCACAATGGATAAACTCCTCTGTCCTCAGCAAGAATCGAATTTTTTTCAGCTTTTATAGTATCTTTTTAGTCCGACATGTTATAATGAAAATGAAAATTAGTCTATGAGCTAATTAGCTAATTATTTCATGAATGTCTCCTGCTCTCCCCAGGTGTCATGTCAAATCCTTAATCATAAGACCTGCCCCCAATGAGGAGAGGCCATGCACAAAGTACATTATGTTCTTGCATGAGAAACAGCTTTTAAAACCCAGAATAGTAAAACCTTCTAAACAATTATATTTTGCTTTCATACCCTCTGAGCCTAGAGAAGGTCTTAGTAAATATTTGCCGAATTAATGTACTATAAACAAATTAAGTATGTTCCTTGAATCCCGTGCCAGCGAGGGAAGACTGCGGGCATGGCCAGATGATAATCATGGCCCCCTTGGTTTGTAACAAGGGATTTCTTCATTGTTTATTGTTTTGCATATCCGAAGCGCTACCTCTGTCTCATGCCAGCTCCTCCAAACCGATTGTATTTTCCCATTTCCATAATGGCACCTGCTGGTAGCAGAAGAGTGGACAAGGTGCAGAAACGATGCTCAGGTGAAGTACGTCACAGGTGATGAGCCTGCATACGCAGAGAACACATCTCCGTGGGCCCAGACCTAAGTGCCAAGGGCTGATAAAGGCAGGTGCCACCCCAATGCTGCTTTCCAGCCAGAAAAGCGTGTCTAAGGCAAAGCTGATGCAAAGAAGGTGTGTGTTGTTCGGGACCTCAGAAGGCACCCATTCACTAGACAGTCGCTCCACTTCCAAGGTGGCACCCAAAATACAGCAAGTTAAGCAATTATCTTTCTCTTAAATTCTTCCTCTTCTATTATATAATTAAGCACTTGATCAAGGCTAAAGCCGCCCAAAGGACAATGAATGGCATTTGTCTCACTGATAGCCTCCAGCTCATCTCCTCCTTCGGAGTAAGGGGAAAAGTGCTGCAAGAAGATCCATTCTAGAAATGCCGCTGCGTGCCCTGCAGTGCCCAGCCACCCTACACTGTAAGCTTGAAGATGGGCGGCATCCAGCCTGCCTTCCATCCTCATGTGTCCGCAACCTGGTACACGGGAAGTGCCACTGAGTATGTTCAGTCACACAGGAGGATGTAGGGGGTTCACATGTGTGCCAAAAACACCCGTGAGTAAACCTTGCCTAGAGACCAAGACGTTGACCAGATTGAGCGGGCCTGCCTCACAACACTGAAGTATGTTAGTTTAACCAAACAGTTTAGGAGGCAGGAAAAGTCGCCAAATAAGCTGTGTTTACTAAATGGTTAAGAGGTAATGTATCCTTTATTAGGACAAATTATACAGACATTTTCTTGTTTAACCAGCAATCACTTCTCAATAAAATCAGTCATGTGTGCCAGAAGTCTCAGTACATTTTTTTCCCTCACTGCCTACAAGTTAGAGACCACACAGACCTTCGCTCAGCTGACGGTTCCACTTGTGGGTTTTTGGGGGGTTGTTTTATTTCTGTTTCTTTTCTTTTTTTTTTTGTCTTTGTATATATGTGAATTTCTTAACTATCCCTGGACTCTCTTTGCCTTGATTTCCTTCACACAGACAGAAATGGCTCACAGGCAAAGTGGAATTTTCTGACCGTCTCAAATGCATTTCCCTTCCCCCAGAAGAGTGGGGTAAGAGACGGAATTATTGTGGGTATTAATCAGGAGCTGCAATTTGCTTTCAACAAGGAAAACCCTTTGGGCCCTTTAAAAAGCTCTCTTTTTACTCCCACTGACTGTAGATAATAAATCAATTCAACAAATGTGACAAACAGCTACTGTGCCAACGCTGGCCGATGCTGCTAGGCGGAGCTTAGGAGTCCCCTCAGAGCCTCAAGCTCACAGTCTGGTATCAGACTTGTCTTGCCCCCAAGTCACGGCAGCTGATGTGGCGTTTCCCGTGCCATCCCCGCCTCACTGAGGCTGCCTCCATTGGCAGGTGGCAGAAAGAAGGTGCTGTTCCAGGGTCCCACAGCACATTGGGATACCCTACAATAAACCATATTTCTCAGATTCCTGCTCTTCGTGGAAGCCCATAATCTGTGGGCTTCATTCATAATCTGCTTGGGCGTCCTTCCTCAGTGGTCTGGAGGGAAGGATGAAGCTGTATATAAAAACCAGCGTGATTCCCGGGAAAGGGACTCCACGGACCATGTCCAGAGAATGTGACTGAGTGTGCCTTCACAGAGGACATACAGAGCTGGGGTGCACACGGCAGCTCTGAGCACTTCATTCTTCGCCTGACAAACAGGGGGAGTAGCACGGTGACGCAGTCTTATCTATTTAAAGACAGGAATCTCAGGGGAAGCCCCAACTCTTCTACTACTCACATCAAAATTCATTTTGAAAGGAGAAATATTTCCCTGTCTGGGTCTCTGACTTATAAACTGTGTAAGCCAGCAGAGCAAGGCCAAGGAAAATAATGGTTAGCCCCTATCACAGACCAAGAGTTAGAGTGACACGCCTTTAAATCTCAAAATGGTAATGTTAATCATCATCATCAAAACTCGACAGCTGGTAGAACAAAAGTTCAGAGAGGCCAAGGAGCTTGCTGGTGCCGTGCAGCCCATGAATGGAAGAATTGGGGTCACTCCTCCTCTAACAGTATGCCGCCTTCTCTCTACCCAGGGCTGGATGACCGCCGCTACTGGACACGCGTGGAAGTGTGGGCTGCGACTTTCTGGGGCCTAAACTTACATCAGCGTTTGTGTCACTTTTTGTGTGTATGCGCACGTGCAAGCGTGTTTGTACGTGTATGTGTGCAGGTGTGCGCGCATAGGTGTGTGGAAGCCAAAAGTCAACGTCAGGTGTTTTCCTTAATCACTCCCAAGGGTGTATCTCATGCACATACTTGTAAAGGGCCATTGTGTAGCAAAATTAGCAGGACTACTACCCCACACATGGCCCTTAAGAGACTCTGGAATGGCAAGTCGTTGGGTCCCACCTCTTGTAAGGTCAACAAAACTTCAATGCCTGTTCTTTAAGGAAGGCAAATTGGTTTGCGGCAAGGACAAAATAAAGTACATGTGATTCTTCACCAAAAAAGCAGCATGAGATCTTTTTATTCTATTGGATATTACCCATGGAGTTGATCGTTCAAAGGGAAGTGTCCATTCATTTCAGTTCCAAGGAACAAGCAAGGTTGACTCAAGTGACTGGAGACCTTCATTTTTATGCCATATATAAATAACTACTTCTCTTTCCCTTCTTATGCTACCTGAGCTGGATGGGATGGACTGGGATGCTTGCAAACTTTCCAGACATGGGTACCCCATCTTAGTTGGGGGTTCTATTGCTGTGAAGAGACACCATGATCACAGCAACTTATAAAGAAAACATTTAATTGGCGTGGCTTGCTTATAGTTTCAGAAGTTCCACCCATTATCATCATGACAGAAAGATTGGTGGCAGGCAGATGAGGTGCTGGAGTAGTTCAGAGTCCTACATCTTGCAAGCAACAGGAAGTTGACTGAGATACTGGGTGGTATCCTGAGCATTCACAACCTCAAAGCCTGCCCCCACAGTGACACACTTTCTCCAAAAGGCCATACCCACTCCAACAAGGCCACATCTCCTAATAGTGCCATTCCCTATGAGATTATGGTAGCCAATTGCATTCAAAGTACCACATACCCTCCAAACGAATCCTACAATCTTGCAGCATCAGGAAGAAGCGTCACCCAGTACCTAGACCCAAACACAGTCTACAGGCTTTAACACCATTCTGTCCAGGCTATCATGTGCCAGGGACTCCTTCATGCTTCATGCAGACCCTTTTGAAGCCAACACTATTATTTATATTGCACTGATCAGGGACCTGAGGCTTAGAGATATCAAGGTGTTTTCTTCATAATCCTATAGCTGTGCAGGGGCTGAGGAGAGCATTATACTGCAGTATACACAGGAGAAAACAGACCTCATGCTAAGCTTCTGGTTGTGCATAGAATAGCAACGTGACCTGACATAGGTGTCTGCATACCTTCCTTCTCATCTAACAGGGACAGTAGCAGCACCCACTTCAGAGGATTGCAGTCATTAAGTGGACTGAAGGTACTACTGATTGGCATGTCAAAATGCTCAACAGTTTTCATTACTTTCCCTTCTGCTCATGCTCCTTGGAGGTAAAGGCCACTGCTTTTTTATCTTTTTAAAGTTCATTTATTTTATCTCTGTTTTTATGTGTACAGATGCTTGCATGTATGTATAAACTTACGCTGTTTGCATACCTGGTACTCACAGAGCACAGAAGATGGCATCCGACCCCCTGGAACTGGAGCTACAGATGATGGTGAGCCACTATGTGGGTGCTGAGAAATGAACTCAGATCCTCTGCACAAGGAATAAGAGTCCTTAACTTGCTTTTTAACCCATTCTTGTTTTGCTTGTTCAAAATGAAAGAGTGGGTGATGTGCAGAGAACTATGAGCTCTGTAAGAAAGAATAAGGAATGGTAGATGGTAGGACAAGACAGAGGTAGTTCTAGAAGGGTTGGGGGTGAGATACAGACACAGTGAAGGAAAGAAGCAATGAGGAAATACGGCATCTGTGTCTAGATCTCCTTACTCCCTGCCTGGTACGGCCTCTTAACTGAATTTCTTTTGAAAAACTGAAATCCACGTGAGCCTTTGGAGGGGGGAGAGATGGCTCAGCAGTGAAGAGGATATACTCTTTCAGAGGACCCAAGTTTGAGTCCCAGCACCCACATCAGGCTGATCATGATCACGTGTACCTTCCAATTCAGGGGACCCAACACCCTCTTCTGGCCTCTACAAGTGCTGCCCTCCCATGTACACAAGTTAATCATCCAAATAAACTGTAACATGAAGGGCCAGGCTCGTTGGGGTTTCTGTCCCGCCCGGTACCCCAGCCATTTAGTCCCAGAGAAAAATCACAGAGAGATCTCCATAAGTTATAAAACTGATTGACCCATTAGCTCAGGCTACTTATTAGCTCTTGTAGCTTATATTAACCCATCATTCTTATCTATGTTAGCCACATGGCTCGGTACCTTTCTCAGCGGGGCAGCTTACATCTTGCTTCTTCTGTGGTCTGGGCTGGACTGGGGAAGAAGCTTCCTGCTTCCCAGCATACTCCTGTTCTCATCGCCCCACCTCTACTTCCTGTCTGGTTGTCCCACCTATACTTCCTGCCTGGCCAATCAGTGTTTATTTAAAACATGATTGACAGGATACAGACAATTCTCCCACACCAATAAACTTTTAAGGAGACGAGCCTCTGGGCCATGGCCAGAAGAGCACCTGCCGACACCAGCGTCTTTTCGGGAACAGATGAGCCGAGGGAAGTGCTATAATGAGTAATACTCCATCACAATGGGCTTCACTCACCTTCATTTCCAAAAGCGATTTTCCTACCGGTGTCCGAATTTCCACAGACACTGATGGTACAAAGCAATTTTGTGTAAACAAGAGAATAAGAGACAAACAAACTTCGCTTGTCTTTCATAACTACTTTTCATGAGGCTTTAGAGTCCTGGGGCCACCAGACTACAGAAATTCTAAAGCACCCCACTGTTCTTTTCTCCCCCCAAAACTACTAAAGCAAGCATATTATATCTGCTGTCTTCATTGTTTAAGAGATCCAAAGGTGCACTGTCTCTCCCACTAAGTTTTAAGTTCCCTAAGATTCGAATCCAGGCATCCCTTAGGTGGGAGGTTCCAGTAGCCCTGACAACACCATAATCTTCAGATCCCTCTACATAATAGTGTAGTGTTTTCATAAACCCTCTGTGCATGCTCCTGCACACTGTAAGTCATCTCCAGACATGCTCAATAGTTGTTATACTGCATCCTTAGGTAACAATCCAAAAAAATCTGTATAGGTCAGCAGAAGTGCACCTCTTTTTTTCAAATATTTGTAGTCTACAATTGATTGAACCCAGGGGTAGAGCACTCATGGAAATGGGGGCATCAATTAGTTCATACCCCTAAAGTTATAAACAAAGTTTCAGAAACAAAGCAAAGATTCAAGAAATATTCACTACCCTAATGTGATCTGATGTTCTCCTTTCTTGCCAACTCATTTTCATTTTTAACTGTCTCTTAACTGAACTGGGGATGTAGCTCAATGGAGAGAACCCATCTGGCCTGTACAGGATTCCATCTCCAACATTAAACATAAAATAAGATCATCTTTATTGCCCCTTCCAAAACTCTTCTCTCAAGAACATGAATATATAGTCTTCCATGAGAGAAGCTGAGGATGAACCACAACTAAAATGTCAAGAGCAATTTCAATAAACCAATGATCTCTACTTCCTGAAAAGCTAATCCACATACCAAAAAAAATTTAAAAAGCTGCTACCCCATGACGTGACAATAGGTCACCATGTTGCCATGTAAACACTACAGAGCCAGCACATCAATAAATGTGCTAGAAATACTGACCCAGTTCTAAAAATACCACATCCTTTTCAAGACATAAATTTCCTAGTTGATGCAAAGGAAAAGACCTGGAGCTGAGACTAGGGACTATTCACTCACTGGACTCCTGAGATCTTCTCACACATGTAAGACTCAGTCTGAGCTCAGCTTTTGAATTCTCTTGGCCCTCAAGTGCCTTAGGTGGCCTCCAACAAGAGAATGAAGACTTGCTATGATACTTTCCCCCTTCCCCTGGCTGAACCTTTTTAATGGCCTAGGAAAAGCTACTGTGAAGACTGAACTCACGCTATGAAATAGGTCACGTTTGTCTTCAGTGACCCTTGAGACCTCTTGACAGGAGTTACTCCCATTGTTTCTATCATTTTATTCCCAATAAAAAGACTTTATTCTGGGATGTTTATGCTAGGTCACACTGCCAAAGTCCCATGCTTTGTGGCTACAGACATATCCTCAGGACCATCCTTCCTCCTCTCGATTTCATTGTTAACACTTGGATGAGTCTCAGAGAACTGCTTAGCAAGCCAGGCACATGTGCTGAGCTCTACAGGGACATACTAGCACTGTAGCAACAGCGGGAATGGTGTTTCCTGCTGTTCTTTCTACTCCTGATGGCAGTGGCCAGAATCACACCAAAGAAGAATCTCAGAGCTTGACTCTAACAACCAGAAAAGAGATTCTGGAATCAGAGCGGTTGCTGCCAGTCCCACCGACTCTGTGCTTCTCAGTCTACTATTTCCCCAGAGCTTTTCTAGATCCATTTAAACAAACCATTTCTCCATTACTTCAGAAAATAAAACCTAAGGGCTAGGGAGTTCAGTAGGTAAGCTGATAAGATGTTTGCCTTGTAAGCACGAGGACCTAAGCTCATTGCCCTGAACCTAGCATAAAGCAAACCAAAATGGGAGAGAGAAAAAGAGAGACGGGGGAGGGAAAGAGAAAGAGAGAAAGAAAGAAAGAAAGAAAGGAAGGAAGGAAGGAAGGAAGGAAGGAAGGAAGGAAGAAAGATAGATAGATAAAAAGAAAGGATAAAGTCAGGCATGGTAGCCAGTGCTAGGAGTTAGAGACAGGCAGATCCCTGGGGCTAGTTGCCGGGTCAGCTTAGACTTGGTGACCTACAGGCCAGTGAGAGAGCCCACCTTCCTCAAAGAGAGAGAGAAAGAAAGAAAGAAAACAAAGTTGGTGGGAGCCAGCAATATGTTTCATCAGATTAAGGTGCTTGCCATCAAACTGAGAGACCTAAATTTGATCCCCTTGGTGGAAGGAGAGAACCAAGCCTTCCAAACTATGCTCTGACTTCTGACCTCCACATGTATATCATGACATTCACATGCATATGTACATGTACACAAGCTCACATAACACTAAAATGTTACATTTAAAAAGTAAAAATAATATGGATAGCACCTAACATTGCTTTCTTGCCCCTACGTGTCCACATGCACTCATACACACGCAATGAACCTTTGCACTTGCACATACATCTGCATACGCACAATCATACAGACACACATATGCACATACAAAGAAAATAAAACTCTCCCTATTAAAAATTATAATAATTAGGAAAAGAAATACCTGATTTCCATAGGCCTATGGGGTATATACTACCCAGATAAATTTGTGCATGTACACACCAATACCAAAAAAATATAAATAAAATATTTTGTCTACAACCTTTAACACGGGACTTTCCAGGAGGTCAGTAATTATCTATGTGCTACCACTTGGGATGGGTAGCTTCACATTTTTGGCAGAGCTAAGTAGACCCAGACAAGGAGGGGCCAGAGGTGGGTGTTTTTGTTTCTTTTCTGAGCCCTATTCTCTGCAGACTTAAACCACATACAAGAAAAGCTTTAAATGTGGGAGTAACTCTTGTTTGTGACACACTATTATTCACTTTTGATAATGAAACTAAAAGTGGCTCACAGGATTACAAGAGTGCAGGATAAAATGTCAACTCTCACGTCCCATCGACTACAGTCATCCCATCCTGTGGCAGAAGAGTATCAAACCCAATTGCATGAAAATACAAACAAACGGTTTGGGCAATCCCCTTATCAGTCTTTCCCTGGCTCATACAATTAGGACACTGAAGAGCAAGATTCTAATAACACTGAATCAGTGTTGCGATTATATAATGTGCTTATTACAGTAGTTCAACACAACACTCTCTGTCCCCATACAGGATGCTATTACAAGAGCTACTCCTAAGGGGCCAGTCACAGAAACCTTTACCAATCAAAATTTGTACATTCCAAGGAAAGCTAGAGAAAATGCTTGATGAAAATTTACCCCTGAGAAGTGATTTGAGAACACAAATCAGCTGGTATGTCCTATGTCATCATTTAATGACATTTACTTCCTTGGACACTTCCCCTAATTGAGACTGTAGAAAACAACTGGATTAACAGTGAGCATATAGTAAGTGCCCAAGAAATGTTGGATGGATGAATGAGTACAATCACAAAAATGCCAAGTAGTTCTAATTCTAAAAGTTCATATAAAGAATCATATCTGACTTTCTTTTTAAAAAAACTATTCCTGGAGGCTGAAAAGGAATTTCAGTGGTTAAGAGCACTGGTTGCTCTTCCAGAAGACCTGGGTTTGATTTTCAGCACCCACATGGCAGCTCACTGTCTGTAACCCCAATAAAAGGGTCTGATGCCCTCTTCTGGTCTCTGCAGGCACTGCATACACATGGTGCCCAGGCATACATGAAAGCAGAACACTACAAACACAGAATACAATACAAAGGTTTTAAAATGTTTTTAAGATATTTACCTTCAAATCAGTTAATGAATAGCAGTAAAGGGCTAGAGAGATAACTCGGTGATCAAAAGTACTGACAACTCTCTCAGAGGACCCAGGTTCAATTCCCAGCACTGATATGGCTGCTCACAAAACATTAACTCCAGTCAGACCGAAATCCTGTTCCCTCTTCTGGCCTCTGTTGGTACTTTATGCACATGGTGCACAAACTTACACACAGACCAAGCACCCATACGCATAAAATTTTTAATTAAAAATATAGTCAGAGCCGGGCGGTGGTGGCGCACGCCTTTAATCCCAGCACTCGGGAGGCAGAGGCAGGCGGATCTCTGTGAGTTCGAGGCCAGCCTGGTCTACAAGAGCTAGGTCCAGGACAGGCTCTAAAAAAAGCTGCAGAGAAACCCTGTCTCGAAAAACCAAAAAAAAAAAAAAATATAGTCAGAGAAGCTACACCCACGATGTCTTACCAACAAGGCTGCCTAAACATGAACTGTACACAGATGACATCAACGGAAAGCTAACATGGAAGAGAGGAGCTCACAAACCCTCAAGCCCAGACAAAGACAACTAAGGAATGCTAAGAGTGGGAGAAACGGTCTTCCCTAGGGAAGAGCACACCAAATGGTCAGCCCTGAAATCATACAAGTAACATTATGTAGACTGAGTTGGTTGCATTTATAAATTTAGGAATCTATCTGTATATGTACCCAACAACAATTAAAGGAAAAGAGACCATGAATTTGAGTTAGTGAAAGGAGTTCATGGGAGGGCTTGGAGAAAGAAAGGGGAAGGGAAAATGATATAACTATATTACAATCTAAAAATAATAACAATAATGGTAAATCATTAACATATATAAATAAATAGCAGCTAAAAATAGGCAACAGTTTCTGTCCCATCCACCAGTTGCCAAATAACATACACAGAGGCTTAATATTAATTATAAATGCTTGGCCAATAGCTCAGGCTTATTACTAACTAGCTCTTGCAACTTAAATTAACCCACTCCTATTAATCTACATCTGTCATGTGGCTTTTGCCTCTATCTCATTTTGTGTGTCCACAAGGTTCTACATCTGACTAACAACTCCTCTCCACCCCTCTTCTTCCTGTTATTCTCAGTTTGGCTTTCCTATCTAAATTTATCCTGCTCAGCTATTGACCAACCAGCTTCTCTATTAAACCAATCACAGTGACATGTATTCACACAGGGTAAAGAAATATTCCGCAGTTAAACAGCTGCACAACTATTCAATTTAGATACTGTTGCATGGTTTCCTAGTTTATGAATATTTTGGGATATAAACATTGTATGAATCCTGCCAGCATCAGTCACTAGGAGACAACAATAAGAATTAGCTGGTTTTTGTTTTAACTTATTCCACAGTTGCTTGATAACCAAGCCATTCACAATGCATTATTCCCTCTGCTGATGCATCAGTGTCTTTCTCTGTCAACTACAATTGACTTAACCAAAATTCCCATAGTTTGGGGATATTTTCCTCCTGTTGCTCTCTGCTGTAAATCCTGTTATATAGTCCAATTAGATGCCTTCACAATTCACGAGCAGCCTGTTTGGGTAAAAGTTTGGGAAATTTTTGAAAAAGAATTATAAGATGTTTTCACTACCAATAGAAAAAAAGAAAAGAAAACCTGGATTTCTTAAGCCAGACACAGCTACCCATAGAGCTAACCTTCTGATCCTAGAATCCTTTCATGTCTAAATCTTCATCAGAGTCAATGGCAGTGTTGTGTATGCAGAGGCTGCAGGATGGTGCTCAGACCCTTTAGTGTTCTGTAGCCAAGTGGGGTAGCCAGCTGAATCTGGTTTAGTTTTTTTAAAAAAAAAAATCTTTTCTGATGCTTTGGAGTTTGGAAGGACAGTATAATAATATCAGGATTTACAGGAGGGTGTTTTGCATAATCCATAATAAGAAATTCATATGGCTTAAAAACATTAACAAGAACTGCCAGTATCATATATGTGTTTTCTCTTTTGCTTTTATTTTAAGTAGAAATGATTCAAAATGAATTTCAAGGAGATGTATAATTGTAAGACTAGCTGACAGGGTGCCCAAGTAGGATTTTTCCTAAGTCTATTTCTTATAAATAGATCTTTGTCTTATTTTGAAAAGAAAAAACATCCCCTCCAAAAGACATCTCTATGGAAAACAGTGGTGGTCAGTAACTGATGGAGGGAGTGGGGAATCAGGGTTTAAAGAGAACACCATTCATTTTGGCAAAATAAAGAGCGTTCTAGAGAGGACGGCAGTGATGATGATGTCAATGTGCTTGATGCCACTGACTGCACACTCATGACTAGTTAAAACAGCACTTTGACATTGCTTTAGACACATTTTAAAGTAATTTTTTAAGGTATATACTATTTAGAATCAGGAGATTTAGAACTCTGTCAACTAGACCGTTCCCACATGGTTTGCAACCATCCATTCACCTTCTTCCACTTAAATGAGTTTGAAAAGAAAGCAGCTGGCTGGGGAAAATGCAATGGATCAAACTACCTGATGGCGCAACTACCTGAGCAGAAGTTAGGTCCTGGTTCTACAGATACCTTAGTACGAACCCCACAAACACTCCTTAAGGTAAGGCTAACTGCCAGGCACAAGGGGGCTCTGGAAGAGGGGGGCACAGCTGTGAAACAGCTAGCATCCACTGGAGGCTAGCTCCTTACTACCTCCAAGAAACTTAGGTTTGGGGCTGGAGAGATGGCTCAGTGGTTAAGAGCATTGCCTGCTCTTCCAGAGGTCCTGAGTTCAATTCCCGGCAACCACATGGTGGCTCACAACCATCTGTAATGAGGTCTGGTGCCCTCTCTGGCCTGCAGACATACACACAGAGTATTGTATACATAATAAATAAATAAATATTTAAAAAAAAAAAAAGAAACAGGCTCATTGCCTGGTGTTTTGGCCTGGATGCAATGTATTTAAACTGAGCAAGGGGGTGGGGACGTGGGAGGTATTGGGGGATTATAGGAAAGAGGGTTTTTATTGCTCTGAAGAGGCACCATGATCACAGCAACTCTTGTAAGAAAGCATTTAATTGGAGTGGCTCACTTATAATTTCAGAGGTTCAGTCCATTATCACCATGACAGGGAAAATGGTGGCATTTGGGCAGATCTGATAGTCAGGAAATTGTTGAGGAAATATCTTGCAGGCAACGGAAGTGAACTCATACACTGGGTAGTATCCTGAGAACAGGAAACCTCAAAGTCCACCCCCACAGTGACACACTTCCTCCAACAAGGCCATACCCACTCCAACAAAGCCACACCTCCTAAATGTGCTACTCCCTATGAGATTATGG
Source organism: Arvicola amphibius (assembly GCF_903992535.2). NCBI lineage: Eukaryota > Metazoa > Chordata > Mammalia > Rodentia > Cricetidae > Arvicola > Arvicola amphibius. Next base: position 52,495,727 of record NC_052059.1, read on the forward strand.
GGCCAATTATATTCAAAACACCTTAAGCGGTAATTAGAGATGTAGTTGGGGGATGATGCTGGGGCAAAGAAGGCTATGGAGATAGTGCAGTTGGCAAAGTCCTTGCTGTATAAACATGAGGACCTGAATTTGATCCCAGAACCAACATAAAGCTGGGTTAAGGGGTGTGTACTTGTAATTCCAGTGCTGGGAAAGGAGGGACACAAATGGATACCTGGGATTCCTGGCCAGCCAGCCTCGCCTAATCAGCAAGCCCTGAGTGCCAGCGAGAGATGATCTCTCAAAATATAAAGTCGAATGAGTTTTCCCAGGTGCTTGTAGGAGCCTTTACCATGGCATAGAGGGAGTATGAGTTCATCTTCTGAACCCTCAGCACCCTCCAGCTATAAGATGAAGAAAGTCAAGAGGAAAGCCGCACCTGAAAGAGATGACGAACACCCAAATGTGAGTTCATCTGCCCCTCCACAGCCATGAGAAGACTGGTGCGCTGACATCTGGGAACTGGGGCTTGTGTGGCACCAGAGTCATCTCCTGTAGGTGTGCTAGAGGAAGTCCAGACATCCATCTGGTACTGTCAGAACCAGTGGAGATGTACAGCGAAAGGGAAGGACGCCTGCGAAGCAGCTAATGAGTAGCAAAGTCGAGGACCCGCCCTCTCTGCAGTCCAGATTTCCCCTCCAGCACCACCGCAATCAGCTGGTTACCCGCCCAGAAACTTCCAGCAGGGTGCAGGTCCAGGGCTATGACGGCATTTTGTGTGTGTGGACCGTGAATGACTAGGATGTGGCTGGGGGGATGGCCCTGGCTGTGGTCATAGGTGACATGAAGATGCAGGACCATGTAGCCCAGGGCAGCCTCCAATTTAAGAACTTTCTTCTTCACTTGGCTCCTGAAGACTGAGCTGCTCCCTTCTCTGACCCGTGCGCCCACCCCTAAGCTTTGGGGTCCCGGCTCCTCTCAGGAGTTTCCTGATGTCCCAGGCGAGATATGGTTGCCTGACCTCATCAAACTCACCAGCCATGTTCCCCAGCACCTTGCACTCAGGGAATTGGACTTCCTTCCCTACTTCCTGACTTCCCAATGTCTGTGGCCTGGGAGTCAAGGCTCCTGGACTCTCAGGTCCTAGACGCTTTGCCAAGCGACCCTAGTACTAACCAGGGAGCCAGGTTTTCTGTTCATCTGCTTCTGCACAAGAGTTCCAGGACAGCTGTCACTGACAAGCCTCTGATTAATTCAGCCAGTACCAGGAGCAGGGGTGAGGGTAGGGGCACGCAAGGTGGCTGGCTCCTGAGGAACACCTGAGGTTGGTCTCTGACCCCCCAAACTACATGGTTGCTGTAGTATCGGGGAGCTGAAACAAACAAAAATGTAAGTACTATATTGACTGCCTGGAAAAGGAAGCCTGCCATTTGGACAGGTAAGAGTTATAGACTGGTTCTTCCCCACACAGTTAGAATTCAGATGTTGGACAACTTTTTTTTTATTTGCCTCCAAATAACTATTGCCTTTTTAAGAACTCTCTTGATTTTAGCAGGAATCCTTCAGACAGAGACACTGTACTGAGATGTAAAATCTCTAAATTATCTTTTTTGCTCTTTGAATAAATGAAAACTGTGGATAATTCATTCGTTCGTCAGCATACCCAACCCAAAGAAGTGTTTTGGGATGGAGGTCTCAGGGGTAGAATGCTTACCTAGCACTTGAGTCCTGAGTTCAGACTCCTGCACGGGAGTAGGGGAAAGGGTGGGGGCAGTATTCTGTGTTCTATTTTAGGATTATAAAATTAAATGACCTCATTAAAACGGGTCTCCAGAGTTTCAAGAGAAAAACCTTTGGGCAAAGAGCCAGAAATGTGTTTTTAAAATTCAGATAAATAGATACTGGCCTTGCTTGTAACAGCAATAATATGAGGGAAACCAGTAAGTGTTGTTGTTTTTAGTTTTTTCAGAATGGCAAATTCTAAAAAGACCTACAACAATGAGCCGACTGGAGAGAACTGTGTTTTGTTGATAATGGTGAATGGATGGCTAGGACATTTTTGGGCATTTACCAGCAAACTCCACTGTTTCTAACCTTTGAGTCAACTTTGATAAGTTTTACTTGAATAGAAGGGGCAAAGGGGTGTGCACTGGTGTGTTATCTTTAAGAGTGAGAACTCAGAGATCACCCATGTCCAGGAGTAGGTGATTAGGTTTGGCTGTCTTTGTTTTGGTTTTCTATGGTGCTGGGGATTACACTCAGGGCCTCAGACATGGAAGGCAAGTAGGCAAATATTTTACTATTCAGCTACATCTCAGCCCCAGAAGTTGAGTGCATAAGCTAATGTTCATTCATTCAACATTATTGATTGAAAGTCTACACAGGGCAATGTTGTATTTTAAATATAATACACATAATGCAACCATTAAAATAATGATATAGGTATTAGTGTGGAAAAGGGTTACACATAAAATCATGTTTACTGTTAATTTTAGATGAACATGTAATTTATTCACATTTTATGTAAATACATACGCATGGAAAAACACTTATGAAGATGGTCACCAATATGTTATCATATCACCAGTGTTAATGCACTAGGATTTTTGTCATTGTTCCTAATGTCTCTACTCTTCATAGCTTAAATATTTCACAATAAACCTATACAATTTTCATGATCTACAGTATTAGGGAGGTATTTATTTTGAAATGACAGCAAGAACCCTGCATGCATTGTAATCTTGTTAATGTGCAGAAGAAAATACCAGACAGCCACAGAATTCCAGAAATCCAGCTGCAGTTCTAACAAGACAGAAAAGCAGATGTTTGCCCACAAGGATGAGGTAAATAGGAACAAAGCACAATGGCCCCATAGAGCCGTGCACAATGCAGCTAACTGCTCTCTACTAAATGAGAAATCCATGCCAGCAAAGTCCCCAAAGACTGCGAAGGCTAAAGACTAATACCAATCAACATACCATGCACAAGGCTTTTATAGGGCTTGGATATCACTTGTGCTGGACTTTAATAATTTCTACGGCTGCCTTTTAACTCCGTATATCATTGTATTTTCCTTTAAAAGTAATTTCCCATCATTTTAGCCTCTTAATCCTGTAAGGCGGTGTTCATTAGAGCCGGTGGTAAAGACATATCTTTGTTTAAAAACTAAAATATACTTGGCTTGGCCTGATTTATTATTGTCTTAGCCAAGATATCTAGTGCATGATCAATAGCATGGTCATAACCTACAGACACTTTATTATTCTGCCGTTATAGGTAGAATCAGCAGGATGCACTCTGCAAAGGCAGACAGAGAAACCGCAAAAAAGCCGTGTGCCAGCAACCTGTGAGAAACTCTCCCCCGAATCCTGTGGATCTCAACATGTGAATTGCTGGTTAACACGTCAGACCTGATACCTGCCAGGAAAAAAAAAACATTCAGATTTCCCAGGTTAAATGTGTGGAACAGTTACTTAAAAGTAAGGGTTTCTCTTATGGGAGCTAAAGTAAGTCCTGAGTTGAATGGTTTTAGTTTTCACACTGTTGTTTACTCTGACACGATTTATTTCCATTTACCCAATTTGGGCTACGGCTGATCATTAGACAGCAGCTTTCAGAATCCTGTACAAGGGTTGGAGAGATATCTCAGTGGTTAAGAGCACTAACTGTTCTTCTAGAGGAGCTGAGTTCAATTTCCAGCCCCCACATGGTGACTCACTACTGTCTGTAATTCCAGTTCCAGGGGCCTGACATCCATGATAAAACAACGATGCACATTAAAAACAAAAGACAGAATCCTATATAGAATTGCTACTCTGGGTCTTTAAGACGGACTGAAACCAGCAGTAAGCAAATGCCTTGATTTCATGGCTTTTATGATAAGAGTTGAAAATGGAATGATGACTATATACTACATACTACATACTACTTACTACATAATGAGCTCAATACCAGTCAAGGCTTCAAGACCCTGTTGTTTTAAATGAATTAATAACTAGGATAGATAGATAGATAGATAGATAGATAGATAGATAGATAGATAGATAGATAGATAGATAGATAGATAGAATAAAAACTAAAGTTGGGGACTAGGGATCTGGTTCAGTGGATGAAGCACTTGCTGCACAAGCCTGAGCCTTGAGTTCAGATCCTGCACCCACTCAAAAGCCTGGCCTGGTAACTAGAAACTGAAAACTGGGACTGCGGGGCAGAGGCCTAGCCAGTCAGTCTAGCTGAAATAGTAACTTCCGAGTTCAGCGAGAGTGACTTGTTCTTAAAAATTAAGGTGAATCACAAACTCACACACACACACACACTCATTCATACACACACACACACACACACACTCACATACATACTCACACACACACACAAACACACACACACAGAGTGTAATCTTTCACCTAAACTGTCAGGAACCAGGGTTTATATTTGGGTTGATGTACATTTTATCCATGTCTTTATGATCAAAGCCTAACACCCAGTCAATCTTTAGTATTATTTTACTTACATAAACATGTTTGGATAACCAAGAATATTGTATTAGTCATTATTCAAACTGTCAGTACTTAAAACCAAAATAATAATTAAAATTGCGTGACCATCAAGGGAAACAGGTAGTAGAGTGTTCAAGAAACCCACAAAGCGGGAGAAACTATTTGAACAGTAGATGCCTGACAAAGGTAAGATAACTTTTAGAGTGTGTGACAAGCCCGAATAGCTGCACCATAGTAACAAATGTAACCCAGCTTTAAACGGACAAAGAAGAGACATTCCTCCCCAAAACAAAAGGAGAAGATATATAAATGGGGTCCAGCAAGACAGCACAGCAGCTAAAAGCACCTGACGACAATGGTGGCAACCTAAGTTGATCCCCGGGACTCGATACGGTAAAAGGAGAGAACTGACCCTTGCAAGTTATCCCCTGACCTCCACGTGCCCATGGTGGCATAAGCAGGTATACACACATATACACATTCAGATACACACAGAATATTATCTACATTTTTCTGAAAGTAAACAAAAGGTAACAAGTAACAAGGAAAATATCAGAATCGCAATAGCTCCCATCTCACATCGATTAGGATGGCTGCTGCCGAAAGAGCAGAGAGAAAGAGAGCGCAAGGAAGCGAAGCTGAAACTCCAGCGCAGTCACTATGGAAAAGTACAAAAGTTCCTCAAGAAAGGAAAACTGGAACCATCGTAAGTCCTAGCCATCCTACAACTGAACCAGAACCCACAGGAAATGAAATCAATATGTCAAGGAGATAACGGGACTCCCACCGCATTCGCGGCAACATTATTTGGCAATAGTTCAGAGGTGGAAGCAACCCAAATATGCATATGAATGACAGATAGACAAAGAAAATATGGTATTTTCATATGGAGGGAATATTAAACAACTTTTGAAAAAAAAAGAAAATCCTGTCAGATTATACAGCATGTATGAAGCTAGAGGCCATTATGCCGAGTCAAATAAACTAAGCATGAAAGGACAAATGCCACATGGTTCTGTTCCCATGAAGTATATGAAGTGGCCCAAAATCACACAAACAGAAAGTTGAAAGGGGATGTCAAAGACTAAGGGGAAGAGAATTAGTAAGTATAGTTAGAGAGGGTTCTTGTACAAGGTAAGTACACTTACACACAGAAAGGTAAACTTAATGTTAATATCTGGGTATTGTTTGAGAGTGTGATATGTATAAAGATGCTTGTGTGTGTGCCTTTGTACATAATCTCACTGAACCTAGATGTCCTAGCTTTCTTTCTATTGCTGTATATAACCCAAACCAACATGGGTACGAAAGGGTTTGTCACAGTCCATGATGAAGGGAAGTCAGAACAAGAACTCAAGGCAAGAACCTGGAGGCAAGAACAGATGTAGAGGCCATGGATGCTGCTTACTGGGTACCATCCAAGACCACCCTGTCCAGGGGTGGGCCTGCCCACAGTGGGCGGGGCCTTCCCAAGTCAAGAAATACAGGCTTGCCTAAAGGCCATCTGACAGAGGCATTTTCTCAGTTGTGGTTCCTCTTCCTAGAGGATTCTAGTTTGTGTCAAGTTCACACGTGTGCACGTGCGCACGTGCACACACACACACACACACACACACACGTGCACATGCACGCGCGCACACATCAACCAAGACACTGTGTGCATTGACTTGGATAGACTGGCTACAAGTAAGCGCTGGAGATCTGCCAATCTCTGTCTTTTCCGAGCTGGGGTGACAGATGCAAACTCTGTACTTCGTGTCTTATACGGGCTTTGTGGCCCCACACTCAGATCTTCACACTTGTATGGCAAGCAAGCGATTAACCAGCTGTCACCTCCCTGGCCCCTGGGGTTTTGGTATGTCATTGTGGTTGTTGTTGTCTTCTTGTTTACCATTAAAAACATACAAACAACAACAACAAAAGACAAAGAATGGATCTCCACAAAGATAGAGGGGGAAAATGTTGAAATGCCCCCAGGGTGCCTAAATAACACATCTTCTACAATTGCCAAAAGGAAACCCTGTCCTTAAAATGTCAAGATCTCTTAGGTTATATGTTGGGAGTATGAAGGTCCTTGTGTCTGTCCGCAGAGCTCCAAGGAAACCAAGACTGTTAAACACACAGGATCGTCCTCGGAAAGAAATGCATGTAGAGCCTGTTCTTCTATCCAGAAAACTGAGACTAGGAAGTGATTAATAGCGTGATCTGTTGGGCCAGGCCAAATCAAGCTCCTACAACCAGGACTGGAGGTAGCTTGTAACTGAAATGACCCTTACAGTCAGGGCCAGGAGCTCTGACACAGGGACTGGAGATACCTAATAGTTTAAATGACCCTTACTTTATCTGTACAGCCAGAAGCTCCCCCATGCTCCCTCACCCAGGACCAGAGGTTACTGATAGCCCAAAAGACCTGTACACTGTCTGTATGACTGAGACCAGGCTAGACCCTTCCATGGGACCTTAAGCCAGTACAGGCAGCCTAATTTTGGAAGAAATGACATTTACCTTCAATTGAGTTGTAATATAATTATGCTTTCTTGTGCACTGGGGATTGTATTAAACCAGAAAACTTTTTTCCAGATCATACTGTGTTTAAATATATTGCCATCAGACTCCCTGAAGTTTGAAACAGGTTGACAAAGTCAATCTGAACTAAGTTTTTATTCTCACCTCTATGCAGATCCCCGACTGCTTTGACACCTGCAGGAACCTCCACCCCCTTTGTTATATAGAGAAAATAAATTTTAGAAGGCAAGATTTCCATTATAAATAACAAATGGGGATGTTTTTGTCTATGTGATTAGACTTACATTCTTGAGGTATTGTTTACATTAATATATCTATCGCCGTCATGCCAACACAACTTGGTGTTGTCAAGAAGACTAGAAAGACTCCTTCACCTTATTAAACTAGATGTTCTCTTTGATAATCCACCTAGCTGGACCTGAAATCCAGGTTTGTACTTCTAGCTACCCAAGAGGCTAAGGACTGCAGGTTCAAGTCCAGCCTAGGCAACTTAGCAAGATTCTGTCCTAAAATACAAAATGAGAAAGGGTTATGATGTGGCTCAGTCATAGAGCAGGTGTGTATGCAAGCCCTGGATTCAGTCCCAATACCATAAAAGGAGGGAAGGTTCCAGTATAAATCACTGTGTGTTATAGCTACATATGAGAGATCCATACACCCGTCTTCAAGGTATTCTTACTAACATAAATGAGTCCTAAGAAAATGTAGAAAGCTTTATTTTTCTTTTCTGAAATCTTCAAACATTTTTCTTTCAATTTATATAACTTATTTATATGACAAAAACTTCTTCCTTTAAGTTTTTGAAAGACAGGGTATGTGTGTGTCAGAAAGAATGGCTACTCTTTTATAAACAATGTTATAAATCAATTATAAAAAATTATAGAAATTATAGATCAGTTACAGAAAATATTGGTGTGCGCCACCACCACCTGGCACAATATGATTCAGAATCTACATCTTTTGCTCCCATTCATTCTTTCATTAAGCAAATTCTTCTTGAACATGACTTGGTGCCACTTTGGTTTAGGACTGGAGGAGTCAGAGGAGAGGAGCTGGGAAACAAGTACAAGCAGCCCACCCTTCATCTAAGTGGTTTCGGGCTAGCACAGGAACGAGAGCACCAAGAGAGCCCAGAGGAAGGCCAAGGCTGCCTGCAGCTCAGATGTCTGCAGAAACGCTAAGGTATCGGAGACGCCTCCGTTGGGAGAAGAGGCTCGAGTAAACATTTCAAGTTCATGGGGGTTATGTTATAGAGACTGGTGACCTTCTGTGACCTGGCTGCTGAGGGTGAAAAGAAATGACCTTTAACTTCAGGGGGCTGTGGAGGGGGGCTGTGTTAGACACGGAGGCCAACATGGCAGAGAAGTTTCAGCAGTTAAAGAAAAGCACCTGGCTCCTAGCGCACATGGTGTAGAGGGAGACCCATCTGACTCCCACATGTATCACACACAATTAAAAAACAATAATAATGGAATTTATTTTTTTTAAAAAAAGCAGTAGAAGAGAATTCCCCAATGGAAGTGCTCTCTGAGCCCAGGCAGCACAGGAGACTAGGTGGGAGTGAGAACGGAGAAGCAGCTTCTAGGCGAGCCAGGCAGGGTGGTGAGTGAATGCTGAGGAACAGTACCCCAGAACAGTCCGTGGGATTAAGAGCATCTGGGGAATAAAAGCCTCATTCTGAATTTTCCACAGTGTCTAGCAGAAATGTCCTTCACGATCCTTTCATGATTGCCATCGGATGACATCACGTTGTAAATTTTGTGGAAGCCTGTCTTGCCTCACATTTGGAACGCACACTGGCCAAGGCACCCGTCAGCCGCAGAGAAACAGGGGGTCATGCCGACTGACTTGGAAGAACGCAAATCTCTAGTAACTCATCAGTTATCAAGCGACAGATGCAAATATTAGAGACGCCCGGTTTAACTCTACCCCAGTCTCTCATCGAGCAATAGCGCATAGTTATCCCTTGCCACATAGAGGCTCTGACACACTCTGCAGATTTGATTTAAATCCTGGGCAACTGAAAAGTCCTCAAGACACCCACGTGTTTCCTCAAAGAAACAGCCATGTGTACCACATAGCAGTTTTCCCTGAAAATGTTTTTTTTCCAAAATTTATTAAATAGAAATCATGGTATAGGGACTGGAGAGGTGGGTCATAAGTTAAAACGCACTGGCTGCTCTTGCAGAGGTCCTGGGTTTGACCACAGCTCACAACCATCTGTAACTCCAATTCTAGGGACTCTGAAGCCCTCTTCTGGCATCCAAAGGCAGCCTACATGGAGATGATGCACAGAAACACATCCAGGTCAAATACCCATAGACCTAAAATTAAGATGAATGAATGAATGAATGACTAGAACTATAACAATAAGAAGTGTTTTCAAGCCCTTGTTTCTCAGGTACAATCGCGCCTCATGCCCTCCCTTCCTTCAGGCATGTCTTCCCCGAGTATACACATTACTTTTTATATATCTCAACCATAGGCCAGATTCTATTCTTAAGAACCCAGAAGGGTGCTTCAGTGACAGACACACACATGTCCCTGCATACGTCTGTGAGTTGAGTGTAGTTGGAACGTGACTTTAATTTATCATCGTATCGTGCAGATACTGGACTTAACCACTGATTGGAAAGATATTTCGAATCAGTTGTCAAGAACAAATTGTTGCCATCTGTAGAATGAATGAGTAAAGGTATGTATGAGTAGCATAATGAAATTCAAGAATCCAGATGGATGAGGCGAGGGTTGGTGTCAAAATCGAAATCTTGCTTTTGTCTCTGTCCAACTTCCATGCATGGGAAGACAGTCAGGCAGCAATGATAGCACAGATAGGCCTCGTCTCCCACTGGGGCACCAAAAGGTCCTGACAGGGCTGTTTCCATTGCAGTGCAGGATCCAGGAGTGCCAGACGGAGGGTGGGCCCCTCGTACTGGTCCCCCAGTCTGACCTCTCCAGCTTCCCCAACTGTAAACCAAGGCAACACAAAATCATGTCCAATCTGCCGAATGAAGAAAGGCAAAAGTGAACAGAGTCTGAATCATACTGTATCGGCACCGACATTTTCCTAAAGCTGGAGAAATTCAGATGACAGGAATAAAAGCCTGTCTATTCCACATAAATGGAACAAGGGTGGGTCGTTCTTTCCGCCTGGTTAATTGTGGTCATCTTATCAAGGAAACAGTCATGGAGTGTTGGGTCCTTACACTGAACTGTTTTTATGTTGCTATTTACAACGCACAGAAACAGTATTGCCTGCCCATGGTAATGCTAGACAGTAATTAGTACAGGGCCCCGGGGTCAAACACAGGCATGCTGGCTCGGGGCTGCTCCTGCCCCGCCATGATCGCTGTTCTTTCGTGACTAGTTACTGCTGCATTCTGTTGCCATAACCTGAAACCCCTCCCACCCACAAAGACACAGTGGGGTACTACATGCCTGTATCCCAAAACATCACCTAACAGTAAGCTTTCTGTCCTAAGGAAAAGGTGGCACTAATCCAGCTGATACCCACAATCACAAAACAAAAGATCAGAATGGACTTTCAGAGTAAGGATGTGGAAAGCAGTTCATACTGTTTTCTAACGTGAGAAAAATCAAAGTAGTAGAAAGACGACGATTAAAACAGAAACCACATATGACATAAAAGAAAAACACAGAGAACAGAAATGTACCAAAATGCTAGGGGTTTGTTCTAAGTCAAATTGAAGTTTCTCTTTCTGAATTTTTTGGAAACTTTTTGGAATGAACATGGATCGCTATATAGCAGAAAAGAGGTGTTAAACATTATTCTTAAGACACATAATTTTTTATTAAAGTTGTACATTCAGTTAATTCATGGAATTCAAATTTTTTTTAGTACTATTAGCTCTTAGCGTTTCTGTCATGGACATCCACCTTTTCTTCTTTATTTTTCAGTGCTAGGACGGGGCCTCACTCGTGCTAGACAAGCTTCATTCCCAGTCAGACGTTCACTTTTGGCTGCAAGGCGGTGTTGCCCTGAAGCTTAAGATATCCAGTTTCTAGGGACAAACATGCATCTGGCCCTTCTTGATGCATGTGTTCTCTTAAAAACTCCGCATCTAACAGAAGAGAGGACCACTTTCCCAAAGCACGGATCTCCATGAATGAATGGTCACAGATGAGAACTGACCCTTCTAACTGCCCTAGCTAGTGTTTTCCATGACTCGGTACTGCTCCGTTCTGAGCGAGAGTGGCTGAAGCCACAACAAAACAGGACTTGAGGCAACTGTCAGGAAAGGACAAAATGTGTGCGCAGCTCACAGCAAACTGCAAAATCCAGCAAAACTTTGGATTCTACTCTCAAAACGCCACGAGCCTTCCAGAGAATTCTATCTGGAGGAATGATTAGATTGGGTTTAGAGGGAGATACTTCAGCCTGATTTTTATTTTAATAGTAACACAATTCAAAACTTAAACGAAAACATCTGGTTTCATTTTCTTTACTGATTAGGATAACTAGAGACTCTGAGACAGGCACGTAACCCCACCATTTATTTGATATGCAAATAAAGTTCCTGGCTCGAGTGCAAACTTTATACTTTTGACTGTGCCTTCAGAGCTAATTACTCCTCATATCCCCTCCTGGATCCAGAACACGCTTGAAGAATAGCTATTCATTAAGAAACTCATCCTTGTAAAATGCTACAGGCACAGCCATCCTCCCGAGCAGACTTTAATTAACTACAATCTAGATCACTGGAATAAATATCAATTCTGCTGCTTCCCCCCACCCTTTCCCCAAAGGCTGTGACCCAAACCCAAAGAGGAAAGGTCACACAGAGAGGAGGCTGGGATGCATGGCTTCATGGCACACACCCCATTTCTACCGCAGATACACTGCAGGTTCAGACTTCCCCCGAGTCTGTCCTCAAAACTTTTCTCACCAAACATACCCATTCACTCTCCTGAGACAATAAGTTAAAAAAAATCCATAATCCTCATCCTCACATTCGGTTTGCTGGAACATGGTGTTAAGCACTTTCATCCTTGCTAATGAAAACCTGCATTGGGCTCTATGTGTCTCGAAGGCAAATGCCACTCTGGATCTCAGCAATGCCCAGGGGCCTGTTCTTGTGCATCCTGCATCCTCCTATGTAAGTGGGCGGGGGAGGGGGCTCATACCTAGCTTTTCTTCCTGGGGCATCGCCCCCTGGGTGAATCCTGAGCAGTCATTGGCAGGTGAGAGGTGCAGAGTGCCATCCTGTTAGGTATTCATCCACAGCAGGCAACTCGACATTTCAGAAATTAAAGGCCTGTCTTCTCCTCAAGTGTTGACTTTATCAGGTCCAGACATAAATTAATGACCTCTGGACCAGAAAGAGTCATCTTCCTGATAGAATGTTAGAGCATTTATTTAGCATGCATGAGGCCCTGGGTTCCATTCCCAACACTGGAAGAAACACTCCAAGACTGAGCAAAAGATACCAAGGGCAGAGTCCAAATAGTGGCATACAAATGTATACTTTACAATTAAGTGTCATGGTCTCATTTCATAGTATTTCAGAGTTTGAGGTAGGAGGAGGCAAAAATTCAAAATTTCAACAAAGGCCTTCATTTATTTAGCAAGCAAAAAGTAAACAAATAGAGGGAAAGGAATGAGATGTAAATCACAATCAAGTGAGCTTCAAATAAGAAACCCGGTCAATTCAGTAAACCGGGACCAGCATGGTCTGCATCACACTCAAACTGAGAGAACACAGGTTACACCACCAGATTTGCATTTGTGTATGGTCTTACTACATTCTCTACCCATCCAGAGATGCATAGCAACAACCGTGATTTTTTTTTTACCTTACTTTATTTTATGTGCATTCGTGTGAAGGTATCAGATACCCTAGAACTGAAGTAACAGACAGTTGTGAGCTGCCAAGTGGATGCTGGGAATTGAACCTGGGTCCTTTGGAAGAGCAGCCAGGGCTCTTAATCGCTGAGCCATCTCTCCAGCCCTCCACCCGTGAATTTTTTTTAACTTTTCTTTTTATTGTTCTTTAATGATGTGTATGTGTGCATGTCTGCATGCGGGTGTACGGATGTGAATTCAGGGTCTTACCTCAGAGACCATTGGATCCCAGGGGATCCCAATGGAGCTGCTCCTGTGGGGGGGGAGGGAGCTGGGAATTGAGCTCTGGGGCTCTGCTAGGGAAGTACACACCCTTAACCTGCTGTCCCCAGCCCCAACAACTGTTATTTATAACCCGTAGCGGAGGCTACAATGTCATCAAATGCCTGCTAAACAAATCAGCTGGATTCAGTTCTATTTGGGGGACGCACCAATCAATGTAGCTCTTACTTTAACCAGTAATAAACTGGCTAAACCACACGTCAGGACACAGTTTGAGTAGTGAAAAGCAGTCTCATTCTGAGCAGCTAAAGTCGCCTTTGTTTTGTTTGTCATAACAATAACAAGCGAAACCGACAAGGAGGCAGAGGCACAGCCGAGCTGTCAGTCCGGGGCGTGGCGAGGGCTGCCATCAGAGCTCCCTGCTAAAGCATGCCACTGTGCTAAAAAGGTATTCAGTTTACATCAGTTCACAGCCCTGACCCCAAATAAACAGGACCTCTATCGCCTGCGGCATCAAGCTAATATCTCTCTCCTGACTTCCTGAATGTTTGGCCCCCCGCTGAGCCACCCCACCCTCACACACATTTTCACCCCTTAAGGCAAATCACAGGGAGAGAGACAAAAAAAAAAAAAAAAAAAGGAAGAAGGAAGTCTCAGGAGTTCTGAAACTCTGAAGAGAAAAAAAAGGAAACCGATAGCTTTTGCTTAATTCAAATACTATTGAGTAAACAGTATTGCTTAATTACTTTTAAAAAGAGGCCCTAGTGGTTCTGTGCTAGTTGCTAACTTAATTTGTAAGAATGAGGCTACACAGTGAAGACACTTGCCTCACACAGACATCTCTTTGCTCCTCAGAAATGAAAAACACTCTCCACATACCCTGGCCTGGATCAGAACATTGCTAGCACGGCCTCCCATGTGTCCATAAACCCCGCAGAATGACAAGCCTAAAACGCACTAACGGGAAAGAGCACAGAGTAAAAATGTATCCCCACCGGAAAAATAAATCAAATATATATTCAAGAAATGGGTACTTCTGAGAGCGAGAGTATTTGATAAATTCTCAGATGGTCGTTCTGCCACGTGAGGGTTTAACAAGGGAACGGCAGCCAAGTGTGGTGGAACATGCTTGTAATCCTAGCACTTGAGAGGCAGGATGCCTGGGGAATTCAGAGTTATCCTCAGCTACCCAGGAAGTTACTGCTAGCCAGAGCTACCTGAGACCTTGTCTCAACTAAAAATAAATAAATAAATAGAAAAAGCAAACAATTTTTCATTGCTTCATGAATACCCCCAGGGTATAGGGGTCATACTACATCCCAGGCACCAAGAATGTTCCAGGAACTCACAGAAAAAAGAAAAGAAAAAAGAAAAACAGATTTGCAAATATGTCTGCTATTGGTCTCCCAAGCCATGAGTCTATTTATATGTTCGTGATCGAGATGGACAGGGAAGCTTGGCTAAGACCACACTGTATATTTCTCCAATCAATATTTCAAAACAATTAAAGCAGTATCCATTAATATTGACAGCATGAGAACAGTGGCCAAAAGAGCCCCACTCTGACCAGGCCACAGCTCCCTTCCCCCGGGGAACTTTAACTGACTCTGGGGGTGCCAGTGAACATAGTGAGAAACCAAGCAGAAAACAACGGAAGTGTGTACAAATGGCATGGTTTTCCCTGCAACTGGGGGTGTGGAGAGACCTTTCATTTTCACCCAGTTTGGCTTTTTCCTGCCTATAATGTGCAATACTGCTAAGTAACAAGTTAAAGGTTTTCAGTTTCGTAAGCAAAGAAAGAAGAGTCAGCATGCTTGCTTTAACCTGGTAGAGTGTGTCTGTATGCCTTTCTACCTAATGGAATCAGTTACACGTGAGGTTCTTATTCAAAATTCCCCCGATTCCTCCCTTTTCACTTGCTCTCTCGCTTCCTGTCAGAACATGAAAAGAAAGTACCTAGCCCTGATTAAACTGAGAAAGATCTGAAGAAATAGTTTCCAGCTACAAATGCTGAGATCTCCTTGCTGTGTGGTTTAGGTAGGAGCTGCATGTCCCTCCTGAATCCCTAGTCCCTCATGGCACGCATCGGAAGGATGGCAAAGTGAATAGCTTTGACCTGCACAAGAGTAAGTAAATATAACTTTTAGAAAGGTCCCCAAAGCAAGTTGACAGCCAGAGATAGCTGCCCAGAGGCAAGAGAGGCCACCTCCACCACCACCACCACCATGGTGGAGCTCTGGGGTTCCTGAATTCAAGATGGATGCTTTCAGGACTCAGGACAGGCTGAGCTTTACAAACACGTGACAGGCCAATCAGCCTCCCTCAGATTTCAATGTTTTGTGAAAAAAAAAAATACTAAGATGAACTTTCAATTGTAAATTCTGGAAAACAGTTACGCAGGACCTTTAAACCCTCAGTTTCGTGGCTAGGAGGATGACAGGAGCAATCCTACAGAAGTGAGCTTAGGAAGGAAACTCAGGTGTATTGTCTGCAGCCATTCCTGAAGGTAATCTGACCCCATGAATTAAAGACCTGAAAAATTATGCCTACCATAGTACTCAGATGAAAACACACACAGTAAATAAAAGATTCTCATTGCAGCATTAGTTACAATAGAACAAGACTAGAAAGTAACCCAAACATTTAATAAATAGAAAAAGTGTGGTACCAAATAGATATAATGTAGCACATATATATGCACACATATATGCGCATATGTGGTAGCACATGCCTTTAATCTTAGCATTCAAACTGCTGTGAATTCAGGGATAGTCTGGCTACCTAGCAAGTTGCAGGCCATCAGAGTCAGATAGTGAGATTCTGTCTCAAATAAATAAATAAATAAATAAATAAATAAATAAATAAATGTAAAATGTTGTGCCTTCTTTCTTAGATTATGGTACAGAAATTTAAAAACTATGTTATTGAGCAATAATTAATAATACAATTCATATACAAAGTTAACAATAATTAACAATGTAAGTCATTTGCAAACCTATAAAGTTAAAAGCATATTTAGATGATAAATTTGCTTACACTTCATTGTAAGATACAAAGGAGAAGACCGTGCCTAGCTTGCAGGCAGTCCTGAGTTTGATCAACCACGAAAGAAAAAAAGAAAGAAAGGAAGGAAGGAGGGAGAGAGGGAGGGAGGGAGGGAAGGAGGAAGGGAGGAAGAAGAAGGGGAAGAAGGAAAGAAGGAAGGAAGGAAGGAAGGAAGGAAGGAAGGAAGGAAGGAAGGAAGGAAGGAAGGAAGGTTGACAGCAATAGCAGCATTACCTCTAGGTCAGCAGTTCTCAACCTGTGGGTCATGACCCCTTTGTGGATTATATATCAGAGATTTACATTATGATTCATAACTAACAAAGTTACAGTTATGAAGTAGCAACAAAATACTTTTACAGTTGGGGGTCACTACAACAAGGGTCACAGCATCAGGAAGGTTGAGGACCAGGGGTCTAGATGCCAGCAAGAGAAGCAAACTTGGGGACAGGGAGCTGGCTCAGTGTAAGAGTGCTCACTGCTCTGAGGAGAGGGCTAGAGCTGGGATCCTGCCCCGCCTTAAGCAGCTCACAAAAGCCTGCAGCTCCAGCTCCAAGGGACCCAGTTCCCTTCCTGGCTTTCATGAGCACCTGGACACATACTGGTACAGACAAACACATGAATGAAAACAAAATTTTAAAGCAAAAACTAAACTTTATTTTCTTCCTTGTGGCTTTCTGCATTATTCAAACGTTCTACAAAGAAAATACGTTTGTCTAAGCAGGTGAACAATGAACACATTTTTAAAATCAGCCCCGCGTGCTTCTTCCAAAGAAATGGCTTCTTCCCCTTTTGTCCTAACAAATGCGCCCTGACTGCTACCCTACGTCCTAGTCCTAAACTTGCAGCCTGCATTTCTCCAGGTTTTCTGACTTCACTGAGCTCTTTTCCTGAGTGAGCATCAGCAAACAGTTATGGGAAATTAGACCATAAGAACCAAGTGCCTGTTTAAGTAAATGAGCCTGTGGGTGGCCTTAGAATCTGTTGGAGAAAGGAACCACCAGGGGGATTGTCTTGCGTTTGATCTTAACTAATGAAAGTGTTACTGTTTTGTTCCGTGATTACAACTTGATTCGAAATGATGGTATTCTGTCCATTTATCTACTCAGCTGTTAAATACCTCGTGTGTGGTGACATGGTGCCAGGTCTACAATACAAAGGTAAAAAAAAGGCTGGTTGGTCCCTCTTAGGCCAATGATACACCTCTGTCTAAAAACCTTCAAAGCACCCACGGTCTTCCCCGTTGCCCTCAGCCATAGCAGTTCTTCTTTGAGTGCTGGCCTTTAGTTCAAAGTTCATTTGAGAGGACTGGAAAAAAAAATGGCCCAGTAATTTAAGAGTGAATACCACTCTTGCAGATGATGCAACTTGAGGTCAGCTCCAACACCCATCTTGGGCAGCTTACAACTACTTCTAATTTCAGTTCCAGGGGATCCAACGCTCCTTGGGCCTCCGGCCTCTGGCCTCCAAGATAGACAAGATTTAGGGACTTCTTTTTTTTTTTAATGGAAAAATCCAAGCTCCACCTCTAGGAAAAAAAAACTGACTCTAGAGGAGCGAAGTGAATTGTACAGTTTTAACAACTTACCCGGATGTCTTCCAAGTTTAGGAAACGGGATACAGAACCAACCTGGATAGATACACCTCAGGATAATCCTAGATCTAAAAAGACTTCTAAGACCTGTTCCAACACATTTTATAATATGCTGTAACCTACGCCATCTATACCCACTGTGAGGGTTTTCCATCAGCCTTCTCACACCCCAGCTACCTCCCTAACCAGAGTTGGGTGCTTACACTCTTATCTTTCTTTGCTGGAGGACAGCACCACATCCTTTCAATACTGTCAAGGACCATGAGCTGGGGCCAGGGGAGTGTTTGTTTGGTTTGGTGGAGCTTGTGGTGGCAGCGGTGGTATTGGTTTTGTTTTGGCCATGCTGTGTTTTGAATGTGACATATACCTACAATATACCTACATGCCCATGTATTTGAACCCTTGCCCACCCTCCCCCAGCGTGGGGCTGTCCTTTGGAAGGTTGTGGGACCTGGAGGAGGAGGAGCCTCCCTGGAGGAAGTGAGTCACTGGATCCTATCTTGAGGTTTTGTAGCTCACCCCTACTTCCTACGAGCTCTCTTCCTTCTGCTGAAAGGTGACAGGCTGCCTTTCTCAAGTTCCGGCAACCAAACATCTTTGTCTGTTCAAGACAAACCTAGAAATTATCATGGAAGAGGGATTTTTTTTTTTTTTTTTTTTTTTTTTTTTTTTTTGGTTTTTCGAGACAGGGTTTCTCGGCAGCTTTAGCTGTCCTGGAGCTAGCTCTTGTAGACCAGGCTGGTCTCGAACTCACAGAGATCCGCCTGCCTCTGCCTCCCGAGTGCTGGGATTAAAGGTGTGAGCCACCACCACCCGGCTGGAAGAGGGATTCTTAATTGAGAAAATGTCTTCATAAGATTGCCTGTAGGCAAGGCAAAGTCCATGACTGTAGGGCCTTTTCTTGATTAATGATTGCCATGAAGGGGGCCAGCTCATTGTAGGTGGTGCTGTTCTCAGTTAGATGACTCTGGGTTCTGAAAGAAAGCAGGCTTAACAAGCCAAGGGGAGCAAGCCACTAAGCAGCACCCTTCTGAATCAGTTCCCACCCCCAGGTTCCTGCCTTGACTTTCTGTACTATAACCTGATGGGTTTTGATCGTGGTGTTTATCACAGTTGTAGAAAGCACCCCTGTGGGTACAACGCAGCATCATAGCCCTCCCAGCTTCACCTCCTGTGGCATTATGGAGCTCCCAGGCTGAACTTACAGACACAGGCGAGTCCCCTCCTCCCGACCCTGCATCTCCGCTCTGCGGTCTTTGGATTCCGAGGAGACCAAACTGAAGTTAGCCATCCTCACTCGACCCTGGTTATGCCTATCCGTCTCCTTTCATAGTAACTCTTCAACATTTCTCTATAGGAAAAACAAAAGAATCTGGATCTATCGTCAACTGTGCAGTCAGAGCTATCTTGTCCACGCGCCCAAGCCCGGGCCATAGCTTCTTAATAGATGATATAATTGTTAGCTGAATTAATTACATTTGACAAGTGGCAGGGGGAGAGAAGGACAATTGACTAAAGGGTGAATAACAACTAAATGGAAAAGAAGCTTAAAATACAGTATGTTCAGTCGTCAGGAGAAGATGCACTTCAGCCTTCAGCCCCAGCTTGGTATCGGCTCTGGCCCTTCACTCTCCACCTCTAGATGGGCTCACCATTCTTCCTTTTACCTCTGACCCTGGGCAAGAACTGTCCAAAGGCCCCTACACACACACACAGAGAGAGAGAGAGAAAGAGAGAGAGAGAGAGAGAGAGAGAGAGAGAGAGAGAGAGAGAGAGAGAGAGAGAGAGAGAGGCCCAGTACTGTCTGCTGGACATTTTCATGTCTCTCCTAGGGTCTCCCTTCCAAGTGGGCCACAGAGGCCTCTGACCACAAGGAAGCCCCCATGCCCAACCTCTCCTGGTCATTTCAGCAGCGAGACAACACACACTCTCTCAGTAACTACTTCCTTGTATTTATAAGGGAAAGTGGGCCCATACCCAGCCCTCACTAGGAGAGAACAAAATTTCAAATGTATTTGGACTGCCCCAAACACAGGCTTCTAAGAAGGCAGGGGGCAGAACTGGAAAACTTGCTTAAGTCTAGGTCAAAAGAAGAAACTTGAGCTAACCTCTGCCCAGGAGCTATTGGGTCCTGGAAATACCCTTGTGAATTCTCTGCCTAAATTTAGTCTGGTGCCTGAGGCTTCCGGGTAAGCCCTCATCCCAGAGGATTTTAGGCCAGACCTTCTCCAGAACCAGAGAAGGCTTAGGCGCACTGCCTTGTCTAGCTGCCCTGGGGCAGGCAAGGCTCCCTACCCCCCTCACGGTGGGCTTCAGGGATTCTGCAACCTTCCCAGTACTTCTGCTGACTGGCCAAGACTGGCAGAAGACAGTTCTTTCCCGCCCTCTCCCTTCTTCCCACCAGAATTCCTTGAGCTATGAAGTTTGAAAAGCAATTTCCCCTATGAGCCCCTCACTCTCGGGCCAAGCGACTCAAATACTGCTGCATGGGAGCCGCATAGGTTTCTCTCGGCTGGCTGTCGCTTCTACGTGCCCTTGGCTCCATCCGGATATTTGCACGGCAGCGGAGCGCCCAAGGTGCCAGACAGAGAGGTAAGAGCACTATTCGGTTCGGGCAGCCGCGACCAGTTCGGACTCTAATGGACTCTAGTAGGAAGTCCTTCCAGAGCAACCTGGACTGTAGGGGTCGGGTGGAGGCCAGGGATGAGCTCAAATCTCTGTTTGCAAAAATAAGAATATGTCTTGGTCACGCTGATGCTAGGACCCCAACTGACCGTACATAATTGTGTAGTGGTCCTCCCTGCGCGGCGTCCAGTTTGAACAAGGCACAGGGATCCACAGTTCTCCCGCACTGAGGACTTTGACAGCTCTCCGGCGTGAATGACTCAAATGTTTCAGGTTTTTTTCCAATTACGCTGCGGACATGCTGCTCTGAACTTACCATGACCTCCGCGCCGCGCCACACCGCGCGGCGCTCACGGTTCTGCGCTAGTAGAAACTCCCCGCACTGTACTCCGGAGAAGTCACAGCTGAGCCTCGGGTTGCAGATCACTGGAGTGGAGACCTGAGAAAGTTCAGAAAGCTGGTGTGTGTGGTGTACTTTTCTAGAACTAGCAAAGCCCCAAAAGAAATGGTCCTGAGGTTGCGAGTGCGACCCTCGGTGTGTGAACAGATTTCGTAAGGGCGCGTGTGTGAAAAAATTGACACCACAAGTTCTTATCCCACGTGACGATGCGAACTTCGGTGTACTGTTTGAGACAAATGCACTGCGTCCAAGCACGCATCTCAGAAAGAGTTCCACATTGATTACGTTCGACTCTTCTTTCCAAAGTGGGCTAACCCGGATCCAGAGCACCGAGACCTGTTGCACGGAGAGGTCACCTACTATATCCGCCCAGTCATTTGGAAGAAGTGGGGCGGAACACTTTTTATTATTTAACTATTTGGGACAGGAAAGTCTGCAGAAAGTAAAAAAGCCAAACTGCGTTAATTCTATGCTAGTTAGAGAGCAGAGCAAAGTTGCCAGGAAACTCAGCTTCTTGTCTGTTTACTGCCCTGAATGGGCCGCAAAGAAAATAATCCAGTAATCCAGGACTAGATGACCCTGAGCGATGTTACCAAGTGGCTCCTGCCAGCTCTCAGCCTCCAGTGTCTCCGCACCCAAGACAGGAGGAGCAGAAGAGCGCGTGGGTAGGTTTTCTCCGCTCGTGGGTGCCAAAAGTTTTCTCCAATTTCTGATTTTATGTTTTAAATATGCACATAAACCTCTATCAAAAGAAAATCAGCCAAATAGCTTAAAGATAAAAATTGCGCTCTGACAGATAGAAGGGCAAGATAGGTCAGCAGTGGGCGAAGACTGCGCTACCAGAGAGGCTAGAAATGAGTAGCAACCCACAAATTTCGTTCCCTACTAAGGAAATAGGTGAAGGTATACTATTACTATTACTGCCACTGAAAAAGTCGAATTAATTTAACGTGTTTCAGATTCATATGTATGTAATCACAGTACTTTTATTCTGCCTAGCTCTTTCCATTAAGTTTTAATATCTTATTAAAATTCCCTGGATAAATTTGGTGAGTTTTTATGTGAGTGGGGAGTACATTACCAGAAGTGAAGTTTAGCATAATTTCCTCAGACACTGGGAAGCCTGTATCTTCTGCCAACATTTCTAAGGGCAGAAAGAAATAACAGGAGGGAAGGAGACCAAATGCTCAGTAAGCACCTACTACGTGCAGGCACCTGATAGGACTAGCTGTATGCATTTTATTTCATACTAATAACTACCTTCCGTAAAACATCTTTTTATTTAAAAAATACCTGAAATTTCCATCTTTTTCCTCCAAACCTAAGATGTACAACTTACATAATTTAATTTTATTCGCAATAATTCGTTTTTAACACTTCCTTATTGGAAGTGAAAAATAGTCAAAGTTAATGAAAAGATCTATACTTAATAATATTTAAGGTTTTTCAAAAACTGATTACAGCGTTTAGGGTTGATATTTGTCTTTAAAAAATAAAAATGGAGCTGTGTCTTAGCGCTTGGTGGTTTCCTCCTAGTCCTTCAAGTCCCTGCAGAAATAAAGCCCCGTCTATATTGGAGAGGAGACCAAGCTTGTAATTGGGACCGCATCGTTGTTGGGGGAAGGAAGGAAGAGAGCGAGCGCTCACCCTCAAACAATGCATAATTTTCCATGGTTGTGCAGTAAGACGAACCAAAACTGGTCGTTTTTTTGTGAGGGTGTATAAAATGCGGCACAGAGGCTATCTAAGCTCAGAGGGCTAAGCACGATGCAGGGGGTATTAATAGTGGAGAAAGGGGAGAGGAAAAGGAGAGAATCAGATGAGAAGGAAGCAATTAAATCTTCAAATTTTCAGTTCCTGCATTTAATGGGGGAAGGGGATCTCACTATAGTTCCGGGGAAATGGTTGTCTAGTGCAAGTTTGAAAGTGATTCTATTTGTGCTGGGGTTTTGTTTCTTCTGGACTACCAAAAAAAGTTATCTCGAGATTCAACCAAATGTTTTGACTGGATGATGGAAAGCCCGAGGAAGCATTTCCTGCGGTGATTCCCTGGCGGTGACCAGCCCTGCGCCCCACGCGCGCACCCTACAGCCCGCTGCCCAATAAGTGTTGCCCCCGGGCCCGCAGGGGCAGGCGGGGTGTGGACACAAAGGTCGTGTGCCACCCCGGAGGGCTGGCTTTAGGTTTGCTTTGGTTTTCTTCTGGAAAGGGAAGTGGGCGTAGTTTTGTGAGATTTTCAAGATTCCAGGGTCACTTTACAAACTTGAAAACTCTAGGTCGTTTTCCGCTGAGCTTCTCCTGGTTGCCAAGACCCCTTTTCCCTCTCCGAGGGGTAAAGGACCTCGAGCCAAGGGGTGCTAGTTTCGACGAGCCTCCCTCTCCTCCACATTGATTGGCAAAGCACAGCCGCGGGCTCTGACTGCGACTAGGCGACCTCGGTGCCCCGGGCTAGGCACCGGTCCAGCCCAACTCCAGGAGAAGCCCACGGGGGAGTCTTCTCTTCTCTCTTCTCTCGCGGCAGCGAGCGGGTGCCCCAGCACTCTCCTGCCTTAACCCGGTTCAGGGGCTCCCTGCTGCGGGCTCCTTTCCTTTCGCGGCCGCGTTTTTTCTTGGAAGCAGCCCCCAAGAGCAGAAACCCTGGACTGCCTGCCACCACCGCTTGCTCCCCTCTGGTCCCACCCGTCCTCGAACCCTACCCCCACAGCGAGTGAACCTTGTCACCCTCCCCACGCCCCATTGCGCCGCGCCTTTTTTAAACCGCTTCGGGGTTTCCTGGGCTGAGCAGGCGGGAAACTGAGGGTTCGGCTGCTGCACCTCTCCCTAGCCCCTAGCCCACGCAGAAGTCCTCGCCAGACACAGGCTCGATTGCGAAAGAACCCGGTGGTGGGCGGACGTGGGAACGCTACCCCAAGACTGTGGAGAGTTTGGCAAAGTTTCGGGAACGCCAGTGCTTCCCCCACGGGAATTTTCTTCGCCTCGTAGAGAGCGCGAGGTGTCCGAGGTTTTGGCGCTAACCGCAGACTCTCCCTTTTTCCAGCCCCTTTCAGGACACCCTTTCTACAACCTTAAACTTTCTCCTTTGGTTAAAAAGTCAGCCGCGGCTAGCGACCCCAGCTGAGGCCGCGACAAGAGCTAGCTGCTGTGGGGTTAACTGAAAGCCCAGCGCCCAGAGGTCGCCTGAGGCCCTGTGGGTCGAGGCCAGGCGCGCTGTTTGCAGGAAGAATTCTAGGAGGACTATAACAGAGCATGCAGCCTGCTGAAACAGGCGTTCCCTTTTCCAGATCATATTCCTCATAAAATCTAAAGCCAGATACATCGCTTGGGCATGCTCCCATTTCACCTCGAGAGGCGTGGATTTGCTTCCAAACTGGACTCCACATCGAGGTCTCTGATGCGGGTTCCAGTTGCAAACTCAGAGAATAGGGCATTCGATAACACAAAAGGACAGAAGTTTGTGCGTTTAAATCTTAATCTTAGCTCAGTCAAAGCATTAGTTGTAATTTTTTACTATAAAACGGACAGTGTGGAATTTAAAAAAAAGACACGGGCTTTTTTTTTTTTTTTTTGCCCGTGCAGTTTGTTTAAAGGGAACCGAGGAGGAAGACGAACTTCATAACTACAGACGCCCGCTTTAGCAGCAACACCCTAGGGAACCCGTTCACGAAAATGTCACTTGCAAGAGAGTGAGAAAAGTAGCCATATACGAAACTAAAAGGCGAGCTTGGTGAACGCAGACCTTTTTATAATCTCTTGAGTCAAAACCAGCTTTCGCTGAGTAATTTTATTTTTAAGAAATGAGGGAAGGCTAAAAAGGAGAGCCTAAGGGTCTATTTCACGGGAAACTCGCCTCACCAATATGGAGAGAAATGTGGGTAGAGTGGGCCTTCCTTTTTCACAGTTAGGGCTGTCTGATATTTACCAATGTGGTTACGAGGGTAGAAATAAAAACCAACTCATCACTTGGAATGACAAAACATTAGCTGGAAATCAACTCTGCCTTCTCAAGGCTCGACCTAGAGAACTCTATTCCGCGGCTCTGAAAGTCAAGGCCATTTCTGGAGTCCTGTGGTTAAATAAATTATTGAGAAGCCTCTTCTGAACAATGCAGATACAAACACGACTCCTTGTCTCCGGTTTTACAGAGCGAATGACCTCAGTGCGAAAGCGCCTCCGAGCAGCTGGAGGGGTAATAGCCGTCTGCTAAGTCCTTCATCAGGTGTGGGTAAGCCAACTGAGTGAGCCCTCGAGAAAACGGTTTCCACTTTCGACTGACTTAGGCTCTTCCTAGCACTTGTCCGGACCTACAGATACTGCTACAACAACGGTGTTAGAGTAAATAATAGTAAAGTAAGAAAGCAAGTTAAGGAGAGTGTGGGGGTGGGGCCAGAGTGAAGCCTGTGTGAGCGGCTTGTCGGCAGATCTGTCTGGGTTGGTTCTCTGTGGGGGGGAGGGGAAAGCAAGGACACGTTTTAGCTGACCAGATTGGCACCAGCTGCCATTCCTGAGCACACCAGTTGTGTTTGGTTACCTTCACCTCGTGAAGACGCCTTCCCTTAACTGCTAAAATCTGCAGTCTGTAAGGCCGCCCACCCGCCTCTTTCAAACCTGCGGAGGCCGCCTTTGTGGCTGCAGAGACTCCCAGGAGGGAAGAGGGATGTCCCCTCGAGTTTCCTTAAGTCTTTTAAATTGGGTCGAACTTTGGTTGTTTGCGTGTGGGCGGAGTGCTTATCCAATTTCAGCGGAGCAAAAATTCCGTGGGCCTTGAGTCCCAAGAGGCCTTTGCGCGACCTTGCCGAGCTCTGGCTCTCCTAGCCAAGACTCAGCTAAGGGTTCTGCCACCGGAAGCCAAACTCGCTTCTGTGCCACCCTACTTTACTTCTGCAGGGTCCCAAACAGTCTTCAAACTTCAAGACCCAGACCACACCTTCCAAACAAGATTGATATAGTATCCACGTCTGCTTTTCCGGAGGTGGGGGAAGCCTCGCAGCCCAGGACAGATCCTGGCAACTCCTGGGCTTCCTCCAGGAACAGCTTACCCCCACCTCGGCCAGTCTTCGTGACCCCATACTCCGGCCTACGTCTAACGCCCTGAGGGAAGTGGCTGCGACGGACGCGCTCCGAGTGCTTTCGTTTTACTTTCGTTCCCCCTTCTCCGCGGCTGGGAAGACCGCGAAAGAACGACGTGGGACAAGAAAGCGGGTGTCTGACAAAATAGCCGAGACTTAGCCAGACTTATCCAGGGGATAGGGGATTGGAACCATGACCGTGCCTTGACAAACTGATTCTTGCAGGGGTGGGAAGGATCAAGAGGCCCTGACTTGTTTAATAAAGGCAAAGAAACGTGATTTGTAGATATTGCTGCCGTCAAACGGTCAAAGAAACGAATTTGCTTTCTTAAGAGGTTTGTTTTCTAAATGCTGAAAGCATATCGGGGTAGAAAGGCGGGAAGGTGAGCAGCTAGGGCCATTGGATAAATTGCAAAGACAACGGAAGGAAATGAGCTTCAGCGCTTGACTCTACAGACAGCCAGGAGTGGGCGACCAAAGCCTGTCAGGCCTGCAGCTCCAAGCTTGGGAAAGGAAGCGACCACTACAAAAGTTCGCCTTAGATCGTCTCGCTTCCTTTTTTAAGCAAGCACACACACGAGCTTGAAACACACGTTCTAATCCTTAGAATTTAAGGTCGTCTCCCTTAAAAAGGAAAAGAAAGCGGGCCTAAATCTGGAAAGGGTTCCCAACTCCAGGCAAACCTACCGCATCCCCAACTGGCTCTTGGGAAAGCGCGGCCAGGTTTAAACCCGCCCCTCTACTCAACTTCGAAGCTCCGCTCAGGGTGTAGGGGCCCGCTCAGGAGAGCTGGTGGCCCGAACTTGGGGGTGGGGGCGGAGGTCCTTCTAAACTGTTTGCCTCTCTCCAGTTGCCAGGAAAGGTCCGGCACGTTTCCTGTCCTCATCTCAGCTCAGCCTGTTTTCCTGAACCAGTGATTTTGGTGGCTAACTTATTTTATTCTCATCTTGAAAAGTCCAACTGCATTCTAAGACAACCACTTCGGAAAAGGACCAGAAGCTACGGAAGTTAATTACGCTTAAACTAGCCATTTGTGTTTGCCTTTATTGTGAGGCCTTCCTTTCGTGTGTTTACCGCCCTTCTTGTTTACACCGAGCTCAGCCTAGGCTTTAGGCCAGCAGGGAGCTCAGTTTCACTTCGGGGTTTGGAGGGGGCCTATCACGTCGTCCTGGGGGGAAGGGGGGCAAGGCAAGTTTTAATGCTTTGCCTCAATCACCCCTGTGACGGAACAGTAAGTCCTCAATAACTGTATTCCCCTTGTAAAGGATCGGGTCTGCAAACTCCGTTTTTAAGCAAGAAAAAAGCTAGCGCAAAGCTAGCTGCACCTGCGGAGGGCGAACGTCCTTCCCGCGCTTCCCGTGCCCCGCGCTTTTGCCTGGGAGCGGTGGCGAGCCACCCCCGCACCCCTCACGTCTGTTGGCCACTAGTGCGGGCAGCGAGGCCTAGCACCCAACGCCTGCTTGTGCAGCCGCACGAGAGGGGCCGAGGGACTTGTCCAGGCCGTGGGCTCCCAGGCGAGGCCCAGACGCGCGCGCACTCTGCAAGCAGGGCGGTGGCGCTCCCAGAGATCGAGAGGGGTAGAGACGCAAGAGCGCGCAGGACGCTCGGGGCCACTCCGCACGATGCGTGCGTGCGAGGATCCCCCGTCGGGTGGCGAGAGTGCCCGTACCCAGGTCGTGCGCACCACCCGGGCTCGCGACCCCAGCCACGAGCTGGGGAGCGCAGCTGGGCGGAGGCCGCTGCCACGGAACCGGGCGGGAGGCGCACAGCCCGGGGGAGCTGGTTTTCCCGAGAGGGCACGTGACGGGGTTGGCAGCGCCCGGGCCCAAGCTGGGGGAGGGGGAAGTGGCGAGCTGGAGGCCGGGGGCGGGCGGCTGGCGCGCAGTGTACTTAGGTCGTGTGCTGGGGCTTTTCTCTCCAGGGAGCCTGCCGAGGGGCGGGGGAGGGGCCACCGCTCCGCCTTCTTCTTTTCGCAATGTTGACGCAATCTATAAATAGTGGAACAAAAGGACCAACTTCCTCGGAGCTTTGCTGAAACTGCACAAAAAATCGAGCTGGGGGGTTCCCTGGTCCCCGGCGTTGGGGCGGGGAGCGCTACGCCGAGGGAGGGGGCGGCGCAGACCCGACTAGGGGACACCTGGTCGAGCGCAGCTACCGCTCTGCTCGAGCCCTGCGCTCCAGTGCCGCCGCTGGCTGGAGAGCTCTCCCGGACCGGGGGGTCTTCCTCCGCCGCTGACAGGTCAGTGCGCGCCGCCCCTTTCAACACTGGCTTCTTTTTCTCCCTCCTCCAGCCTCCACTTTTAGAAGGGAATCGTGCGCGGGAGGGGGGGGGGCGCAGAAAATAGAACGAGGCGCAGCAGGACAGGAACAGCCAAAATAATCTGTAACCCCAGCAGCGCGCACGGGGAGGGGGGTATGAGTGAGGGGCTCTAGGCGGCGATCTGTCCACGGCCCCCAGGAGAGACGAAGCTCGGCTTGCAGGGCTGGGGGTGCAGGGCGGGCCGCAGGGTGAGGGGAGGGGGCTCCCAGGAGGCCGTGTGTGCCTCTGGCTCCCCTTTGGGCGCAGACCTGCAAGGTCCGCCTGGTCCTCGGAGGGAGGAACCAGTGAGGCGCTGTTGCCGCTGCCACCGCGCCCCGGACTCTGGGGCCCACGCACCCTGCGAACCCGGAGTTTGGGGGCAGGGTGGGAGAGGGGGCACCCTGCGCTCCGGGGGCTGGACCTAAGCTAGGGAGACCGCTGCGTCGCCTTGGCGGGGACGCGGAGTCAAGGGAGAGGGCGGAGCTGGCGCTGTTGACAGCCGTGCGAGCAACGGGAGGGTGAAAGTTGGGGAGAGGAGGCGGGAGAGGTGGGAGTCTGGCTGGGGCGGGGGAGCGCGCGCGCGGGATTCGGAGGGGCGTGGATCACGTGATGGGCAGCCGCCCCCGCTACAGGCTGGCTGTAGGGGTGACGTCACCCCCTGCCTGCAGGGGGTGGCACTTCCGTTTTCTTTCCCCCAGGGCTGCTCCTCAGTTTCTGGCACCCTGAGAGGGTTGAGTAGTCGTCCGAGGTCATCAGGTGGTTTGTCAGTAACTGGGAGGCCAGTCCGGGGGTCTGAAGCTGGAGCCAGGCGACCCCTCGATTCACCCCATTGTGCGTTCAGTGGGCGCGGGCGGTGCCGGGTGCCAGCCGCCTGCGGCTCCCAGCTCCAATGGGGCGGGGAGGACTCTGTGCGGTCAAGGCTGAGTCTAGCCACCAGCTGGATCCTGAGTCCAGACTAGGTCGGAGGAACTAGGGTCTCACTCGCCGGACTCGCCCTCTGGGCGCCAGGTGGTTAGGAACCCATTCTATGGCTGGGCTCCAAGGCCGGGTTTGGTGGGTGTGTGGTCAGAGTCCTCACCACTGGAGCGACTCAATTCCAGCAGTCCTTAAGAGCTATTTTGAGGAAACTCTGGGTTCTGGTGACTCAGCTCGGTGAGCGCTATTTATAGGTAGGTGAGTTAAGAACAGGGAAATACGCTTCGCTAGGATCAGTCCGCCCTATTACAGAAAAGATCTCTGTCTTTTAAGAAGCAGTAATTAAGTCTTCTGAAAGAAAACTTTGGTTCTTAAAATATGTGTTGTAGCCAGGCTGTGGTGGTGCAGACATTTAATCCCAGTACTAGGAAGGCAAGAGGCAGGCGGATCTTTGTGAGTTCGATGCCAGCCTGGTGTATTGAGTTCCAGGACAGGCAGAGTTACACAACCTATCTCAAAAAAAAAAAAAAAAAAAGTTTTGTAAGACACTGTTCAGGAGACAACTCAGAAAAAGGTGAATGGAGAATTTTCCGGAGTAAATGGAGAATTTGGGAACTGTCATGACTATTAACTGACTTTTGGATGGAGGTTACTGATGGAGAGAATGAAATCAGGAAACTAAATGCTAACAATGACCATACACAATATATAACAGGAAGGTGTGCGTGACATTTATCTAGCGTCAAAAGGCTGCCCTGGTGGAATTATACCTTTCATGTTTATCACCAAATTTCTTCCAAGAAAGTGCAACGGAAACGTGTGTATTATACCCTGCATTTCTTCACTAGTGTGTAAATATGCCACACAAGTCATTGCTTGTTTGGGTTTCATGATTTTAATACTTACAACCCACACTCTTCTCCAGCCCCAGCTTTAGAAATCTAGGAGGCATAGGCTAGAGTGTAAGGCTGCCAGCCAGAGGCAAGAGTTTTTTTCCGCGTGGCCAAAGTTAGGTTAGCTAAGAATAAAAAAAGAGCCTCCTAAGAGAACAAAGCAGAGTGCACACTGGGGCCTGTAGTCAGCTAGATAGATGTGGGTGTGGATGGTGGGCAAGGGCTTCATAATGGGTAAGAAGGAAGCTGGACAAATAGATGGTCAGGTCTTTGTTATTCAGAGTAATCATGCTGAGGAATTTGTATTAGTGCCTGAATCTAATTTTTTATTTTTAGCATTTCAGGGGGAACAGATATCCTCTTGATAGGAAAAAAAAGTGATTTTTTTTCTCCTCTCCTACAAATCAACAATAAAATTTAGCACAGAATTTCCAAGGGTGACTCTCTGAGTCAACTATTGTGATGTCTTGGCTCAAAACCTTTAGAAAGGGAAAACCTGAAGGTGTTTACTGGAAACGGTGGTCACGTGCCTTGTCAGGATCCTAGAGACTTAAAAACTGGAATGTAAAAGAACTGGGAGCTACGAAAGAACATGCTAGAGCCTCTGCCGTGTGCCCAGAGACAGGAGGACTGGAACAATGATTCCAAGAGAAGTCATTAGCTGTTTGATGGCAAGGGCTGTGCAGGTTCTGGTCTCTGGGTGGGAGAGGAGGCTCCGATCTCGGGGCAGGAGAAGCAACACATCATTTAAACTATGGGAGACCTTTCCCAGGAGTGCTGGAGTCAGGCTTTCGGTGGTCTCTGAAATGTAGGTGGTGGCTAAAGCCAGGAGGAGGCTAAGAAGACCAGGAGGCTATCTCGTTAGCCAGGAACTCTGGGAATACTCACGGTTAGGGCAAGCCTGGAGCTTTAGAGAAGAAGCTAAATTAAAGCGATGGTGTCCTTTGTTACTGGCTACCATAACATCAGTCCTGCTGTCTGAGAATAAAAAGAACTCTGTTGCTCCTTTCATAAGACCAAAAAGAGCCAACCATGGTATCTAGTGCCTGTAACAGCCTCCATTTGAGAGGAGTTCAAGGCCAGAATGTACTACAGAATATAGCTGTCTCAAAATCAAAATGGACAGAAAAGACTTAGACTATTTGTGGAAAAGAAATCCTAAGAGTTGCATGTACTCCTCCCATTTTTACAGTACATTCTGAGTTGTTTTTCTTTAAAATCGACCATTACTTGGCAAATGGGCTTAACTATGTGTAGGGAACTAAAAGTACCACCTTTATGTGAATAATCAAGGTAAATCACATAATCTCTAGAACCTAGTATCTTTTACAATTTTCTTTAAGCTATTATTTATGTGTCTTTAGTGTTAGGTTAAATATGCTTCCTTTTTTAGAGATAGAAATAATGGTTAGGCTATTTTAATAATTCATATTCTAAAGGAGATTAAAAATACTCTTATTGCTGCATAATTATATTTATGAGTCAAAAGCACTATAAGTTCATAGTATGTACATTTTTAAGTAAGTACATCCAGGGGCTGCAGAGATGGCTGAACTGTTAAGAGCATGTACGATTCTTTCAGAGCACTGGGAAAACTCAGAATTGTCTGTTACTCCAATTCCAAGGACATCTGATACCTCTGGCCTCTGTGGAACTTACATGCACGTGCATGTGTGCATATGCACCCACAAAAATATAATTAAAAATAATAAAAGTAGATCTTTAAAAATGAAGTATATACATAGAGTGGACAAATACATATTTACGAGTCCTTTGTGGATCACTTAGTGATTTTTTTGAAATCCTTTTGTTTTTAAAGTTTTCTACAGCAGGGATGTCTTTAGTGCACACGGCATTCACATTACATTAACATACTTTGTTATCAGGGCCCCAGACAGTTCAGCTTCTCTGTGACTTCACACAGCTGCCATGGAGGCAGCCCAGGGGAGCTTAAGTAAACACTTCCAGATGACATAATGCCGTCCTGAAGGAGGGACCTCAACCAAACTCTACCACACAGATTTGCACATGCTGTTTTTCCATATGCCAGAATGCTTGCTACCCTGGTGTGATGGCCTATTCTTGGTTGCCAACTTGACTACATCTGGAATTAACTAAAACCCAAATGTCTGGGTACACCTGTGAGGGAATTTTTTTTCTTAATTAAATCATTTGAAGTGAGAGGATTTCTAATCCACTTCTAATCCAGATCTTTGAGTGGGAAAATCCACCTTTAATCTGAGTCACACCTTCTGCTGGCAGCCTCTAGAGATCATGGAAGAAAAAGCTTTCTTGCTCTTTGCCAGCTTCCGCTCCCTAGCAAGTTGATTCCTTTGTTGGCATTAGACCAGCAGAGACATCCAACCTCACGGAATGAACAACTACTGGATTCATGGACCTTCCATTGGTAAACAGCCATTGTTGGCCTAGCTGGACAATGGCCTGTAAGCCATTCTATATATACACATACATAGATTCGTTCTGTAGGTTCTGTTCCTCTAGAGAACCCTGACTAATCACAGATTTTGATACCAGAAGTGGTTCTAGAGCAGCAGAAGTGTAAGGATGAATTTTTTTAAACATCTGGAATAGGCTTTGTGCTTTGCCAACACCTAAGTTACTGAAGCCTCCCCTGGGAGCTTGGAGAGTACTGAGAGCTCATGGTGTGAACTGTTTTACAAACTTCAGGAGACATGCATTTGATTATCCTGTTTGGTGAGTCTGTATATAAAACTTTCAACAATTTGTGGAAGAATAAGGAAAATGCTAATGCTGATTGGCTGCTCCTAGCACGTCTGGATAGACTGACAAAGGAAGAGAATGAGCTCTGTGATGAAATTAACCAGCACCTAACTTTCATAAATTTGAAAAAGGACAGCAGTGAACTCAGTAATAAAACTAACCACCCTAGCTAGTAGCAGCAATATTCTAGCTACTGGTAATAAGAGCCAAGTAGGTCTTTTCATTAAATAGAATAACTCAAACTCCTTATGTTATTTTCCTTTACCCTTCTGAGTTCAAAATACAATTTGGAGTGTTTGTGGTATGCACCTGTGTGTGCACCCATGCACGAGCATGTGGAGCTTGGAGAGAGTGCTGGGGTGTCTTTTACTGCTTGCTACCTTGATTTGTGAGGCAGTTTCTTACTAAACATGAAGCTGGCCTTTTGGCAAGGCTGCCTGGCCAGTGAGTTCCCAGGATCTGCTGTCTCTACGTGTCAACACACGTTTAGAGGTAGTGTGGTCACACCCAGTTTTAACATGGGTTCTGGAGATTCAGACTCGGGTCCTCTTGCTTGGATAGCAAATGCTCTTGCCTACTGAGCCATCTCCCCAGGTTCTACCATTTAATTTTGAAAGGAATATTTCCAAAGTCAATTAAAATACATATTTCTTCATCATGTAATCAAAGTTTTACATGAAGCATAAGCCTTGATATGCCCTTTATGAATATGACCAAAAATTCATGGGTGGAGATTTGAATAGAAACTGAAGAAATTGCCGAGCATATAAGAAAATACTTCTGTGCCACAAATGATCTTAGTTATTACATACTGAGAGTAAAAAAAAAATGCTATATTTGCATGTTTCAAAATTAGAGTCACCTTCATGAAAAGTGTGGTTACTAGATGTTTTATAATGTTTGGTTCTTTTCTGTAATCTTAATTTCATTGGTGGTTTGGCTTTGAGCTATATTTAAAATTTTGATGTTCTCAACAAACTTTAGCTCCCATCCTGTTTCATTTCTGCTCTTCACTGGCTACTTTTCCCGAGCATAGGCTCACAGGCACTGTATTTGCTGTGTGTGTGTGTGTGTATGTACACACACACACATATGCACCTTTCTGTTTTTTATAAGACTATTTTATTTGACTGTGTGTTTGTGCCTGTGCATGTGTTTGTGTGTGCCGTGGTGCACACGTGGAGGTCAGAGGACAGCTTGCAGGAGTCAGGTCTTTTCCTCCCACCACGTGGGTCCTGGGGAACAGACTGAGATGTCAGACTTGGCAGCAAGCACCTTTATTCACTGAATCATTGTGTTGGCTATTTTTTCATTAACTCTTAGGTGATGGTTACTTAGATTAACAGTTTAGGGTTGTGCTGCCTTTGCTGAAAACTGCAGATTTTTGCTGGGTAGTGGTGGTGCACACCTTTAATTCCAGCACTAGGGAGGGCAGAGGCAGGCAGATCTCTGTGAGTTCGAAGCTACCCTGGTCTACAGAGCAAGTTCCAAGATAGGCTCCAAAGCTACAGAGAAACCCTGTCTGGACCTCCCACACACACACCAAAAAGAAAAAATCTGCAATTTTTTTCTTTCTGATGAATATTGCTTAGAGGAAGGGGAAGGTGAGCATGATGTCCTCCTCCTGTTAAGCAATTGTGTGTTCTGCCCAGAGGTCTGAAAAGGTTTTCCTTCATTTTTTATGATCTTTTGCTTATCCCACAGCTGGCTATGGGAATCCCAGCTCTCAAAATGTACAGGCAGGAGGATCAGGAGATCAAGGTCAGCATCAGCCTGGACTACAGGAGACCTTATCCCACTCACACAACAAAAATAGCTTAACCGACATTTAAGATTATATACCCGTTTTCTCTGAACACTTTCTGCAGATCTAGTTCTCTCACTAGTTTTGTGAAATTCTCTTACATCTTGAAGTACATTTTTATTTCATTTATTTTATTATGTTCTAGGTGAGGGAAACTGTAATGTACCACTTTGTTTCACTTGTACGGTGCCCTCTTTGCAGTTACTTTGGTCTGTTTCCTTCTCCATTTGTTGCAATTCCTGCAGTTCCTTAACTTTACCTGTTTCCTGGAACTTACTGAACGCCTGCTCTCTGTGCCAGGCACCTTTGCCTCTATGAAGTTTATACTGCAGTGGTGGAACAGATGAGTGTGGCAGGGAGTGGTGGTGAGGAGAACCCAGATCAAAAACTAGAAGGCAGGAGACACTTTGAGTGATTCTCAGCATGTGGGTTGTGACCCCCATCACAGTTCATAACAGTAGCAAAATTACAGTTATAAAGTAGCAACAAAATTTAAGGTTGGGGATCAGCACAACATGAGGAGCTATATTAAAGGGTTACAGCATTAGGAAGGCTGAGAACCACTGCTTTAGACAGAGATGTTAGAAGGCTACAAATGTGAATTTGAGAAGAGAACTGAATACAGAGAGCTAGTGAACTAGGCAAAGACCCAGGCAACTTAGATACTGAGCATAGCTTCTGCAAAGGCCCAGGGGAGAGCACTGTGTTCAAGACAGAGGGAGAACAGAGCTTGCTTAGCATGGATATAAGGTCCTGGGTCCAGTCTCATAACAACATTAATAATTTTTTTAAAAAGTCAAATGAATTATAAGGGAAAAGATGGGAGATGAGACTAGGGAAATAGGGTTAATCACAAAAATTGTAGGCCATAGAAAAGTTGGGGTTTTGTTCTAAATGTGAGAAACATGTTGATGGGTGCTGCTAAGTATTTCAAGAGCCGCCACGGAGTCGAAAGATTGTACCTTGCCAAGTAATATTGGCACATGCCTTTAATCCCAGCACCCAGGAGGCAGGGCAGAGGCACGTGAATCTATGAGTCTGAGGTCAGTCTGGTCTACATAGTGAGTTCCAGGCCAGCCATGGCCACATAGTGTGAGGCTATTTCAGGGCAAGGGAATGGAGGAAGGAGGATTTGGTCAAACAGGTATAGGATTGAAAAAGGAAAAACATTATTAAAGTAAGAGTAACCTCTGTTAGCAGCTACTGCTCTTGCTACTGGGAAAAAGGGGAGAGGGGAGAGCTGGGAGATCTGGGAGGGGAAAGTGCTTGCCACTTGATGCCCCTGTACCTAAGAGGTAGCTGGGTGGTGCTTTGGGGACTGGAAATGAAGCAGTGCTTTTAGGTTCTTTCTCCTGTCTGACTTTCCCCCTCCTCTCCTTATTCATCATTGATGGGACATAGAGTTCAGTTGGGAAAGTAGGAGGAGATTTTTCAGAGCAGCCGCCGTAGCAACACAGAAGCAGGCTCTACGAGGGCTGACTGCTGAGACGGGACAGTGAGCTGGCACAGGGAGGAGGATGCTGATTTCAAGTTTGGTTTTAAACATAATCACCTGATTAAAATTGGGAAACTTACATCTGACAAGACACAGAGAAAAAAATGAATTATAGAAGAGACAAGATGTGTTTTAAATGTCTCTCTCGGAAGTCTTTATTAGACGTTCAAGTGGAGTTGTTGGCCAAACCCGTGAGTTAGAATCCAGAACTCAAGAGAAGGATCAGGGACAGAACACTAATTCTAAAACTTCTAAAATATAGATAGAACAGAACAGAAACATGGCATGTGGGTGAGATGACCTTGGGGTGGGGGTGAATCTCCACAGACAGGAAACAAAGATCTGGATGACACACCTGGCCAGGGGTGAGGAGGGGCAGTCCCTAAACATTTGTGAAGAGGAAAATTATCTAGAAAAGAGTTTGTAATGGTTACTTCTCTATTGCTGTTATAAAACATCATGATCGAGGCAACTTATAAAACTGTTTAATTGGACTTATAGTTCCAGAGGGTCCCAGGAACACCCATGGTGTATGAACATATAAGCAGGCAAAATACCTAGATCTTAAAAAAATCTATTTTTTTACTGAAAATTAGCACTTAAGAGACTATTCTTGGGCCAGCCAGATGGCTCCTGGGTAAAAGCTTCACCATGAAAGCCTGACGGACGCCCCGAGTTCATTCTCTGGAACCCAAGGTAGAAGGAAAGCACCAACTCTCAAAACTTGTGCTCTGACCTCCACACCCGCGCATCAGCGTGTGCCAGCGCATACTTTCCCCCAAATACAGTGTTTCTAAATCTTGAAGTTGCTACTAGACAGCTCTCAGATTGGAATCTGAAGGGGCATTCAAGTTAAAGATGACTTCCAGCACAGAACAGCTCCACTAAGACTTGCAATCATATACTACAGAATGCTAGAGAAGAAAGGGCACTGCGGGGCCACACAATCCGCCTGTTAGGAGAGCTGAGAAAAATACCTGTATAATTGAGACTGTATGCTCTGATATACCTACCTAGCTATTTCAGTAGAGGAGGCTCTTAACATTCTTTTTACAGACAAAAAAAGTGATGGTTGCATACTAAACAAATCCAAGAAAAAGACTTGATTTAGGACTTCATTTTTACTTTCTTCTTAGATTTTTTTTAAGATTTAAGTTTGTTTTATGACATTTTATTTTTTAAATTATTTTTTAAGTGTATGTGTGAGTATATCTGGGTGCTTGTGGAGGCCAGAAGATAGTGTCAGAGTCCCTGAAACCCGGAATACAGTGTGAGTGCTGGGAACAGAACCTCCAGTCCTCTGGAAGGACAACGAGTGTTTAACCACTGAGCCACCTCTCCAGCCTTTGTTTTAGGGTTTTTAGTGAATAACATTTCACTACTTTTACTATACACACACACTGCCTTTACATTCTTTGGTGCTTGTCCACAATAAAACCCATGAGCAATGAGAGTCAGTGTGGCTAAGCACATCACACCCCTCCTGGAAGGAATGTTTACACATACCCACAGCCTCTAAACTGGAAATACATTCATGTGTTATAAATGGTACCCACCAAAATTGTGTGCTATAAGGACATTGCATATATTTTATATATTACATTTGTTTCTTCCTGAAGGAAACCAATAGTTCAACAAGGAGTTTTGAAGGCATTTCTTCACTTAACCTTTTAAAATTGAATGCTCCAAGACTTCCTCGGGGTCTTCTGTTTTAGTATGTTAGAAGGAGAGTTTTGAAGGTTTTTGTTTTGTTTTTTGTTTTGTTTTTTTTTAAAGACAGGTCTCATGTAGCCCAGACTGACCTAGAATTTGATATATTGCTGAAGATGACCTGGAACTCCCTGACTACCTAGAGGTGCTAGTGATCAAGCCCGAGGCTTTGAGCATGCTAGGTAACCACTGTCTGACAACAAACTGAGCTACACTCACAGCCCAGAAGGAAAGTCTCTTAGGGGGGTGGGTCTCAAAATAACAGACATCATTCCATGCACTCCACTGACTATAATTTAGTCAAATAATGACTATACCTAACAGGGAAAATAACATATGATGTTTCTCTATATGGCAAAAGTGAGAACATGACTTTTGATGTCTAGCTCAGAACTGTTATTTGCTTTGGTGTTCACCACCGCCACTACCGGTACACAAATTCTCAACTGGGAAGTGGCTACCAAAAACTAAAAAAAAAAAAAAAAAAATCCTCAAACTATCCTGCAACTGAGTTTTTAATAGTATTGCACGGCCAAACTTCTGAAATTTTGAACAGGAAGTCTGCTGTATAAATGTCAGTAAAACAAAGCATTCTGTAGTTGAGGTTTTATCTTCTCCATGGTTTCATGCTGATGTGTACTTCTGTGTGCACTAGAATGACGGCAGCACTCCGACAGCCTGGCACACTGGGGAGGACCTGTGCAGCACCCTGCATACTGGCACTCTATGACTAATAGGACTGCTGTTCCGGCCACCACTAGAACCGCTTCAGTATTTGCTGCCTGACTCCAGTATTGTTGGAAGACAGTGGGTGGAGGGAGGGTCAGAGAACGACTTACTCTCACTTCAGCTATTTGAAAATCTATTGTAGAAAACATGAGTTACACTTTTATGGTCTTATTCTGGCGCCTCAGCAACCCTCTGGCTGTGTTCTACCGCATTAATTCCTTCACGAGGCAACAAGGGATAGTTTAAGTACTGCAGAGATCCAGGGTAATTTTTCCTGTTTCTCTGTAAAAAATAAACTAGGGATTTTCCTAAAGCTAATTATTCATATTAACTATGTAACATGATTCCCATAAAAATTTCTATGAAAATGCCAAGGCTTAAATGACTAGTGTACAGTTTTTATATTACTTTGTTTCTGAAACAGTGTTACCAACATATAAATGATTTTATAACTTTATATGCTTTTCTTTAGGAAACTTTCTTGTTTTTAAGCTGAACACTGAGGGAGCAATTTATTAAAAATCATACATAATATGAATAAAATAACAAAAACTATAGAATCTTTTTTATCTAAGTTCCCTTGAAAGAACACAGACTTGGAAAACATCTTTGAAGACAAAGAGGCAGCCTGTTTTTGTCTACTGATAGTGTCTACTTCTTTTTTTAAGAGAGGATCTCACATAGCCCAGACTGGCCTCAAACTCATAATGTAGGCAAGGCTGGATGTGAACTGGTCTGCTTGCCTATACCACCTGAGTGCTAAGATTACAGGCAGCACCACCACCATCAATGTCAGTGTCCACTTTTCTGCCACACACACAACATTAAAGCACACACAATACATATGATACTTAAAGCACTGTTTTTTAATTGAAGTATAACAATATAGAGTAGATAGGTATGTAAGAAAAGTACATGCGTGTAAAATGAAATAAAAGCTATAAATAATTAGAATGTGTAATGTGAAAATGAAGTAAAAGCTCTAAATAATTGCTAACAATGTATACTATGAAGTGATTGAAAACAGAAATTTACTAGGATGGGAAAGTATAGGGAAGAGGAAAAGGGCTTTTCTGTTAGATAAGGTGTCATTATATAGATCCATGGCTGACCTCAAACTCATAATCTTCTCAATTTAGCCTTTCATGAGCAAACCACCACACCCAATTCAGGCAAATCTTATATAAGTAGTACAGTGTGTGTATATGTGCGTCTAATTTTAAAGCAGTGATGGACCTGGATTACCAGAGAAAAAAGATAATCAGATTTATTTATTTTTTGAGACAGGGTTTCTCTGTAGCTTTGGGACCTGTCCTGGAACTAGCTCTTGTAGAGCAGGCTGGTCTTGAACTCACAGAGATCTGCCTGTCTCTACCTCCCTAGTGCTGGGATTAAAGGCGTGCGCCACCACAGCCCAGTGATGAGATTTATTGACTGCTTGCTTAGTATATGTTCAGCACACTAGACATAGCAGTGAACAAAACTGCTGAGGAGGAAGAAAGTAGTTATTTCCCAAGCATTCTGATAGGCATAAACAGTAGAAAGAGGTTAGGCAAAGTAGCTCACATCCATAATCCCAACACTCAGAAGACAACAGAGGAAGAACACGAGTTTGAGGCTAGCCTGGGCTGTATAAAGAGTTGGAGGCCAGCTGGTGGTTTGCTTTTCTTTCCTGGTGTAGTCACTGAAGGAAAAAGACATTACCATACTTACTCACTTTTTCCAGTGAAGCAGGTTTTCCTTATGCGCCCAGCTACACTTCCCTTGAGTGTCTGATTAACGCATTTTCTGCCTGTACTGGTTGAAGGAGAAAGACGTATAGTAAGGTAAGGCTCAAGGGTTGGTACCAAGAGGCAAGAGGCTGTTAGGAAGAGGTAACTAAAAGGAGAAACAAGTTTAGCAGTGGCTTATCTTTATCCATGGGAGGGAAAGATAATAATAAAATCAACAAAGATTGTAACCTTGAAGGTGTAAAATTTTGTCATCAACAGTTGAAAAATTAGAAGAGATATCGTGATGTGGAGTGAGGAAGAGGAGAGAGAGAGGAGAGAGAACCAGTGATGGTAAGCTATTAGACCTTTTGATAAACATATGAAAGTTACTGTAATAGAAAAACTGGAATTCCAGGAACTGAAGAGGGGATCGAATGAATATCAAATGGCTCATTATGAACTTTGATTGTAAGATTATCAGTTTCAGACTAATTGCATGTATACCACATGGTTCCCTAGTCACAGTGTTCTAAAACAAGCAAACTAAAATCTATAGTCAGCCGAGCAATGATCCCCGAGGAGGGGGTGGAAGGGGAAGGTTATGAAGAGGTTGGGAACGCTGGGAGATGATGGATTCCATCAGTTTTATTTCATTTTCTTGACTGACTTTGAGTAGGAGCAGATAACTTTGTATCATTCCTGATCTTAGAGGGGGAGCATCATTAGATAGAAGGTCTTTGTGACAGACTTTGTAGAGGTCTT
The DNA here is from genome assembly GCF_903992535.2 of Arvicola amphibius. Classification (NCBI taxonomy): domain Eukaryota; kingdom Metazoa; phylum Chordata; class Mammalia; order Rodentia; family Cricetidae; genus Arvicola; species Arvicola amphibius. Next base: position 52,536,601 of record NC_052059.1, read on the forward strand.
TGTGTCTGAAGAAGTACCTGTCCATGTTAGTCTGCTTTCCAGTACTGTGACAAAATACCTGAAAATTCCAGCTTAAAAGGCATAGGTCCACACCTTTAATCCCAGCACTTGGGAGGCAGGCAGGCAGATCTCTGAGTTCGAGGCCAGCCTGGTCTACAGAGTGAGTTCCAGGACAGCCAAAGCTACAGAGAAACCCTGTCTCTAAAATAAACCAAAAACCAAAGGGGGAAAAAAAGAAAGAAAGGCATAAGGCCTTTATTTGGCTCATGGTTTCAAAGGGTTCAGTCGGTGATAATTTGACCCTGTCCCTTTGGGTCTATAGTAACACAGTGTACCAGGACAGAAGTGTACAAGTTCCATCCACCTCAGGAAACAAAGAGAGAGGGAAAAAAATCCCCTTTCTGAGCATGCTTTCAATGATGTAACTTCCTCTAAATAGGTCCCAACTCTTAGTGGCTCTACCACCTCCCAGCTGTCCAAGCTGGAGATCATACCTGTATCACATAGGCCTTTGTGGATGCTATATGGGTTCAGAGTACATTACTAGTCGCCTGAGAGGCGGTTTCTTAAAGGTCATAGGATTTTGTAATCAGATTTTTTTTTTTTACTATGATGAATTTAATGTTTTTATGGTGTGTGTGTGTGCGCGCGCGTGCATGTGCGTGCATGTTAGGGCATATGCATGGAGGTCAGAGGACAACTTGTGGGGATCAGTTCTCTCCTACCACTTGGATCTTAGGGATTGAACTCAGGTCATCAAGCTTAGCAACAAATCCCTTTACCCAGTGAGCCATCTCACCAGCTCTGAATTTGTTAAACAAGCCATGTATTCGTAGGCTAAACATCAGCCAGTAAGAATACTACCCTTTGTAGAGATTGCTGAATTTGATTTCATAATATTTTCTTTGGAATTATCACATCTATATTCGTGAAAGAAACCAGCCTGGAATTCTCTTTTGTAATGTCCTTATGTGGTTTGGGTGTCAGGATAATGCTAGCCTCAAAGAATAAACTAGCAAGTAACCTCTCCTTGTCAGTTTTCTGGAAGTTTGTGCATAACTGGTACATTTTAGCCTCAATGTTTGGAAAAATCCCATGAATGTCTTTGTGGGAATGTTTTTAACTAGAAATTCAATTTTCACAAAATTCTTCAGGTTATCTCTGTCTTCTTGAATGAACTTCTAAATAACTATTTCAAGGAATCTAATTTCATCTAAGTTCTAGATCTACCTCCTAAAACTTTCTGTAATATCCCTTGTCATTTAAATTACCATAAAGTTATAACAGAACACCTTAATCCTTTTTGCTCTTTTGAGAAGGGGTCTCCTGCGGCCAAGGCTGGCCTCCAGGGCCAGTGTGATTAACTTGTGACTCCTCGTCTTCAACTTCCCAAGTGTTGGGATCACAGATATACCTACCCACCATACCACCACTCATATTGTCAATGCCTTTCTCCTCTTTTTTCCTAATCATGCTTGACTAAAAGGTTGAGAAAAAAAATCAGTATTTCATTGACACAATTAACTGATTTTCCTTTTTCTCTGGGTGTGTGTTTAACTTCTGCTTTAATAAGGTAGGAGCCAAGTTCATTGTCTAACACAGGCATTTTATTTTTAAATGTCACACTTCACATTTTGCTTTAATGAAATGCCACAAAATTTGTTTTTATTTTCATTCAGTTCAAAATGCAAAATGCCCCCTCCTCCCCTGAGACAGGGTTTCTTTCTCTCTGTAGCTCTGGCTGTTCTGGAACTCACTCTGTAGACCAGGCTGCCTTCGAATTCAAGAGATCTGCCTGCCTCTGCCTCCCAGGTGCCGAAAATAATGGCATGCTGGGCCAAAATGCCTTCCAATTTTACCCTGGGTACCTTTTTAATCAGTAGGTCATCTAGAAGTGTTTTAGTTCAAAATACTGAGAGTTTCCATATAACTTTCTGTTACTGATTACTAATTTAATTCCATTGTGGTCAGAGAACATACTTCTCACTTCTTAAATTACTTAAAATTTACCAAGGCATGTTTTATGGCTTAGAATATAGGCTGGTAAATTTTTTCTATAAAGGTTAAATTGGTGAATATTTTAATTTTTATGGGACACATATAGACTCTGGCATATATTTTCTTTGTTAAGAAAACCTTGACAATATTAAGAGCGTTCTTTGTCCACACCCTATACAAAAACAGGCTGGAGTGGCTACTGTGCCATAGTTTGGTGACTTTGTGTTTCACACGCCGTTTTGAAGAGAACGTACATTCTGCTATTGTTAGTAGCTGCTCCAGGAAAGTAAAAATTGTAATCTGGTTAATAGTGTCAATTTAACTTGTTACGTTTATACTTGCTCTGGCAATTTATTGAAGGAGATGTCAAAATCTGGTACTACAGTAGTTCCATCAGTAAAGTACTTGCCCTATAAGGACAAGTTGGGATCTCCAGAATTCACGCACAAAGCTCAGTAGTTAAAAGCACTTAATGCTCCTGCAGAGGACCTGGGTTCAGTTCCTAGACCCCCCACATCAGGTAGCTCGTCACTACTAGGAACTCCAGTTGTAGGGGCTGTAAGGCCTTCTGGTTTCCATGAGCACCTGTACCCACACGGTGCACCCAATCTTACCAAGGCACATAAACATATACACCATAAAAAAATAAAAATAGCTGGGCATACTGGAGGTGGAACAGGTGGATCCCTGAGGCCTACTGGCCACCAAGATCCCCCAAGTTGGCAAGTTGCAGATTCAGTGAGAGACTCTGTCTCAAAAAATAAGGTAGAGATAACACATGAAGACATATACCTCCTGGCCTTCACACACACAAGCACACACACACACAACATTGACCACAGCATTCATATTCATTCATTAATTCTCTCTCCCTCTCCCTCCTTCTTTTCTTCCCTCCGTCCCTCCCTCCCTCCCTCCCTCCTTCCCTCTCTCTGGGTCTCACTAACTCCTAGAATTCACTATGTAGACTAGGTTGGCCTCAAACACAGAGAACTGCCTGTCTCTATATCTTGAGTGTTGGGATTTAAGGCATGTGCCATAGTGCCTGGCTGTTCTTTATTTGTATTTGAGATAAGATCTTGCTGTGTTGTCAGGCTGGCCTCAAATTCCTTGGCTCAAGCAACTCTTCTTGATTCAGCCTCCCAAGTAACTAGATCTACAGGTGTGTGCCACTGTCTTTCCGCTATTGTTATTGTCTTAAGCTTTGTTTATTTGTATGTATGCGGGGATGAGCGTTCCACAGTGCACATGTGGAGGTCAGAGGACAGCCCTCAGACGTGGCTGTCTCCTTCTACCATGTAGGTTCTGTGATGAAACTCAGACTGTCAGGCTTCTCAGGAAGTGTCTTTATCCTCTGAGCCATCTTGTTGACCCCACTGTTAGTAGTTTTGTTTAAATAACTGATTGGCCTTAAAGGAGAATTAAATACTAAGAACAACTCTTATATTTCTGTGTCTTAGTTAGGGTTTCTACTGCTGTGATAAAACATCATAACCATAAACAGCTTGTGGAGAAAAGGGGTTATTCATCGTACAGCTTGTAAGTCCATCACCAAGGGGAGCCATGGCAAGAACTCAAGGCAGGAATTGGAGCAGAAGCCACGAAGGAGTGCTGCTTGCTGGCTTGCTCCTCCTGGCTTATTCAGTCTGTTTTCTTATACTTCCACGACCACCTGTTCAGGGCGGTACCACCCATAATGGGCTGGGCCCTCCCACATCAACCAAGAAAATGCCTTATCAACTTGCCTACAAGCCAATCCTATGAAGGCATTTTCTTGATTAAGATTCTCTCTTCCCAGGTGACCCTACCTTGTGGCAAGCTGAGACAGAAACTAGCGAGCACAGCCTACCAAGGTAGTTACCATTTCTGTTCCTTTGTGTACATCTGTATAGTCCCGGGCAGTGTCGTTCTCCTTTGTGTTTATGTCTGTGAAGGCTAGAGGTCGTCCCTGACTGCCCTCCACTTACTTTATTTTTCTGAGGCAGTGTCTCTCACTGACTCACTGGGCTGCTGGCCAGAGACCTCCAAGAACTGTGCCTGTCTATTTCCCTGCCCTAACCCCACTTCAGTGCTTAGGTTACAGGTGTGAGCTACCATAACTGGCTTTTATGTGTGTCCTAGAGATCTCAGCTCTGTCCTTGACCCACAGGTACTTCACCAACTAGGCCATCTCCCCAGCTCCCATTTTCCTTATGTCTGAAGGACTTAAATATTTCTTTACTGTGGCCTACAATGAAGAGCTATCTTACATTGGATATTTCTAAACACATCTTTATTTTGAAATATTCCTTTGGCTGAGAATTTTTCCTAGCTTTTTTCAAGATTTTTATCACTGGTTTTGAACAATATGGTTATATGTGTTTTGGCTTAGTTTTCTTATTATTTTTGAGTCTGTGCAGTAATAGTTTTCAGCAAATTCAAAGGTTTGGGCTAATAGTTTTCTCATTTCTCCTCTACCAGTGTATCTCATCTCTTTTTGTTGTTCCAATTACATGTATATGAGATCCCTGGAAATTTATTTCACAGCTCATTGATTCTCTTGTCATTAAAAATTAATGTATTTGCCAGGCAGTGTTGATACACACTTTTAATCCCAGCACTTGGGAGGCAGAGGCAGGCAGATCTCAGTGAGTTCAGGGCCATCCTGGTCTACAAAGCAAGTTCCAGAATGGCCAGGACTGTTACAGAGAGACACTCTATCTCAAAACAAACACATTAATGTCTTTACCTTTCATTATGTTTTTGTTTGTAACGTTTTACTTTTAATTGGTTCAGTGGGCAGGTGGGTCAGAAAGTACTTGTGGGTGGGTGGACTGACCTCTGACCTCAGAAGAGGTGTCAGATCACCTGGAGCTGGAGGCCCTTGACAGCTGTGAGCTGTCCCATGAGGAGGCTGGGAACCAAACTCAGGTCCCCCCTTCAGGGGCAGTACCAGCTCTGAACTGCTGAGCCATCTCTCTAGTCCCCAGCTCTTTCACTGTGGATAGTTTCTGTGGCTAGGCCTTCAAGTTTACTAGTCTTGTGCCATGTCTAATTTGCCCTGAATCACATTTAGTTGAATTTTTCCATCCCAAACGTTACAGTTTTCATCCCTCAATTTTTAAAAAATATATGTTCTATACCTCTACTCTTCAAACACATGTCATTATTATAATACTGGTTTTTTTTTTGGTTTTTTTTTTTTTTTTTTTTTTTGGTTTTTCGAGACAGGGTTTCTCTGCAGCTTTTTTAGAGCCTGTCCTGGAACTAGCTCTTGTAGACCAGGCTGGCCTCGAACTCACAGAGATCCGCCTGCCTCTGCCTCCCGAGTGCTGGGATTAAAGGCGTGCGCCACCACCGCCCGGCTTATAATACTGTTTTATGCCCCTTTCAGGGCACACATGTCCATATAAAGCCATTTTCATTTGATTGGTTGTTCTCATTATGGGTCACTTTCTCAGCTTCATTATGTATCTAATAGTCTTTAATTAGATACTAGGCATGTTGCTAGACATTCTTCTATTTCTTTTTTAAAAAAATGTATTTACTTATTATATATACAATATTCTGTCTGTGTGTATGCCTGCAGGCCAGAGGAGGGCAACCAGACCCCCATTACAGATGGTTGTGAGCCACCATGTGGTTGCTGGGAATTGAACTCAGGACCTTTGGAAGAGCAGTCAATGCTCTTAACCTCTGAGCCATCTCTCCAGCCCCCATTCTTCTATTTCTATAAACATTTCTAAGTTTTATTCTGGGATGCAGTTACATGACTTAGAAAAGTTTAATCCTTTGGTCTTGATTTTATCAGAGTTCAGTCTACAGCTCACTGTGCAGGGAGTAGTACAATGGCTGAATAAATGCAGCAAGGTAATCTGTTAAGGTTAGGATTTGGATAAGCAAAAGGCCTGCTAACTGATCCTAGAACATATTTGATCCCATTTCTGATTTTAAAAATGAAGATAGACATCATCATTAAAAATTATGCTCTAAACCAACAAAAATAATTATACTCTGAAAAATTAAGTATGAGAAGTTAGGGCACTGAACATTCCAGAAGTTCTTTGTGAGTGAAGGTGATTTTGGATTTAGAATTGCCCTGAAGCAGTGCATAAAATTTTGAATATAATGTTAAAAAATATAGACAGACTTGACCATACATTGCAACTTAATCCTACCAAACTAAAATATGCAGAAGCCAAGAGAATTATACAGCTACACTGGATACTATCTTTTCTCCTGTTGCCTCACAGTTTCCAAGTGGTTTAAAATGAATCACCTAGAAGGTGGAAAGGGGAAGGGGCAGGTAATATAGTTGTATTTTAATTAAAAATGTATAAAAATAAAAAAGAAAGCATGGTGGCACACACCTTTAATCCCAGCACTCAGGAGGCAGGAGCACACAGATCTCTGAGTTCGAGGCCATCCTGGCAAAGCAAGTTCCAGGACAACCAGGACAGCCAGAGCTACACAGAAAAACCCCCTTTCAAAGAAAAAAAATTAATTAAATATAAAAAGGGAAAAAAATGAACCACCTGAGACAGTCACAACTTAGGGAGACTATCTCGTAATATCCTTGCTTGGTTCTATCTGCATGTGTGAGCTTATTAATACTAGAGTTCTATTGTTTTTAACTAAATATTAAGAATAATGCTATCCTAAACAGATTCCGGTACTAAAATTCAATTCTACCTGACTCTCTCATGTGCAAACACCAGACCACTGAACGGGCATAAGCCAACAGAATTATTCTTAAGCCTATAGATGATGGTAAATTTTAATGTTCTGAACAAAATCTAGTCTCTAACAAGCTTGGGTCTCCTCTTTCCCTCCCCTGAAATATTAGCTCCAGGGGATGCACACGTTGTATGAAGCTCTTTTGTTTCACTGAATCAAACATTTATCACAGAGGAGAATCTCTGTTTGGCCTACCAGCTGCAATTGAATCACCTCTACAGAATAAAACAGGGTAACTAGACTTAACCCTTTTTTGCATTTTCCTTTTAGAAATAATAAAAACTGGGCAGGCAGTGATGGCACACACTTTTAATCCCAACACTCGGGAGGCAGAGGCTGGCAGATCTCTGTGAGTTCCAGGACAGGCTCTAAAGCTACAGCAAAACCCTGTCTCAAAAAGGCAAAGCAAAAAAGAAAAAAAAAAAAAGAAAAGAAAGAAAGAAAAAGCCCTTGCGTATTATAGAGTATTACTAGAAACAGAAGACTCTAGTAAATGGTTTTTTTGTGACCCTATTCTTTCTTCTACCAACAAAAGAGGAATTTTTATTCTAGCCTTCTCACATCCAATACAACATTTATGCCTCTTATTTTTTTCTAAAATTATCCTGATCTGAGCTCAATGACTGATTTGCTAAGCTTTAGGGACGAGAAAATTCTCATGTTCTGCTCTGTTCCTTGGGAAGCACCCTAAGTTTTGTCTGTGTGTCTTCCCTATGGTAGTATGCTCAGTGTAAGGTCTACCCTCTTAACAGGCTTTTAAGTATTCTGAAATGTTCTTAATGTATTAATTCTGAGAATTGGGGGTCTTAAAAGTTACACTTCCCCAAAAAGAAGGAAAAAGAAAGGAAAGCCAAAGAGGAAGGGAAGAGTTAGGGGGAAGGGAAGGGAAGAGACTAGTTATGCACTGGATGGTGTGAGTGGTTTGAGAAGGGTACAAAGAGTCTCTTATACCTGGAGAGACCCTCAGTGTGGTGCTTGAGTCCATATTTTACTACAGCGTTGCCATCATTTGTCTGCATGGGCCGCAGTCCCCCGATGTTACACCTGGATGTAAAGAATAAAGTTATTACAGCCAGACAGTTTGCAAAGCAAGGCTGGGTGCTACAAGCCTGTAATCTCAGTGTTTAGGAAGCTGAGGCAGGGGGATAGTGATTTAGAGGCCAGCCTCAGCTACAGAGTGAGACCCCATCTCAAACGTCCTTATTCATAGACAGATGAAAAAGATCACTACTCCTTGGAAGGTGAGGTATGGCCCTAGTCACATGAGATCACTGTTTGCACAGCACGACTGTTTTGTGCACTTGTGATGATGAAGTGAGCAGTAATTCAAAGGGATGCTTCTGAACACTCATTCTGATTTCTCAGTTTCTGTGACACACTCATGTTCAAGGGAGATAAGCATCCATCAGTCCACTCCACAGCCTTCTATAAACAGCCTGGCTAGGCTGTGAAGGAAACTAAAGGGGGCATGTTATACAAACACAAAATGGCCCAGAACCTTGCCTCTAAGAGTCCAGCTTGGACTACCACAGGGGTGGGGAATGGGACTGTTTTTGTGGACCCAGAGGATTAAAAGCCACTAGAGGAGAAAAAAAAACATGGGGGCTCTTCCTAAAACATCATGTTACACTCTCTTTGGGAACAGCATAATCACTATACTTAAACCAAGGGAGCATTCTTGCTAAATTTAGGACAAAACATAAAGCTAAAGAAAAGCTAGTTTGGGGCCAGATTTTTAAGGCACTTTTTCATTCTCCTAGGAACCATACTTTTGCTTAAAAAACAAAAACAAACAAACAAAAAAAAACTATTTGAGATGCAGCAGCCTTAATGACCACGCAGACCTTTGCTGGATGGAGATGGAGAACAATGATGGTTATTAACATTATGAATATATTTAACACCTCTAAACTCCATACTTAAAGTGTGTTAAATTTATTTTTATGTTATAACTGTTACATACAGTCTTGTTTTCTGTCAGATTTATCTTGGTTTTTTGTTTCTTTAAAATTAGGTGTACCATCTCTATCTATTTTCCTGACTTCACAGGAACTTAAGAGTTAACAGTATGGGGTCATCAACTAACTAAACATCAACAGCAAAAATTTAAAGACTAAATTAACAGGATTCTTATGAACATAAATAAATAAATAAATAAATAAATAAACAAATAGTGTTCCCTTAAAAGCTATAAACTCACCTGTTTTCATAAGTTTCTTCAGAACTGTCTTTAATAGTCGCCTTATTTTAAACAGTAGAGGTTCTGACACATTTTATCTGATTCCTACAGGTTTGTTCTAACAAACCTTACACAGTGAGGATAGAAATGTAGCATTCAACTCAGCTGTCCTGAAGAACTGGTCACATGTTCTCAGCATGGACCCCAGGAACTATAATTCCAATTTCACTTCTGTGTGTTAAAAATCAATTAAGAGAGTCAAGCTCAGAGACTCCTGATTTCCTGTCCTCCTCAACTCAGGACCAAATGCACCCAAATCACTGAAATCTCTCTGTCAATCAGGTATAATCTGAAGTTTGCTACCCAACATAAAGTTTTATTCCCCCAATTAATATTTTTACATTTATTTATTTTGTGTAAATGTTTGCAGAGAGTGGGATAATGTATCTGGGGATTAAGCTCAGGCCATCTGTTTGGGCAGCAAGCACCTTTATCCCCTCCACTTTTTAGACATTATTTTTGCAAAAGTAGCAAGTAACTTTATCCAAAGCAACAGGGTAGGACAGATTAAAACAGAGATGTCAACAAGATTGACAGTGGGACTCATGAGCAAGAATACTCAAGGCCTCAATTTTTTTTAATAAGCTGTCAAGGACAGGTTCATTTTTATTATTTATGAGTCTCTTTTATCATCTAAGTTTACTTCCCAAAATCTAGGAATTTTACTAGATGGGACAAAAAGTGAATTCCAACTCGGGGTATATATTTCTAAACAAATAGATAATTCTGGCTGTCGCCTTATGAGAGGGGTCTTGGCCTGTCAAATTAATCTAACCAGAAGAAAGCCTAGGCTCTGAAGGGTTAAGTTATAAAACTACTAAGGAAGCATTAAAGAACCTATTAAGGCTCCTTAGCAAGTGGGGACTCTGTTGTCATCGGGACTGAAAGTAATAATGGTCACATTTAAAGAGCTGTTACAAGTAGGACAAATTTGTTCTTACAGCTTCGGGGGTACTTGGACAATAGGTGTGTTTTAACTCTAGGATTCTATGGTTCCAACCCTGAATAGGCTCAACTCCTTTTAGTAAGTTCTCAAGAAGTTTACGTTAAAGGGCAGTGTTTCAATGCACTGCGTCTACTGCTACTGCGTCATTCAAAGCCAGCACTTTCACACCCACTTTAGAAAGTAGGTAACTCAGCCAAAGGGGCTGATCCCCTTATGGTTATCCTTACTGGTGGAGAGTAAAAATTTAATTAGCTCTCGACTCTCAACTATTAATTGAAAATGAATTGTACTACAGTCCATGGTGACTTGTGGTGAGGAACATGAAGGCAAAATGATGTACACAGGAAAAGATAAGTAAGAAACTCTTAGCCCTGCACACTGAGCAGAGTTGGAGACGCTGTACATGTGAGTTTGCACTTCGAGAAACTGGAGCTATAAACAATGCAAGGTTCATGTCCCAAGTCAGAAATACACCTCCTAGCACATACATCAACACTCCCCCACACACCAGGTAGCTGAGTCTAATCACCTTTAGGAGTCACGGGTCAAAAGGTAAGGTGTGCACACTGATCTTTCATGAAACAGATCCATTCAAATAGTACAATAAATCTACATCTAAACACTATGTTCTCATAATCTGGTCACTGATTAAAGCATATAGTTCTAAGTCTACAGAGACAGCTCACTTGGTGAAGTACTTGCCTTGAAGGCCTGAGGACACGAGCTCAACACCCGAGTTCATATTTAAAACAAAAAAGTCGGGCATGGTAGTGTGCAGCTGTACTCCAACACTTGGGAAGTGGAGATAGGTACATCCCTGGGGCTAGTTTCAGACTCTGAAAACTAAACAAACAACCCGGTGGACGGGGTCCAAAGAATGACACCCATTGTTGTCCTTGGGCCTCCACAGGTAAATTCACAACTTGCATCTGCCCCCACCATAGGAAAAATCATATAGTCCCATACCATATAAATATCCTCTAAGAAGGATTTCTTTCCAAGTACCATTAGCTACTATAGGGAACATAATATCTAACTTATTTGAACAAAGAAAATATCAACCTCAAGTAAATCTCAGATTTGAGTAGAATACACAGATGAATAAATTCACAGGAAAAGCTCTCCACATTCCTACCAACAAATTACTATGTGATCACTAGGTATATAATTTTGGTAGTAGACTAGATGCTATGATAGTTATTCATCTGATGCTTTGTAGACCTTAAAAAAGAAAATTTAAAACACCCTATGAATTTTTCTAAACAAGTACAGCAAAATACTTAATAAAGGTATTTTTATTTATATTTTATTTATATTTTTGAATACTACCACAGCTATACAACACATAGACAATGGCAGTTTTCTGGCCAACAGGGTGGCTTAGTGGTAAAGACACATGTTGCCAAGGCTGACAGATAACCTTGCTTTAACCCCAGGGCCCACATGATATAGGGAGAGAGCCAACTTCTCTACCTTGTCTTTTGACCTTCATATGCATTTGGCACACATGAACACCCCCCTCCCCATGACACATATACACATGTTTCTAAAAAGCAAAGAGAATAGTTGTTGACATGTTTCCTATTGCTACACAATTATATAACTATAAAGCTAGTGACTGAAGACAACAGAAATGTATTACCTTATAGTTTTGAGGGTCTGAAATCCAAATTGAGTCTCGGTACCACAAAAAAGATGAAGGCAGACCTGTGCTCCCTCTGGAGGCTCTCGGAAACCCCCTTTCAGCTGCCAGCTCTGGGGAGCTATTCCTTGGCTCCAGGCCTCCTTCTAGCTTCAAACCAGCAAAGCCTGGTTGAGCCTTTTTCTCATGTTACCCCTGCTACCTCTCATGCTTCCTCTACTACACTTACTAGATCTATAGTGATGGGGGGTCTGCAGAGAGAATCTAGGAAAATCAAGTTTTAGACCACATAGTGGTCTTAATTTCAGTCACTCCTGAATTCCCTCATTTTTGTTACGTTATGTATTCAAACTCCAGAGGTGAAGACACAGCCACCTTTGAACATTCTGCTGGGCTGTCATTCAGTTTACCATATGTACAATTAGCTTTTCCTCTGGCTTTCTTCAGAACCCCACAGCCAATCATCCATCCCTGAAACTGCAGACTGTTCACTTGCACACACTATTCCAGAGTGTCTTCATCTTTCACAGTTTAGTAACACCCAGTTCCTTCATGGCACTCTACGGCAACGTCAGTGCACAATTTTAGAGTGGCTTTCTAAAACATATTTTAAACTACAACCAAAAAACCCTTCGTTTGAGTTGGAAATTTTTCTTGTATCTTTGTTTTATAAGTAGTTGAAGTCATCTGAATTATACTTCATACTTTGATTTGTAAACGTTCTTCAATGTTAACAGGCATCATATTTGATGATGCTAATAAACCCAGTAGATTTTCTCTCGGTTTACCAGAAGGCAATAACAGTCCAAGACCTCAATTTCATCTTTAACTCCCACCCCAACTTTTGCTAATATATTTAATGCGGAATAAACATATTCCTGTATGACTTGTTCCCAGATCCTTTCCCCTAGACAGGCTTTCCAGATTTTGAAATTTTACCAGGAAACAGTACCAGCAGCCAGGCAGTTGTCCATAACCAAATCCCGAGGAGTCTTTCTTGTGAACCTTGTTGCTGTCTCCATAGCCCAAGACTCCTCGGCCTCTGCAGATGGACACTGAATCACAGCGGTCTTCCCTGCTCAGGACACTAACACATGGTTTCCTTCCTTCCCAGCATGGTTTCTCTTCCCTTTTGGTCTAGCTAATTTCTGTTTCTCTGTAAGTCTCTGCCCCATTTTAGGAAGAACTTACTAGTTCTCCACTGTTCGGCTAGAGCAGTAGCTCAGTGGGGTGAAGTGTTGGCTGCCAAGCCTAACAACTGAAGTTCAATGCCCAAAACCACATGGTAGAAACAGAACTGAGGTCCTCTGGCCTCCAAATGCATCCACTCTATGGCACTTTTACCCCTTCCCCCAACCTCCCAAATTGTTTAGATCCAGTGCTAGCTCCCCGTAGTATGAGGTTTTTCACAGCACCCTGTACTTTCCTGTAACTCTTGAGAATTGTAATTTGTAAGGTCATTTATACCTGTTTTTTCTCATTAGATTAGACTGTAAGAGGAAAAGTGGTTATTTTGTTTGCCCTTAACATACTCAACAACTAATAAAAATACAAAATACACACAGCACAGAGTAAGTGCTAAGCAGTTACCTAGGAATATTTACCTGTATACTGAACAAATAATTCCTCTTTCTTGTATACCTCATTTTACTCTCATTGCCTGTGCCCCCAAGTTCAAGTGTTCATTATTTCTCACCTGGATACAGCTGTCTCCAAAGAGCTCGCTGCCACACCTCTGCCCTCTAGTACCCTCATTAAGAAAATTCTTTGGGGTTTTGAAGATTAATTTTTATTTTTAATAAATATATATATTTGTGTGTCTGTGTGACTGTGAATGCACTGATAAGCTGGAATTATAGGCAGTGTGAGCTTCCAGACATACCTGTTGCTCGGGTCCTCTTTGGGAGCAGTATGTACTTTTAACCTCTCCAGCCCTTCATTAAGTAAATTTCTAAAATACAAACCTCATATTAACTGGTTTAAGATTTTCTACCTGCATCAGTATAAAAGTGGCACATAAGCCATTCATGGTCTAACTCCTATCCAGTTGAGCAGGCCAGCCTTTCTCATTGCTCTCAAAGATACCCAGCTATCGATTACAGCAGACTATCCAGCTATCTGAAATGCCAGTTTCTCCCCAGCTGTTCCACTTTCTAACACTTTAATGATTCTACATAAAATGCTTTCTATGGTCCATTTCTCCTTTCCCTGCTAATCCAACATAACTCAGTCCAGTCCCAATCTGGTAAGTTCCTTCCAAGGTGTCTTAAAACACATAGCATCCTTACCACCTGCTTTAAAAGTTTCCTGAGTCATCCATTCCCATAGATGACGTGGTCTTCCTCTCTATTTTTCATGCTATAGTTGTTTGGGAATTTATCTTTCCCTATATATTCAACTGTCTACTAAAAGAGATTACTGTTTTTTTTTCTTTTTAATCTCTGTCACCGATTTTAATTTGAATTCTGGTAAATGTTTAATTCTGTGTGAGAACGTATATTAAAACCCACAGTGAGAAATCACATTTATACTTCTACAATCTTCCAACCAATTGTTAAAACATTAAATTCAAAGGGCATATGTATGAAAATGTTCTTTTCAAAATCATAATAGAAAAAAAACTAGAAATATGCTAAATGTTCAGGAATTGAAACTTCTAATGATATATTTCAGAGTAATTTAGGATCAAGATTGTGAGAATTATATAGTAACTCATATGCTCATGGTATGTTAAGTGAGAAAGGATTAAGAGAACTATGAGACAGTGGCTGAAAGGGAACATGGGAACTATATGATCTGCTGATGTGGCTATGACTTTATTTCTTTTGTCCAGAGTGTTATAAATGTCACTATAATAGTCTTTTCTATTTAAGATCATTTGAAATTGAATTTATATCCTTCACATATTGTAAGAATTATGTATAAATATTTGTGGTCATACACACAAATATATATATAAATGCTTATATTTCTCAGCTCTGTCTCCTACAAGTTCCAAGAAGCAGATAATACAGTATCAATAAGCATACTGAACCTTAGTCTCCTAATACCATTTTCCAATAACATGGAAACAGGCCTTTTAAAAAGGAATTGAGTTCCTTAGAAAAAAGGTTTATTCCAGGGATAAAGCAAGGTAAGAATGAGATAAACAAGTTCTATTTCATAATACAAGTAAGTAAGGAAGTGCTTTTTAAAAATGAAGTAATGCTAACAGAAGCCACAAGAGGAAGTGCTACTCCTAGCTACACACAAGACAATTTGAATATCAGATAGTTCAATACACTATTGAACATGGGAGGTGAAAGGCAATGACGTATGTAACTTACCCTAAGTGATTCAGAAAAACAGCACACAAATGCACAAATAAAAATACTGGTAGAGTGGCTGGAGAGATGGCTCACAGTTCAGAACACTTCCTGCTCTTGCAGATGACCTGTGTTTGGTTTCCAACACCCATAGGGTGGCTCACAACCTATTTACCTCCAGTTCCAGAGGATCTGATACCATCTTCTGACCTTTAAAGGCACAAGACACACATGGTGTACATACAATACACACAGGCAAAACACTCATACATATAAAAAATATATAAATTTTTTAAAAAATGTTGCACAGATTTTTATCCCAGCACTAGGGAGGCAAAGGCAGTTGGATCTCTGATTTTGAGGCCATACATTGAGTTTCAGGACAACCAGGGTTATACAGAGAAAATCTGTCTTGAAAAACCAAGGGTGTGTGTGTGTGTGTGTGTGTGTGTGTGTGTGTGTGTGTGTGTGTTGTAGAGGGAAGTCATAAATGAGATTAAGCAAATACAGAAATGGAAAGGCAGGAATTCAGACCTACTCCTGTAGATAATGAATAGGTAAGTAGGGAAACAGAAGGGCTTTGTTTATAGTAGAATGCTGTGGGCTGAAAATGTGGAGAGGCTAATAGATTGATTGTTCAGTCATTTTGCATCCATTGTATAAACTGTACCAGCAATTATGAATGTTGAATATGAAGGAAACTTCTGATGAGAAGGATACAATCTCCTCACAAATTGCTATTTCCAGAAAGGGAAAAACAACACAAAACAAGAGACAGTTAACTGCACAGTAGAAAGTATGGGCCACACATTGACAAGGTTATCAAAATTACAACCATCAGTGAATAGATGGATATCACGTATGCTCTAGAAATGGTACTGTGAGAAACATGCAACAGGATCTGTGCAGTTGTCAGCTGACCATACATAGTTCCTAATTGTGAGTGAACATAAAACTCAGAATGAATATCCCCCAACAAGTGTGTAGCTCCCTTCAAATATGGCTTGGAACAGGATCCTTAAAACACATCAAGGACTTAAAAGACAAAGACTGGAAGTTTTCCAAAGCATGGGATGCTTAAAGCTGTCAGGAAATACACTCACAGGAATATAGATGTGAAGTCAGGACCCATGATTGCTGAGAAAAGTTCAGGAAAAGGGAGGTTGGGCGGGGTTGAAAAATACATCTATCTGGAGAGAGAGAGGCAGCAAATGGCATGGATGATCTTTTAACTTTTTGTAACTTCTTATACATTTGAAATTGATTTGATTAATTTAGTTCATTTTAAAGAAATAACAGACATAAAGGGATCTTGAAAACGTTACATAAGCTGGGCGTAGTGGTGTGTTGGGGAGGCAGAAGCAGAGAAATGTCTGAGTTCAAGGCCTACACAGTGAATTTCAGGACAGGCAGAACTACACAGTGAGAGGCTGTCTGGGGTGGTTTTGGTGGGGTGGTGGGGGATATGAAAAGAAAGAAAACTGCAAATTGCTAAATAGTTCTTAAACAATTTGCTTGTGAGTTCTGCTTTCAAGTTACTGTTCAATGATGCTTTTACAGTCTTAACTAAGTAAGTTAGCATGTGGAAGCCAATATCCCCTCAGATGAAGCTTACTCATTAGAAATAATATGGGGGTGGAGGCCCTGAGATTTCAAGACATGTTTTCCAAAAGATCCACATTTATCATTCATTTGTTGGCAGTTGCATTCCAATGTACCAAAGTAAAAGCCTCAGATTTTAAATACGACTTGTGCTCTATCACAAGAGTACACAGAGCTAAAACCAAGTGGGAGGAAGTGGGCAGGACACAGATGATGAAACCTTTCTAGAAGACAGCTGGGAATTTACACCCTGGTACCCAGATACCAAATACTACCTAATAATGGGATCTTTAGTCTCTTAAGGTGTAGCAGGTTTGGGGTGTAAAGTCAAATTGAATATTCTTCCAAGGTTTTTACTCGAGTGTGATGATCTGATATTTAAAAAAAAAAAAATTGCGTTTTTTCCCTTGGAAATTTAGCCCAGGAATTTGCACCCTCTTGTGGTGGAAAGATAATTGGCTTTCTGTTCAGGCACAAGAACTCTGTGACTAGATTTTGCTTTCTCCCATTTTAGTGACTCAGTAAGGACTCATGGTTTCCTACATAAGATTTTAAACAAAACTGCACTCAAATATTTTAAAAGAGATCACCACGCAAATTTTATTCTCAACAAAATGTAGATGACTGAACACTGTTCAGCCACGTCACTTCTTGATCTGATTGCTAAAATCCACTTCTCTTCCAGCTGGGCCTCGATAATGCAAACCACGGTCACTTTCTCCAATCCCCTTACTCTTTAGTACTTAAGGAAGTCTCCTATCTACTGTTTGAACACTCATAAGAACAGGATACATCTCCCCACCCCCCACCCCCACCCCCCTATGGGGTTTCTCAGTGAAACAGTCCAGGCTGTCCTGGCTCTTGCTTTGTAGACCAGGCTGGCCTCGAACTCACAAAGATCCACCTGCCTCTGGTTCCTGAGTGCCGCGATTAAAGACGTGTGCCACTACCGCCTGGCTCAGGGTACATCTTTTTATATTCAAAATTTACACTTCAGGGCGTGGTGGCACAAACCTAAAATCCCAGCACTCAAGAGACTGAATGAAGCAGGAGGATATCAGCGTGGGCTACAAAATTTGAGTTCTAGGCCAGCCTAAACTCCATAAAAAGATTTATTTTTTTTAAAGTTGTGATTCACCACAAGCTGTTTTATAATAAAAACTAGAGCAAACATAACTAATATTCCTGGTTTTTAAACAGTTGGGTTCTTTTTTAAGGGCTGGAGAGATAGATGGCTCAGCAGTTCTGAGCACTTGCTGCTTTTGCAGAGGCTTGGCTTCAGCACCCACACTGGATCACAGCCATCCCTAACTCCAGTTCCATGGAATCCCACACCCTCTTCTGACATTTGAGGGCACATATGGGATGCACATATATGCGTGTAGGCATAACACTCATACAGAGAAAATAATTTTTAAAAATCCTTTAGAATTTAGGAAAACGTAACCAAACATAACCCTAAACTGTAGTCACTTAGGAGCAATGACAGTTTCTCTTTTTAAAATTTTCATTTTTTTTAAAAAAATATTTATTATGTATACAATATTCTGTCTGTGTGTATGCCTGCAGGAGGATCACTAGTTCGAGGCCAGCCTGGGCTAAAAAAAAATTTCATCGTAATTGGCCTAGTGGTAGGGACGATGTCATGCAAGCAAATACTCAAAAGATACTTTCGTAAGCAAAGCGCTAAAATAGTTTTATTTTGTGTCTGTTTTAGCAGGCGGTTTGCCTAGCACCTGTGCTCTCACCAGCTGTAAAAGGGCAGAATTTCTAATCTGAACATCAGGTAGCATCTGTAAAACAAAATCTATGTGCTTCCTAGAGGTATAGGCAGTGAAAAGGTCTACTCCACAAAGCCCTGCATTATCAGTGCCCCACGACTGTTACTTTCACAGGGCTTCATACTATGGAAAAGACCTTTGTGAATCCATAATTTACTACACCATTAAAAACTTTTTTTTTTGAAAAATAGTGCCTTCCAAAAGATTGTACATCCCCCGTCTCCAAACCAGAACCGAAAGCTCGGGTGAAAGGCTTGCGGACGGAGGGCGGGTCGCGCGCCTCCGGGTCCGGAGGGAGGGAGGGAGGCAGGCAGGCGGCGGGGTGTGACAGCTGCGCACTGGTCGTCGGACGGAGCGTCAAGTTCCTACCTCGTGAAGTGGTTTCGAGGCTTAGGTGTGACAGATCTGTGAGGCGCTGGCGGAGGTCGAGGGCTCGACGCCGGCGCGCTTTAAGTTCCTGTGTAGCCGCGCAAACCTCAGAGGCACCCTTGGTGTTAGGAGTCCAGTTAAAGGCGGGTTTTGTTTGATTTTTGTTTTGTTTTTAACGAAACGCTTAAGATGGACCCTAATTTGTTTCCTTCCAAAGGTAGAGAACTTGTGTCACCGGAGTGGTGTCTGAAAGGTGAACATCTCCACGGCGGCACAAGGGCGACGCTGGCACACACACGCACGCGCAGGACACGGGGGACTGGAACCGAGGAAGTGAGAGCCTTGCGCCACGACGTTTCTGCGCATGTGCGGGGCGTGGGGGTGGGGTGGGGCGGTGTAGGAGTTTTCCGCATGCGCAGCAGGGCCGCGGGGGGGGGGGGAGGAGGGGGAACAGCGGCCAGCTGTGGAGACTGCCCGCGTTCCCGGCATGCCCCGGGGCGGCGGGGTTGGCTCTAACGAATTTGAATGAGGAGCCGCAGCGCTTTCGGCGCCATTTTCGAGTGATGTCTGATCTCATCAATCTAGCGGGACGGAAGGGATAACCTGTGCGAGCGAAGCGCGACGCCGGGATCGCGCCGAAAAATCCCCCAAAAATCGCCAAAAAATAACTTAAGCCAGGAGGTAGCCGGCGGAGCTTCGGCAAGTTTGGCGCAGACGGTAAGATCCCGGAGTGCAGCGGAGCGGGTCTGGGAGGTGGCCGCGGACCGTGGGGGACGCAGGCGCCGGACTCGGCGTCCGCCGCCCCTTCCATCGCAGACTCCCCGGGAGACTGAGAACTCGGGTGTCCGTCCACTCGCGAGGGGGTGGCGTCCGGCTGACGGTGGCGGGAGCAAGCGCGGAGCGGCGGGGGGGGGGGGGGGAGAGGCGCGGTTTGAGCGGGACGCGGCCGAGCAACCGCCGCCCGACCTGTCACCGCGACCGACGGACCGGCCGACCGGGGAGCTCGGCCCTAGCGCGACAGGCTCGCGCGCGGCTCCGGGACAGCGCGGGGCGGCAGAGCGGCCGAGGCCGTCTCCGGGCGGGCAGCTCGGGTCGCGCGCGGGAGGGCCGGCTGCCCGCGGGAACCGGTGTGCGCGGCGGGGCGGAGGCGGCGGCGCCGGCCGGCCGCTCCGGGGTCGGGACACTCGCGTCTAGCCCGGTCTCGCAGGGGTGGGGTGTCGGGGTGAGACCAAAGATGGGGCTTCGAGCCTGCCGTTCCCTCCTGGCGCGGTCTCGGGAGACTTTTTCCTCCTCCAGCCCTTGAAACGCGCGTCTCAAGGGAAAGTAGTGTGAAACCCGCTGTTTCCCGCGGGCGAGCCCGTGCCGCGACGATTTAACGGTAATTTCGCAGGTCTCCCCCTGGCTTGGGAACTCTTGTCGCCGAGGCGGAAGAAAGCGGGGCTGTCTTTCCCTTCAGGGGTTTCTTTTTTCCTTAGCTGTTGGCTTTTTGTCAAGCCGGCGTCGACAACTCAAGTCAGCCAGTGACAGCTTTGACTGTAGGTCCCCTGGGCACTGGGCATCGTGAAGAGTCCACGTTGTACCCCGTGAGGTCCTGAACCCCATCCTTCCCCAGAGCGCCCCTAGATTAACCCTTTGCGGCTGTGCTGACGTGATGTTCCGCGGGAGGGTCGCACGGGTCTGGGTTGGGAACATTCTGGAGATGCTCTTGCAGCGGCTCCTCAGTTTACTCGCAGAGAGAGGGCTCCCTGGGAACCTCGGTGACCTGCTGTCCCGGGCAGGCCCCCTGCAGAGTCTCTCCCTGGAATTTGAGCGGAGCCGGGGATTTGGTGCGGGTCTGGGGAGCCTGGGCACCCGCCCTCATTTAGATCCCTTCCAGCAGAGTGAGAGCGCACTGCGAGGTTTTTCAAACTGTGCCTAACGGAGCTCCCCAACGCCGCACTTCTTACCCCCTGATTGGCTGGAAGGAAGCGGGACTGGGGGGTTTGAATGTGGAACGCGGAGCTGATAGTTCTCCACGAACGGAAAAACTGTGTTTAGTCAGAGAATTACTCAAGATAGGTACGGAAAAGTAAAAACGGAGATTTCTCACAAAGTTGGTGCCTAATAGAGTTGTTTCTTCCATAAAAGCCTTTTTGACCGTTCTGAAACGTGTATTAAAAAGTAAAACTAGAGAAACAATTTTCAGAAAACTATTTCTGCTGTTGCAGTTAACAAGACATATTTCTCTCCGTTCTTCATTGGTTGAAAACTGCGCCAAAGGATCTACACTGTTTGTTTTTTCCTTTGATAGAAATTTTTCGTCTTCGTCTTCATGTTTTTATTGGATGCAGATCATGGGAAAATTGCTTCTTTCATCTTAATGAAAGTAAACTTTAAATTATCTTACACATTTTTCATGAAAATTGGATATATTCTTAAAACTTTGAAAATCTATTTTAAAATGTTTTTCTAACTCATCCATTCAGTGTCCATTCAGTGCAGTGTTTTAAAACTTAATTTACAAGACCTTTAAGTTTTTTAATTGCAAATATAACAGGTAAGTATATACAGGTGAGCTTATATATTATTGCATTCCTCTGACAAGTCCATTAAGAGGAAGTGTTATATACAGTAGTGCATATATGTTGCTTTATTTGGTTGGTTTCAGTTAGTGAGTTGCTTGAAACAGCCGTCAATATTTATTCCCCTGCTTGCCATTTCTTTTAGCTGCATCTTGATAACAGACGGTGTGGTTTTGAAAGAGCAGATGATTTTTTAAAGGAATTTTTATATTTTATAATTGAAATTTTGAGACATGATTATCTATTTTCACTTTAAGACAAATAGACATTGTCTTAAAAATGGACATTTAGAAATGTCCAAATGAAAACATTTTCATTTCTATTAATAAATACATTCTATCTTGTATTACTTTCATAATAATTATTACTGAACCCACAATCCTTTCTAAATCTGCTTATTTTGGATATTTTCACAAAATATTTTGGATATTTCCTAAAATTAACTATAAATTTTGATTTAGTTAAAATTTTAGAAGATCTCATTTCTATTTTATATAATTATATCTCAAGTGCCAGTGCTAATGAGTTTTGTTTTTTACTGTTGATTTTTGAATTTTAATTTTTATTCAAATTATGTGTGACTGGGAGAGAATTCTGGGAGTGGGGGAAAGCTTTACTTTCCACTAAACCATGCTTTTTGGCACTTAGGTTTATGGGATTTATTTTGTTTTGAGGGCGATGAATGAAGGGCTTTTTCCCCCTTCTGTTTGTTTTACCAACTTTTTGAAAGAAGTAATGGATTCTTTATTAAACTAATTTACTTAAAGGTTTAGAATACACTAGCAGCTATATAATTCCACAACATTCAAAATGTTTGCCTTTTATGTAATGCCAGATCAGAGGAAGAATTCCAGAAGGTATATACCTACTTATTTAACTGTTTATGTGCAGTTATCTGTGTTTTCCTGTAGAAATTGATGACTCTAATTTTGTATTCTGTTGTGAAGGCTGCAGAGGTCATTTATTAGCACAGGGAAGCAGCCCTGGAGAATGGTGCTGCTGGAGCAGTTCTTCTGGCGCTGCATCCATACTGCAGGGAGAGGGAAGAAGAGTGCAGCTTCCCTGGGAGCTTTGATGTTCATCTGTCTGTTCTTTACACTGTTTCCAATTCAAAGTCTAACTTTGGACAATTTTTTAAAAACTGTTGTCTTCGTTGTACATTTGTACAATATAGCCTCAGGTTTTTGTATGCGATTACACTGGTATGTTTTAATGTTTATCAGGAACCACACCTAAGGATAAAAATTCCAAAGTAGTGTTCACATTGTAGATTCCATGTTTCCTTCTCTTTTGTGTGCTGTTTTTTAGTTTTGGGTTTTTTTGAAGTCTGTATACAGTTCTATTTCTATTAATTATGTATTTGTAGTAATTTAAGAATGTTGAAGAAACCTTCAGTATAGAAGAACTATTGGTCAGCTGACTTAGTTTACAGAAAGAAAAAATTAACATTTCTTCAATAAGCTTTCAACAACTAGATTATAAAGTTACAATTAGGGAAATTTTATAAAAATTCACCTCAAATCTTAAAATGTTTCCCATCTTAAAGTGGCTTTAGTCTTTTTAAATTTTCTTTTGTTTAGAGGACACTTAATCCCTACATTGATTTCTTTTTAACCCCTTTTATAAGAAACAGATTAGGATGATTATAATTAGAACAACACATTTTAGAAAGAATTGTAAGACTATACATGGTTTGTCCTTTTTATTTTTTAATTACACAAATTTAGAAACACTGTACGCTTTACAATTAATTTTAGCATATAATTAGATTTCAAACTAGGACTTACTGTATCTTTGTGGTATTAAATCTCATAAAAACCAAAGGATATCAGTAATAAAATACCACTTTATTTCAACAAAGTGTTGAAAATGAAATTAAGCATCTTAAGAGGTTACAGTATTAGAATTTTAAAACTGATAGCTTATTTTAAATGTGATGTCTATTTTAAAATATGTTACTAATATATGCTTGTTGGTGTATATAAATACTCATAAGTTATGTAAATAATACTTTCTGATACACAACTTTTTTATTTTTCTTGCCTGTATAAAAGATGCTTTAAAGAATTTTTCTTTGAGAAAGGTTTCAAATAATACAGTTAATAGTAAATACGTGTGTGTGTGTGTGTGTGCTGAATTTTATTCTTAATACTTTTGGGGGGAAGTTTTGAGTTTCGTGTACTTTTATTTAAACCTATTTTATTTCACCAAAGAAAGGTTATACAGGAAATATTTGTTGATGTTTTCTAAGTAAACTGTAATTTTTACTTTTGGAGATTTTTCTTTTAGTCATACACATATTTTATATCCACCTCTTTTGTGTCTAGTATTTTACAGTACTTCAAAACATATTACTGTATTAAAATTTAACATTTAATCTATCATTTCTTTGTTTTTTTAAATTTGTGGTCTTATATTTCAAGGCACTCATTTTTTAAAAAAATTTTATCTTTTGAAAAATATAATGGAAAAAAATTTTAACCTTTTAAAATAAGATATTTGAACTGGTGTTTCTTAGACATAAGATGGTGTGGAGTTTTTATTTTCTCTATTAATCATATTTAGCAACAGAGGAATAAAGGGGCTTTTGGTTTTCATTCTTTTCAGCCATTCTTAAATAAAAGTAGAAAACACCCACAAAGCATTATGGTTCATATGTAGTGCATTTATCCCTTGGTAATTTAATAATTTGTATTTTAATGTACTTGTCAGTTCAATTTTTAAGATCCAGAAACCAATGGGGGGAGTTGCATTTAGCCTATATTTGGAAGTATTCAAAGACTAGTAGTGGTCTATTGATTTAAAAATTTTTAAATTGGTTAGAACTGTAATAAAATATTTAAAAATGTTCACTCAGGTATAACAAGACCAAAGTTGAGAATAATGGTAATTTGTCGTCATTGATACATTCAGTAATTTTCAGGGAAAAGTAGTCAAATTTTATCCCTATTCCTTGTATAGTTTTTAAGCTATTTGAATTTTTGAAACACAAAGAATATTTTTTGATAATCTTCCTTAGTTCCTTTCAAAGCTACCCATGCATACTCATCCATAGATAAAAATTAATGTCATAAAAATGTCATAAAGAGAAATGAAAGCAGAAACTTAGTTTGAACAGGCTTTGGGTGATAATGCATATCACAGTTGTTCTTAATAAATTATTTTCTGTTCAAATAATATTTTCATACAGGTTCTTTAAGCATTGCAAGATGGGTTAATTTCAAGATTTAACTCTGTTCAGAGATCAACTAGAAGTACAAGAGATATATATCTGTTGAGTGTCTTCATATAATAATACATGGCATTTTTATTGCAGATTTTAACCATTAGAAGAGAACCAATTCTGGAAAACAAGCTAAGTTTCTTTGACTGAATACTGACATAATGCATTGGAACATGATAGAGGATTAAGGTATACTAATGTGTTTTTCATTTTTTGTTTTTTTAAGTCAATATCTTAACTCTACAGCCCAGCCTGAAACTTGCAAGGTATCCTAAGCTGGCCTGGAACTACTGATTTTCCTGCCCCGACCTCCTCCTTAGTGCTGGGATTATAAATATGTGTCAGTGTGTCTGCTTTGTAGTAATGAATTTTTAAAACCTGTCATATATCATTGCATTACAATTTGTAATATAATTGATAGTAATGCTGAAATGTTTAAGTCATATAAGTAAAGAATAAACAGAAATCTGGTAAATTGGCTGAATCAAAGTGTCTTGCTTGTTAAAATTCTAGATTTTTAAGAATATAGTTGGCTTTTATAGTGCTCTAGTAGATCCACCTTAATTTATCCCCTCCCCCAATAGTATATATGATGTTTTGCCTTTTTTTCCCCTGAGGGTGTTACTACAGTGTGCTATGTAAGGTATTTAATTATGTAGTGGACTTTATTCTCACAAAATGAAGTGTTTAAGTCAAGAGGAATTTGGTACTTGGCTGTTTGACAAGTGAAGTGGTACAGCCTAAAAATTAGATAAGATTAATGAAAATATTGTAAGAAAATTTGAAGTATTCCAAGTACTGTCCTAACCAAAAGTCTCGATTTGGTTGAAACTGAAATACCTACTTTCTTAAGCAGAAACTATCTTACTCATGATTCTCAATACATTTTAATATCAGAAGTTACAACAGCCTAATGATAATATGAGTGCTTAAACTTCTGATGACTGTTAACTTCCAAAATACTTATGATAGTCCATTTTCTAATGTTTGTTTTACTTGATTTTTATAGTTTTAGTTGAGCATTTCAGAAAGTATTCATCTTAAACAATTTTTGTTTCCTAGATGGTGGTATTCTGGTGTAATAAGTGAGTTTACTGAGCATTATTACTGAGTATTACTTGGTTAGGTTTTTTTTCTAGTGTAGTGTTAACTATAAGTTTTAGTAATATTTGTTAAATAAAATGAGAGTGGCTGAAATGTAACTACAATTTTCTTTAGAATTTTTTAACTAAAAATATGTAAGTAACAAATAGAAAATCCCAAAGGCTTGTTTTCTTAAGTGTAATTTAATCTTAAGAGTAAATTATAATTTTCCTGCTCATAAATCTACTTTTAACTTTAAAGGGTGTAAACGTTTTAGAACAAATCCTCAGGTGTCTTTAAGAATGCTAGAATATTGAGACAATATTAAAATACTAAAAAATTGGAATTTGATGTTTATGAGATAGACAGTCTAGAAATGCATATCTGTTAATAGTTGAGGTGAAAATGAAATGTTCAAACTAAATAGAAATCAGACAATTTCTGGTGCTTTATGTTACATTGATGTTATATTAAATGGTGATTGTTTTAGATAAATACAAAGAATAGAGTGTCTGTATAACTTTGGTCTTAAACATTATAACAAAATGGTTTTAATGGGTGAAAAATGAATAAAATCTCGGCCCCATCTTAGCCAATGTTGTCCAGGTTAGGCAGTATTAGCATGTAAACGGAGTATCTGGAAAAAAATTGAGTTTTAATTTATTTATCACTTTTAATCCAGATAGTTGACAGAGCTTTAATGAGTTAAATGTGGGAGAAAGCAATATATGAGTTTATAGTGTAGATAAAGATTTAAATGCACGGTCATTCCTAATTTAGAGCTCAAGATTTATAATACCTGAGGGTTTCAGAGAATTTATTGTTTGAACACAAATATTTGACATTATCATGTTCTTGTTCTCTTTACAGTAATAAACTAGCTTATGAAGTTAGAAATTTAGCTTGTAAATAATCTAGTACCTAAAAGCATTAGTATAGTATAGTTGATTACTTCTGATAGGGTAAGAGACCATAACTTGGCTAATAATAAAAGTTATATATGATTATGTGTTCTTTAATCACCCTTTAAAGGACATGTTTAAATACTTCAAATTTGTGAATCTCTCCAATCCTCTTAATACGTAGTTTATTAGGTAAGAATTTGAGGAAAGAAATTTATTGTGTTTCAATTTTTTAATTAAATTTTTCCCAGTGATAAGAGTTATATCTCAAGTACAGATTTATGCTTTCAGTTAAAGGCATTATCAGGGTTTCAGGAAAAATAATTGTCTTTAAAGAACATTTGTACTGTCGTTTCTATATTTCTTAGTGGAGTGTTTATCTTAGAGTAAAAAGAGTACTTTAATAACTAGGATGGGGTAATTTAATATCTGTTGATGAAGGGCCTTAAATTACTGATTATATAATGCTAGTTCATGAACATGACTTACATCAGTGGAAGCAAGTTTTCTTTGGTAGAGATTTTAAAGTATTGCAAAGATTTGCTTAATAATAGACAATGTAAATATTTTAAATGTTTATTTGAAGCAATTTTCTACATGTATATATTTTGTGGTTTTCTAAAAGTAATAACATTCCTAATTTATTTATATTGTTTTTCTTCAAGTAATGCCTAATCAAAACTTTTTTTAAAAAATAGGCAATATTTAATTAGTTTAAAGCTTTAAATTTTTTAAAATTGTGGTTTTAAAGTAGGATTTCTGTTCTCAGCACTATTTAACCACACTGGACATTTAATATTTGCTATTTCGACAGTCAGAATCACTTGAAAGGAAACGTGACATGTTTTAAATGTGATTTCTGCAATCACTATTTCTGCAATTACTATTTCTATGTGTCTAAATTTCATAAATTAAATTTTGAATTCCTTTCACAATAAATATATTCAAAATTACCTTGTTAATTTTGTGGGGTTTTTATATGTATTTTTTATTTCTAACATTCTTCATTGACATCTTATTTTGATAAAAGATGTAGGGTTTTTTTTTTTTTTTGCAAACTAAATTTACTATTTTGCTCCTATTTCACACTTTTAATTTTTTAATCTCAAAACTAGCATTCAAGACTAAGTATTAAATTTAATATCTAATTCTAATCTGTTAATTTT
Organism: Arvicola amphibius; assembly: GCF_903992535.2. Classification (NCBI taxonomy): domain Eukaryota; kingdom Metazoa; phylum Chordata; class Mammalia; order Rodentia; family Cricetidae; genus Arvicola; species Arvicola amphibius. The sequence continues at coordinate 52,564,134 of NC_052059.1, forward strand.
TTTATTTTTTAATAATATTCAAACTTATGTTTTAGGTATTTCTGGAGCAATGCTTACAGTGTTGAAAGATGACTCGCGTTTAAAGTTGTAGATCTGTAGACAATTTTAATGTATTTAAAGCATTTTAACAATAAACACTTATTTTTCTTACAAATTGATACTATAGACTTAACTAAGGCTTTCCCTCTATAATACACATAATATACATTTAAGATAGATTACACCTGAAAATATTTGATTAGTTGTGATCTTTAAAATTTTTATTTTATTATTGTGTGTATGACAGGGTGGTATATGCACAGACAGAGTTCAGAGAACAGCATTATGTCTAGTCTCTCCCTCCACTTCAGTGTGTTCCAGGGATGAGATTCAAAGATTGTCAGGCTGCAGAGTAGGTACCCTTACCCACTGAGTCACATTGCCAGCCTCAGTTGTAGTTTTTGTTAACTCTTTTAGGCTAGGCCTAGGAAATATTATAGCTTGGTGTTAGAGCACTTGGCTAGCATGCCACAGCCCCAGAACAGTCCCTGAAACCACCAAAGGGAAAAAAGTCATTGGCTGAAGTCTTAATGCTTTATTATTTACTATTCTAGAGATTGAATCAAAGTTCTTGTACTAGCATATTCTCTACCACTGAACTATATACCCAGTGCTTAAATCTCAGGGGTGGGGCGGTTGTTGTTTTTGTTTTGTTTTTCTAAGTAGTGTCTGAAGTCAGCATGTGATAGTGATTCAGTACATGGTGCTTGGGAGGGAACCAGGGATATTTTGTTAGCAAAAGTGTAATTTTATGTTTTGATTAGAATTTGTACCACTAGGGAAGGTACTCTTTGATCACTCTGACAAATGATTAAAACTCTTCAGAGAGTTTTGGTAACTGAGTAGTTAAATGTAGCCATAGAAGCTGAAATTGTTATGTGTTACTAGCTTGTTTAGATACATTGTAGGTTCCCTTCTCTAACCAAAATATTAGTTTTGTCTTCTCTCTTCACCCTTCCCTTTTAAAATTCCTTTTTAAATAATGATACAAATGGACTTGGTAAGTGAATTGTACTGAAGTACTTTCTTTCTCTGAGTTAGCTGCATATGCTTTTCTCGAGTAGTGCTTTTTCAGTAGTAGGAGCATCAGTGGTGAAGAAGTAAGTGTCACCATCATAGCAGTTGTTCTTGTCCCTTTTAAGAACTGGAGTTGAGTAGTCACTGCTGTTTGTCAGCCGGCTGTTCTGCAGAGTACTGTCAGTGTGGGATAAGTGTGGCCAAAGAAGTTTGCACTCAGGTGGAAAGGTTTTCCATGTGTGGTTTGCAGAATAGTTTCTTTGAAAGATACTTTCTTCCCAGTGCACCCTTAAGAGGATAGTAAATATTTGTGGTTCTTGGACTTTTATTAACCATTTATTCAGTAGTGGTATATTTAATTTTTAGTCAGGAAATTTCATCTGTTAGAGTTGAAGAATTCTAGAAGTATGTGTGCTGTTTCATACTTTTTAATTTTAAGCTAATAGAATAGTCAAACCTATTAGTAGCTAGGTTGCTGATGCCACAAATTCAGATATATGTTTAAGAAAGAAAAGTTGTGGCCATACAGGAGTATTTCTTTTACTTTAAGGGCATAGATCTTCCTTTCATAGCTTCATATAATGAAACCTGAATTATTGTTAGTTTCACTATAATAAAGACATACTATTAATGTTGTCAGTAATTGGAACCAACATAGGGCATAGGTCAAAACCCTTAAACTATTTTTTATGAGTTCTTAAAAAGATACCATGTTATATCCTACATCTTTTAGAAATTAGACTTTGTAATTTCAAGTAAGTTGGTTTTGTAGACTTGTATATTTCTATTTGCACAAACTTGCATACCCTACATGTTGTTCTCCCCTTTTATCTGTATAATTACAGTGCTGGATAAGTAAATAGTGGACCTCTGTTAAAGTTCTGGTTTCATTTATAAAGCTTTGGTAGAAAACTACAAGTTTTGGGTTAGCCAGTGTCCTAATTTAAAGTCTGACATTTGCAGTTGTATTTTAAAAGATAGAACCATCGTTGCTCCTTGGTTATCTTCATTAAAATCACTTCTGATCCATCTCCATGCTTAATGTTTGCTCTACCGGTCATAGTAAACTCAGAATATCATTTTTTTGGTATTACTAACAAAAATGGCATTTGACATATTGTGTGTTTATTTATCTGAATTAATAATTGAGACCACAGTCTATTTTGGTATTGTGAAATTAAGCATAGTCAATTGTAAATTGAAATTGCTTTTTTAGGCTACTACTGTTTTTAATTTGTTGATGTAGTTTGACAGATAGACATTAATATTACACATGTTTAACCTAAAAGTTAGCTGCATAATCCTCTGTTGAAAATATCTTCCACCCTGATGGACTCCTGCTGAATGTCTGTGGACTGACTACTAGAATGAGCTAAAATACAACATTTTTCCTGACCTACTTAATCAAAATCTCTGATCCTAGATGTTTACAATTTACAGTTTTTACAAGCTCTAAAGGATTGCCCCCCCCTTCCCTTCTTTTAAGGAGCACCGCAAATGAGCCAGTACAGTGGCAGAGGTGGGAAGGATTATTCATACCAAACCATTTATATCTGACCATCTACCATCCCCAGCTATTGGTTATCTTGGATCTAACAAAGTTCAGTATCTAATTAGGAATCTTACCATTTCTACAACACTTCTAAGTTTTGGTATTTCCTCAGTCGCATGAAGAGCAATCTGTTTTCACAACTTTCATTTTTATGAAACTGTTTTGGGACAAAGTTTGTCCCTATGTTAGATACACACTTGAGAGCAGAAGAGATGGATCACTTGAGAACTGTTGGAGAGATGGCTCAACTGCTAAGCTCCTGCAGCTGATCCAGCTTCAGTTTCCTGAACTCACATGGCAGCTCGCAACCCTAGTTCAAGACAGGTTTCTCTGTAGCTTTGAAGCCTGCCCTGGAACTTGTTCTGTAGACCAGGCTGGTCTCGAATTCACAAAGATCCCCCTGCCTCTGCCTCCCAAGTGCTGGGATTAAAGGCATATGCCACCACCCAGCCTTAAATGAATTATTCAAATGTCAGGGAAAATACAAAAGTTTTTGTTTAGTTTGTGGAGCACTTGGCAATGTCATCATAGTACTGTTGAACTTATAGTAGACCCCCCCCCCCACTATACAATGTGACATAGTCTCATACACTGCATGTGTATATTATTCTGAATGACTGAACTCAGCAAAAAATAAACCTTTGAGGAAAATACGTATGTGTTTAACAGTTAAATTTGTAGTTATAGTGTAAAAAAATGCATGGAAAATAAATACAAAATTCAAGACTGTAGTTGCATCTTAAGAATGGAATGAGATCTGAGCTTGGCACATCAGGATCTTTATGTATAATTGGGATATTGTTTAGATTTCAGTAGAGCTGGATTTGGGGTAGAGATTCATGTTGGGGTATAGATTCACATTGGCGTTATTGGAGTGTGGGATTGGTGGATTTTGAAATAATTTTGAAATAAAAAGAAATGCTGACCCTTTTGTGAGAAAGTAATCTGGCAAAATCATAAAGATTTTGTGTATTCTTTCTATGCTTGTAATAAGTACTTGTATGTTGCTATGTTGACATAGTCCAGTAATCCCAGCACATGGGAAGATGAGGCAAGAAGATCTCAAGTTCAAGGCCAAGCTGGGCCATAATAACAAGACTGTCTTAAAAAATAAAAGCACAGTTTATAATGTCTTACAGAAGTAAAACACTGTGACCAGCAAAGTTACTGGGATGTTCTAAAGGCAGGGCTTTAGTGTTCTTCTATACTTCAAGGGTTTTGAATCCTTTCTCCGCAAGGTAAAGTACAGCCGTGAAAACAATTTATCACTTCTTTCACTTACTTTTTGCTTCAGACAATTTCTGAACAATATTTTCTTTTGTTGTGGTCATAGCACAAATGTTTTATTTCCACTGATTTTTTTTTTAAACTCGTGGTTTTCTGCATTGTATTAGAGTTCGTGTAGACTTTGTGTGTATGGGGTATGTGTGCTGTGAATGGAGAAAAGAGGAAATGATCTTGGGATGTGATCTTGAATTGTAAAATTGTAAAATACTTGGAATTTTATGATGTCCTCAGAAACTCAGCATACTCCAAGGTAGACACCAAAGCAGCAGTGTTACTACACTTGACACACTTGAGTTTTAAATGTTCAGAAGGTAGTTTTAGTGGGAAAGCACATTTTGCAGACTTAATGACAATACACTGGATTGAAATCGCAAACACTGCTGCTGGCAACTTGTAATCTGTGATTATTGTGTAATGTATAAGAATCAGAAAACAGTGAGGACACCAGTTGAAAATGCTTTTGCTTATGTAATAAGCTCAAATTTTAAAGTCTTCACTCTTTTTTCCTAGGTTTAACAATGATAAAACGAAGATACTACTAAAACAGCACTCTAAGTAGCTCAACAATTATTTTGTAAGTATTAGCTTCCAGCTCCCTCCTCACCACTATTACTACAAAAACTTACTGTTTGCTATCACGTTTCCATTCATTTCTGATTTTTCTATCTATTCTAGAATAACTTAAATTTCTCCTTAGCTCCCTATTTATTGATGTTTGATTTTAATAGTTTAGAGCAAGAATTATTTCATTGCCTTAGGCAACTTGATTAGTGTGGAAAGTATTTTACTAGTGTGGAAAGTAAAGGCCCTGTTATCTACAAGTGTGAGAATCACAATATTAAATCATTTCTCTAAAGTTTACAGATAAGTAAAGATCTTTCATAAAGGCTTACATATTTTTATTTTAAATGTGTGTTTGACTGCATTTACATATCTGTACTGTGCCTGGTGCCCATGGAGGCCAGAAGACATTAGATCCCTTAGAACTCCAGTTCTAGGGTGTTGGTTGTGAGCCACCATGTGGGTACTGGGAACCCTGGTAACTATCTACAAGAGCAAGAAGTACTCTTAACCAAGGAGCCATCTATCTAGCCCCAGTAATGGTATTTTTTATTATCGTTATTCCAGTTTATTGATCTTAAAGTTTTATAACTTGAAAATAGACTTCTTTGTGAGAAGCTTTTTACGTTTAGCTCTTAAAACTTCAGGAGATAAGGAAAACAGCAAAAGCAATCCCTTTTCTGTCTGTGCACTTAGGAACACAAATATACACACATTCATACACATTAAAATTTTTCTTAACTTATTTAAATTTTGGAAAGTTTATAAATTACAGCAGAATAATGCTAACAGGTTAGCTGAAATTAATATATCTCTAGAAAAACTAGCATATTAATAAGCCATATTTAATGCCCACAGATAACTATTTCTATGCAAGTATTCAAGACTCTAAAATTGCCAGGTGGTTGTGGCACACACCTTTAATCCCAGCACTTTAGCCAGAGACAGATGGATCTCTTTAGATCGAGGCTAGCCAGACCTACAGAGTAAGTTCCAGGAAAGGCTCCAAAGCTACAGAGAAATCCTGTATCCAAAAAAAAAAAAAAAAAAATCCTAAAAAAATAAAAAAGATTCTAAAATTAAGAAAAGATTCGTTGAGCTAATTTTGCATCTCTCAAAAAAAGTCAGATTCACATTTTTAATCCTTATGGTGTGTTAAGGTTTGGGTGACCCAATTTAAATGAAAGTTAGTGCTTCAGATGCTGCCTGTCCATGGTTTCACACATTGCATTAGTAATCTAAAACCTGTGTATGTTAAATGACTTACCGTCAAGATGATCAACCATTCAACTCAAGTAGTGAGGATGGAATTATTTTGGTGGGGAAAGTGGGGGGGGGGCACATAGGGGAGATAAGTTAAATACTGAAAACTTTGTTTTACTAGCAGCAGAATCCTACCTTTTTATATAAAAATTGTTTTTTCATATTTTTATCTCTTGGAAATTTCAATAAAATATTTGCAAATCCCTAAAGAATCCTACACAGTCCAGGCTTGGATTCCTTAACTGAAACCTTGGAAGTCAGCTTCAGCCTTCCTTTAACTTAAGTTACTAAAAAAGACAGTTTTCTAGTTGATACTATACTGCTAGTGTAGACTCCTGTTATGACCCACTTTACATGACACTGTGTGGTTTTGTCTCTTTCTCTTTTAGTGTTTAATTAATACCATAGTTTCTTTTAACATAGTAATTTCTTTTAAGCTGTTCCTTTATGAAGTATGTGTAAGAGAAAAAGGGGGTTGGGTGGCTTTTTTTTTTTTCCTGTTTTCTTGCAGTGCTGTAGATGGCACCCCAGGCTTTACAGGAACCCAGGTAAACACTTTATCTCCCTAGCCCTTCATCTGTGGAATATGGGCGTCCTAGAAGTGGCATAATGGTGTTAGTATGTTACGTGCTCTCAAATAGTGGTAGTGTGTTGCACTCATTTTTCCAAGTTGCGTAAAGAGATTTCTTTAAGCCAGGCGGTTGTGGCGCATGCCTTTAATCCCCAGCACTCGGGAGGCAGAGGCAGGGGGATCTCTGAGTTCGAGGCCAGCCTGGTCTACAAGAGCTAGTTCCAGGACAGGCTCTAGAAACTACAGGGAAACCCTGTCTTGAAAACAAAAACAAAAAAACAAAAACAAAAAAAGATTTCTTTAAGTTTACTTTCCAGTTTAAAGTTCTAATAGGAAATTTTGGTTACTTAAGAAGTTCAAAAGTCTCAATGGCTCTGAGGTTAAGGTGACAGTTCTTTGAGAGGTTCAATTTTCAGCAACCACATGGTGGCTCACAACCATCTATAATGAGATCTGATGCCCTCTTATGGCCTGCAGGCATACATGCAGGCAGAACATGTATACATAATAAATAAATAAAATCTTAACAAAAAAGAAATTCAAAAGTCATAGTTTCTCCTTGGTTTTCTTTGGATAAATGCTTTTTATTTCCCACATGGCATTTTTAGCTATATAAGTTTAAATTATCTATTTATATTATACAAATTTAAAATATATTATTTGAGCTTTGGTTAAGAGCACTTGCTGCTCTTCAGAGGGCCCATGTTTGATTCCCAGAATCTACAGTAGCCTTTATCAGGCTGCTCACAGCAAACTGTTCCCAGCTCCAGGGGAACCAGCACTCTCCCTTCTGCAGACACCCACATACTTGTGACATATTTTACATATACATTCACAGAAAAATTAATTTAAATACATGTTATTGATTAAAACCTTGCGGTGTGCGTTGTCCACATTTAAGAATATTATGCTAGGCAGTGGTGGTGCTCACCTTTAATCCCAGCATTCGGGGAGGCAGAGGCAGGCAGATCTCAAAAGTTTGAGGCCAGCCTGATCTACAGAGCGAGTTCCAGCCAGGGCAACCAAGACAAACCAGATAAACAAAAGAATATTACACTTATCTTTTAAATATAAAACAGCAAAGATATTAACCTAATAAAAAAAGGAAATATGAAGAAAAATTCACATTCGGTCCTGTCAGTATTGATAATCCTGTAATTTAATAATGACAGAAACTAGTTACTTCCTAATTTAGGAAACCTACTCAATTTGACTACTCTCAGATTATGCTTGTAAAAATAAAAACAATAAAACCACTTCCCATGTAGGAACTATATCAGGTTAGCAATGAAATAGTTCACTGAAACACTGAATTTGTCAGAAATGCAAACCCTACTGAGAACTTAGGTTGAATAGGCATTTAATGAACATCTAGTCACTGTTAAACGTGCTCATATAAGTTTAAGGTATAAATTTAAATGAGGTAGGCATTTGCCACATTTTACCCTAAAAGAACCAGAACAGGGTCAGTGTACTAGAGTAACTGAGCCACGATAAGGACTCCTAAGGGATAGAATGCCAGGGTTCTGTCCTCACATTCTGTATTCTGTCATTATGCTCTAACAAACTATGATGCTTATTAATAAGTTTTTTTAAAAAATTCAGTCAAGATGATGTTATAGTTTAGACAACGTTCCTAAAATCTCTTAAATTTTGTGAAATGCTACGGAAACAAGATTAATTAATATTAGAAGTCTTAAAGTAAAAAAAAAACAGTAAATATTTCTAAACAGAAATATTAATGGAAACAATGGAGTTGGGGGAAAGGTCAGACAATTGCGGATTTCTCTGTCTTTTGAAGTTGCTATTCTATTTTGTTATGCAAGGAATATTAATTTAGGTATTTATAAAAAGTCCCATAGAGTTTACTTCTTAAATAAAACATTTAATTTACCTATTTTTTATCTCACCTTTCAGAATGACTGTTTTTCTTCTAAGAACATAAGTAAAATGTTGAACTGTCTCAAAAACCAACAAAGAAAATAAATGGTCCTTGGACCAGAATATAAACCACTGAATTTAAAATTACAACAATTGAATAAAAAACAAAATATTTCTTACTAACCTTTACCTGTAATGTAATGATTTTCATACTTTTTCTTTTAGCTGGCACACTTGAAAGCAAAGATTTGAGGACTTAAAGACAGTATGATATTTCAAGTGACCTAAGGTACAGGAATCGAGAAATGGCATGGACCATATATACTAGGAGTAGGTTGCTACATAACTAGTCCAGTTTGAATGGAAAATTTGGTATGAAGTGAAATAGTAAAAGCTGTTATTTGTCAAGGGATGGAGTCCCTCATGAAAGGGGAGAGGTGGCCTTTTAATAGTGTCAGGAAAACTAGGTAATCCCACAAAAAAAAGAAGTTAGACATTATTACCATGCATAAAAATTCATTATAAATAATCAAAGACTGTAAAGTCTAAAACTGAAACTCCCTTAAGTAGACAGGTAGTGGTGGCACATGCCTTTAATACCAGCACTCAGGAGGCAGACACAGTTGGATCTCTGAGTTTGAGGCCGGCTTGGTTTAAGGGGGGAGGGGAGGAGTTGCTCACCATTGGTGGCATATGTCTTTAATCCCAGAAGCATGAGGAACCAGAGGCAGGCAGATCTCTGTGAATTGGCAGCCAGTCTGGCCTACAGAGCAAATTCCAGGACAGCCAAGGCTGCACAGAGAAACCCTGGCTCACAAATAGATGAATGAATGGATTAATGAATGAATGAATGAATGAATGAATGAATGAATGAATAGAAAAGCAATAGAATCAACTCCCATACATGTGTATGGTGGTGACATTCACACTCATACACAAATAAATGTAGTTTAAATACACACATGGGAGACTGAGGCATAGAGAAATACTGTCCTCAGAGATAATGTCTTATGCCTGTAGTGCCAGGTTGGGGGGCAGGACTGAGGCAGTAGGACTACAGTTTCAGGCCAACCTGGGTTACTAGTAGGATTCTGTCTCAAAGGAACACATTAACAAAAAAAAATTCATAAAGCTCCAAAATGAGAATAAAACTGGGGGTTGAAGAAATGGCACAGAGGACTTGATTTGGATTCCTAAAACCTACATAAGCCAGATAAAGTAACATCAAATAAAAGACCTTATCTCCCTCTAGCAAGGTGAGGAAAATATCTGAGGTTGTCTTCTGACTGCCACTTGTTTTCAGTGGTGCACACATACATACATCATAAATAGACATTTAAGGGGTGGGGTGAAGAAATAGCTTAGAAGTTTAGAGCACTTTCTGTGCTTGCAGAGGACCCAGTATTCCTTCAGCACACATCAGGTGGCTCACAATCTATAGCTATAGTTCTAAGGGATATTAGGCACTGCCCATACTTTGCACATATACAGAAAAACAGGTACACACACATAAAGGGTGTTGTGTTTTTGTTTTAATTAGAGCTGGGGAATAATGAAGCATTTGCTGTATAAACAAGAAGACCTCAGTTCAATTTCCATCACTAAATAGAGCATGGTAAGTTGGTTACAGTAACACGTTTTTACTCCCAGAAATTACAAGATTCTAGTATTTGCTTGAGAATAAATCTTTTAAAATTTGTATAAGTGAAGCAACTCAAATATAAATTCCTCTTGACTTTATTGTCTGATATGGCAAATTCAGGAGACAGAACAGAAAGTTAATTTCTTTTTTTTGTTTTGTTTTTTTTTTTGTTGTTGTTTTGTTTTTTTTTTCGAGACAGGGTTTCCCTGTAGTTTCTAGAGCCTGTCCTGGAACTAGCTCTTGTAGACCAGGCTGGCCTCGAACTCAGAGATCCGCCTGCCTCTGCCTCCCGAGTGCTGGGATTAAAGGCATGCGCCACCACCACCCAGAAAGTTAATTTCTTATAACCAAGAGATAGGACTTGGCAGCTGGTGTTAATGAGTAAAGCGTATGGGTTGGAGGTGAGAAATTTAATGTTTATGAAATGTAAATAATGTTTATGAATGTAAATACTCATTCTGTTTCAAGTTTGGCTGTCTTGGCTTTAAAAATAGGATTTTACATACAAAAGATGGACTTAATTTTGAAATCATTCATTTGACATTGGAATAATCATTCAATGTGTAGATGTTCTGTACAGGGACAAAACAATGAGGGAGAGGTTGATATGTGTATGTTTGTAACAATGTCTAGTGTAGCCCAGGATGCCCACAGACTTACTATGTAGCTAAGGATGGCCTTGAAATCTTGATCCTCCTCCTTTATCTCCCAAGTGTTGGGATTATAAGGATGAGTAACAATGCCTTAAATCAGTATTTTTTTTTTGAACAGTTAGTTCACGATACTGTGTCTCACAATTTAGGTCATTCTAAATCTTTCTAAAGAGAAACTATATTTTGTGTACTGCTGTACCAACTACAGTGTAACAAATGGGATAGTGGTAACAGAGTAGGTGTTCAATAAAATATTTAAGTGAAAAAATAAGCATGTATGTATGTTTAAAATTTAATGAGATGGGTTTGAGGAGAACCTAAAATTCCATGTAACTGATTGATCATGCTGATTAGTTTGGCAACTTATAAACAGACATCTAGAAAGGGGGAATCTCAGTAGAGGAATTGCCTCCATCAGATTGTCCTGTGAACATATCTAGTGAGCATTTTCTTGATTAATGCTTGATGTGGGAAGCCTATGCACTGTAGGCAGCATCATCCCTGGCCAGATGGTACTGGGTGATATAAGAAAGAAAGCATTGCAAGTCAGTATACAGCACTCCTCTATGGCCTTTTCTTCAGTTCCTGCCTCCTGGTTCCTGATTTGAGTTTTTGCCCTTCATGATGGATATTAGGTTGTAAGATGAAATAAACCCTTTCCCTCCGAAGTTGTTTATGATTGTGTTTTGCACAACAGTGGAAAGCAAACCAGGACACTGATAAACTGAAGTATGTGTTGATTTATCTTAAATAGATGTAAAAATTGTGTTCAAACTTTAGGCAATAATGGAGAAATGGGTGAAACAACAGTTGCTTATGCACAAAATGATCTATATAATTTTAATAGAAGACAAAATATTTAACTAATGGAATATGACTGCTTATAAACATTAGAATGAATAAAATATGACTGTTTCCTATAAGTGATTAGAATAGAGAGGAAAATTTCACGGTTTGTTAGTATAGATTTGTCCTGTAATAAAAAGCATACAAACTTCTAAGACGGAATAGCCATTTTAATGAGAAACAAACAAATGGTCACTTAGACTTGAGCTGCAGGATGCCTGTTTTATATCCTTTTAGGAAACCAAATTGACATGCTATCCTAAGACATGTTATTCTGGGTAATATATATTAAATAACATCGAATTTACAGTAATAACCATTCCAATATGGAGATAAATCTTGAGTTTATGTATGAATTGGAGGCTACATAGTGTGTGTGTGTGTGTGTGTGTGTGTGTGTGTGTGTGTGTGTGTACACATACAGAGACATAATTGCTTTTAGTATGAAAATACTTTGAAGTCACTTTTAGTCTTTTCCTAAGTATTTTGTTGGTATAAATTTCTTGAAACTGAGTTCTTGTATGTTTCATGTTTTTTCTGAAATGTTAACCCTTATCCTATGACTTGGGCTTTGAAAGGTGTGTTCCTTTTAGTAAGGTAAAAACCAACTTTTATAATTGCTTCATTTGTTAAATATTTTCAAAAGTTTGGCTATTAATAAATCATTCTTATTAAGTTGGTACAGAAAAATGGCTTGCTTTTCTCATTTTTATGATTACTATAAATTACAGCACTATATTAAGTACACAGTAGGCTTTTATTAAATTTATGATATGGACATAAATTTTTTTCTACTCAAAACTTATAAAATTATGCATTTACTAGTGTTAGGGTTTTCAAACATGGCTCTTATATTCTGTTTTTTCCTAAAGAGTTTTTGTAAATTAGTATTTAGGTGCTATTGTGTTTTCAAAAACAAAAAAACCTTGGAGTAAAGTAGCAGCACATAATGGTTTGTGGATTTTGAAAAGGTGCAGGCCATATTGTGCTGCCTCAAAATACAAGGATCTGATCTTCTGAAGAAAACACGTGTTTTTTATTCATAGCTCCTATGATAGCAATGTCAGCAGTGCCTTAGCAGCACGTAAATATTGGCGTTAAGATTCTGAAATTATCTCCAGTATTAACTGTGCTGCTGAAGTAAGGTTGGCCATACTCTACAACTGTAACTTAATGTATATTGATACTACCGGTATGTTTTCAAGTTTTTCTGATTGCATTTTCTATATTAGTGATTTTGTTCAGTATAATTCTGTAATAATGTAATAGCGTCCCACATGTATTGTGTCTGTTAAAATGCTGTGTAATTGTTGGTAGCATGCGTCTTGACTAGCAGGCACAAAGCCATGGGTTCCAGCCTCACCACTACATACCAGGTACACATCTGTAATCCCAGTGCTCAGGAAGTAGAAGCAGGAGAATCAGATTTAAGGTCATCGTCAGCCACAAAACAAGTCTAAGACCTACATGAGAATCTGTTTCCAAAAGAAACCATATAATTGTTTCTGTGTCTAGGAGGAATTGATTCTAGGGCTTCAGGGATACTCAGATGAGTACCATATGTAAAATGGTATAATGTCCTCCATAGAGAAATCCTGTCAAAAAAAAAAAAAAAAAAAAAAAAAAAAAAAGTATGTCTGCTAGTGACCGGTGCATATTCCTCTTATACTTAAACCCATCTCTAATTCTAATTGCTTTTTATGTGCAATGCAGTGTTATGTTACACAGATACATTGTATTATTTAGCTTATTCCTGTAATGACAAGAAAAAAAAAACATGGAAATGCAATTCCACCCCCCCAACCCAAAAAAAAAAAAAAATGTTTAGTTTGTTTGATGTTTTAAGACAGTGTGTCACTATGTAGACAAGGCTGGCCTGGGATTCGGAAATCAACCTGCCACTGTCTCTCAAGTGCTTTAATTAGAAGTGTGTGCCTCCACACGTGGAGGCCACTCCAGTGTTTTGAATCTGGTCAGTTGAATCTACAGATGGAGCACTAACTGTAACTGATTTAATGTCTTTTAATTGTTGAATGCCCTCAAGAGTCTCTTAACTAAAGCGGTAAAATATATCCCTAGCACAGACAAGTCCTGAGATCTCTCCCCAGCATTTCCATTAAAAGTTTCTTGAGAGAATTTAGAAGCACCATAGAATTTATTTTAATGTGTTTTTATATTCTATATAAATGTGAATTCAGAATATTACTTAAGATAGGAAAATAAATATTAATATTTGTTAATTTTCCTCTTGACTTGAAGTTTTACCTTAAAGTATTACTGATTTTGAACAGAATTTAGAAAATAATCTTTAGTATAATGTGTCAGAATTTTTTCATTTTAAATGGAGGGAAAACATTAAAATGTTTTGAATGTCTAAACTTCAATTGTAGGAAAATCCTTAGAGATGACCAGCCTTTTCATTGGGTAACTGAGGAAGCAACCTGAAATTTAATTTGTAACAAATGATATGTCTTCTAACTAATAATTGCTGTTTTTCTAATTTTTCCTAAATATTTTCTTAAGTTCTTAGAGAGGACATTTAATAAGGGCTTCTGTACCTTATTAATATTTAACTTCAGATTTAAACCAAGTTGTGGTTTATTTTATAAATGTAAATATTGTCAGAATATTTTAATTACAGTTCAAAGGAAATGTTCTTTGTACTATCTGTATTCCTTTTTTGGACTGTTTAGGTCATTATTTAACTGTCATTACTTCCTGTAAGGATCATCTTAACCTTTTCAGATTAAAGGTTCTTAATGGATTCTAACTAATATTGTGTGCTGTGCAAATTGTCATGTATTTCAGTTACTTTTCAAGATTAATAATTCAAAGGAACTACTACTCAATTCTAATTTAAAGGTAAAATTAAATTACTTTTAACTAATTTAATTATAAAATGAATATTTAAGAACAACCACTTTTTTCTGGTGGAGCTGTCCATAACTAAAGTAGTAAGAGATCATACCTGTTGTGGCCAGAGTTAAAATACGAACTTTTACATGAGAATGATGGTTCTTTTGCAAGTCTTTGTCGGCTATTGAGGTAAGCATTTGCTTCACAAGCATGGCAGCTGGTGTTCGAACTGTGAAATCAACATAAAGGAGAAATGAGAGAACCAACTCTATGGAATTATTCTCTGATCTACATAGAAATCATAAAGTTTTGTTTTAATCACTGAACTTTTTTCTTTGTTTTAACCATTATATGAAAAACAATTACCTAATAATTATAAATCCATAGTTTATTCTATTAAAACCTGCTTAGAAGTATTTATTGATTGAATTTATAGTTTTTCCAATGTTTTCCACATTAAATTTTTAATTCTTATTTTCCGTTCTAAAAATAGCTAAAGAAATTTTTAAATACTATGGCTAGAAAGAAAATAGGTGACACATCCCTATAATACCAGCATTCGGGAAGTGGAGACGAGAGGACCATCAGAAGTTGAAAGTCAACTTCAGCTCCAGCTCACCCTAAGCAACAAACCAACAAGAGTACGCTAGGTTGTAACTTTAAAATATGTGCTACTTGTTTGATCCTTGTCGGGGGGGTCATGGAAGGGGAATTGTGGATTGCATAAGAAATAGGACCATGTGTTGGAATATTTGGTCCTCATTTGGTGGACCTGTTTAGAAGGATAGGAGGAGGTGTGTCACTGGGAACACTTCCTAGTAAGTTCCTTCTCTGCCTGCTGTTTGCAGATGGGAGTGTGAGTTATCAGTTGCTGTCCCCATGCTGTGCCTATCTGCTGCCTTGATGGTCACGGGCTCAAACCCTCTGAAATTGTAAGCCCCAAATTAAACACTTAGATAAATTTCTCTTGGTCATGGTGTCTCTTCATAGCAACAGAAAAGTCACTAAGCATTACTTTAATTGTACATAACTTCTTTTCATATAGAAGAAATAGCTAGTATATACTAAAATACATATATAAGTGTATTATTTTAAATATATTTTCACTGACTTGGAAATCTGGAGTTATTTTCCATCTTTGTGACTAATTTTGAAACAAATAGCTAGTAGTAAGATATCCGTTTACATTAATAATAATACAATCATCTTTCAAAGAGGAAATTATTACAGATGGATGTTCTTTTGTGCTCTTAGGTTTTACATGCTCAATTTTACAAGTTAACATTCTAATTAAAATTACTTTTTTCTGCTTTTTGTGTTTTTTTGTCTCTTTTTGCAGGGGTTTGGGAAGCATATCTTCTGAGTTAATTCTCATTAAATAACTATTGAAAAGGGGAAAGAATAGGGTCCTAATTTGGAGGGGAGTAGATTTGGATCCAGTAAATATATTCCTTGGAAAATAAATGAAAGAGCATTATTAATACAGTCCATCTAGCGAAGAGTTTTAAGGGATAGTTTATTTCTGTCCCTTGAAAGTCTTTAATACACAGATTGTTCCTCCATCAGAAACCTTAAGGGATTGTAATCCTTCTTGCCTTGTGTATTCATAAAATATATACTGGGCGTTTCACATTTCTCGTTTCTTCACTAGTTTCTTGTTTCTTTTCTTTTTATGTTTGCTTGTTTGTTGAACTCAGGACCTCCAAAAGGACTCTACTTCTAAAACATCCCAATACCCCCAAAAAACTATTGAAACTATTTTTCTGCCAAATGTTCTTCAGCCTTAACTTACTGTGTCCAATGGATCGTTCTTTAGTAAGGTTTCTCCATGCTCCTCCATTTGCCTTTGGTGATTCTATTAATTTCGAAGTAGGCAAGATAGAAGTGGTATAGTTACTGTTATTCGGAAGTATATCTTTAAAAATACTTTTGAAAGTGTTCTTGGGTGCCCTCCTGCAAGTGACATTTGATTAGTAAAACTGTATAAGGTACCCAGGAGAAGATTTATGAGTGAGACCATACTCAAAAACAAACACATTCTTAATGTAAATATTCTTAGCTTTAGGCTCTTCTAGACATGTTTGGAGTCCTTTTGTTGGTGGTAGTGTGTTTTTTCTTTTTATGTTTTATGTGTATATTGCCTGCATGCATGTCTGTCTACCACCTGTGTGCCTTGTGCCTAAGATCGAAAGTAGGTATGAGATTCCTAGAGTTATGGACAGTTGTGAGCCACCATATGCATTCTGGAAATCAAATCTGGGTCTTCTGCAAAAACATTTGCTCTTAACTGCTGAACAATCTCCCCAACCCTCCTGTTGGTTGGTTTTTGCTAAATATCAAGCCTAGGGCTTCAAATATGCTTCCTAGGTTCCTAAGGTACAGCCTAGTTTTTCTAGCCCCAACTTCTAGAAAAAAAAATATTTCTAAAAGATTATTAGCTATATAATAGTATTGTAAACATAATGTAAAGAGGGTGAAATAATTCTAAATACTCTTGAGTTTGAGAATATAGAAAGGTAAAGCATGTTTCCTATGTGCCTTCTTCATTTACCATGCTTGCTTATGCTTCCCATGGTGTGAAAAGTACTTTGAGGGGAAGGAGGTCCTTAAGTTTTGTACTTCTGTGACCACATTAAGTTCATCAAAATGTGAAATGAAATTTATATTTGGTGTTGTAAAAACATTCTCTCAGCCCAGTGTTTATATAGCATGCACAAAGTCCAATTCCACCTCACCTCTCAAATTCTGGAAATGTTAATGATAGTAATTGTGGTTATAAGCTGTAAACATGACAACAATAAAATGGGTAAGTTTAGTTTATTACAATGAAGTTTTTCTCTGAATGACTCATTTAGAATATAAGTAAAAAGATTTCAATTCATTTTTTTCAAATTTTATAAAACTCAGCTTGATAAAAAGTTATTAATAAGCTATTTGTTTAAAAAATCTGATTAAGGGGGAAATATTCCCTCAAAAACAAGCTTGTAATCAAAGTTTCAAGTCAGGGCCAGCAAGATGGGTAGGCAGGTAAAGACACTTGCCACCAAGCTTGAGAACTAAGGTTTGATCTCTGGAACCCACATGGTAGAAGAGGGAAGAACAAATTTCTGCAAGTTTTTTTCTGACCACACACATTCATATAATGTTCTTTTGTATAGGTGTATATGAGAGGGTCCGTGTGTGCTCTGTTGCTCACATGCCACACCTTAAGAGTGGAGGTCAGAGAAAACTTCCATCTTAAGCCCTGAAATCAAACTTAGGTTGTCAGGCTTGGCATCAGTTGCTTTTACCACACAAGCCAAATCAAAAAAAAAAAAAAAAATTAAATTTCAGGTTAGAGTCCTTAAGAAAAGACCCAAAAGTAAAGCTTTACAATCTATATGGCTATCATAAGTTAAATTAGTAATTCTGGTTTTCTTTTTCTGTCTTTTTGGTTATTCAAGACAAGGTTTCTCTAGCTTTTGGAGCCTGTCTCCAGGAACTAGCTCTTGTAGACCTGGCTGGCCTCGAGCTCACAGAGATCCACCTACCTCTGACTCCTGAGTGCTGGGATTAAAGATGTGCCCCACTACTGCCTAGCTCGATTCTAATTTTCTTAGAAGCCTCCAAAATGCAAGTACATTGTAGTTTTATAAATTGGTAACTTAGCCAAGTTTTCTGGTACACATCTGTAATCCTACCAATTGAAAGGCTGTAGCAGGAAGAGCTCAGGTTTGAGATCCTCTGAGTTCTAAAAAAAATTGAAAATGCAAGAAATAACTTTTTTCTAGAAAGTTCTTTGTTGGTGCAACTCGAGAACTTTGTAATGGTTTTAAATACAATCACTTTTTGTCTCTATAAATTCTGTGTTGCTAAAACTCAAGAAAACTTTGTAATGCTTTTAAATACTTGTTCTCAGGTCCAAAAGAAACTAGGGATTAATGGCTAACTGTGGTGCCTATTAGAATATCAAAGAGCATGCTGGCCTCCAGGCTCTCTCAGCATTGAAAGTACCTGTTGAGAGTCCATGCTGGGGCTGGAGAGAGTTTGAGAGCACTGGCTGCTCCTCTAGAGTTCCTGAATTCAATTCCCAGCAACCACATGGTGGCTCCCAACCATCTGTAGTGAGATCTGGTGCCCTCTTCTGGAGTGCAGACAGAACACTGTATACATAATAAACAGATCTTTCAGAAAATGCAAAAAGTCCATGCTGGGCAGTATCCTGGCTTCTCTCTGCATTTCATCCCTATGTAATCCTACCATCTAGGCTATTTATTTGCTCTTGGCTCCCTGTCTTAGTCCTCCTTTCTAGCTACCCCAACCCCAGCTCCACTACTGGGTCCTTTCTGCTGGGAGGTTCAATTCACTGCTTTCTTTCCCTGCTCTTCCAGATGCCTCTGGCTATACTCTCCCTCATGTCTCCAATAAAAATATTCTGCTCAGTCATACGATGGAGTGGTCATGACCTTCATATACTTGTTTTCTGTCAAAAAACTAAATTCTTTCAATAATGCACACTTCCTTAAATCAGATTGCCTTGGTTTCTGTATGGTTAGATTGAAGGATTAAACTTGAATTCTATAAATAAAGGTTCTGAAAACCTAGCATAAATTCTTCACTTATTCAAATTAAAATATTGCTAATAAACAATTTTTCCCAAATCATTTGTTATTGGAAGTCTTTCATGTATGACTAACGTTAAATCATATGTAAAATGTATAGATGTGAACCAACACTGTATTGAAAGAAAAAATATGAAATGCTTATGTCTTAAGGAACAGCCAAAGGAACTAAAGAGTTGGAGTGAGATTTATTTATTGCATGGAAGGACAAAAGTGACTTGAGTAAGCTCTGGGAGGCAAATAAGGGAATAATTATGTTAATGACTATTTCAGAAGGACTTTAGAATTGGTGGAATAAAACATTTTAAAGGCATCTCTTGAAATGTGACACATCATCTTGAACATGAAAATCTTACCTTAAAAATCTCTCTGGGAGTTCATTGTCTAAGAGAAAACATACCTTTGCCATTGATGGGCTAAACTGCGCTTTCAAAATCATGTTCTAGAAGTGCTTAATTGCTACTGTCGTTCTGCCTTTCACAGTAACTAAGTACTATGGAAAGTTTTACATAACGTAGAAGATTTTGGGGGGTCTTGATTCAGAAAAGCCGCCTTACCTATTATGCAACTAGTTTTCTTATGTAATAATAATGATAATATGATTCTATAGTTGTCTCCTACTAGCCTGTTAATGGAATCCGATTGAGCCCAGGGTACCTTAGCTCATTTGATAACCCGTGTTTTAAATAGGGCTTTTAATTACACACGCCATCAGTAAATATGTTAGTTCTGTTATTCATTAGAATACAGTGATAATTGTGGTAGTTGGCTACCCAAATAAGAACAGCTTGCTGAAATTGTGTCTGCAGTAGAATTTTCAGGCCTTGTTTAAGTAAAACTTGCAGGTTACCAATATCACAGTTTTGATGAAAGATGAGATGAAAAATGACAAGTATGAAGTTTGTGGAACAGTATTTCATAAGCCACACAAGGGCTCTTTATTTCCAATAGAGATGGCTAAAGTTTACAAAGCTTTGAGACTCTGATAGTATGTATCCTTTAGAAAAGTGTAGCAGAATAAAATACATTCACAGATGTTCTTTCTAAAATGTTAACGCACATTGTAGATAAGGAATTCCAATTTTCTCTACCACCTCAAGATTAAGGGTTTTTAAAGTATAAATATATTTAAGTAAGCTGGGTTTTTCATTGCACCATGATTGACTTTGTCTCTATTAACACAGCTTCAAATTTGAGTCAAGCTTGCTTGGGTTAATAAGCTTTTTCATGGCAGAAATTCTTTTACCTCACAAAGAAACAGTTTTGCAACAGTAAGGTGTGCCTCCTTAACACTCACTATGTTTATGCTTCCCGTACTGAATTTTAACCCCAGGGTACCAAGACTAGATCTTACCAGCCTCAATCCATAGCACTCATGTTGCCCAGAATTTGGAAATCGTCTCGTTTATGGATTCTGCTTTTGTTTTGTGAGCAGAGTTCATTAATTATTTTAGCACTTATCCCAACTGGAAACATCTTTCATCTCAGTGAGTTCCTTGGTTCACTCTATTGAGTGGGATACTAACTGGAATATCAAGGTATGGGTCTTTCATAATGGGAGACAGACAATACAAACAGTTTTAATAAAATGGTGTAGGTTATTCGTGCCACAGGAAAGTCGGTATTCTTGTGTAAGAACAAAAAACATTTTCATGTAGGGACCAATCAACTCTTCTTCACTGAGTTAATTTGCTTATTTTGTTTTTTAAATATTTTTATTTATGTGCATGTCTCTGTGTGTATATATCAGTACCCACAGAGGCAAGAGGATGGTGTTGAATTCCCTGGGATTGAAGTCACAAGTAGTTGTGAGCCACCTCTCTTGGCTTCTGGGTCTACTTGAAAAGAAGTACACTTAACCAGTGAGCCATCTCTCAAGCTTCAAATTATTTTAGGTTATAAGAAAACAATGACAGATCTATCTTGTCCAGCAATACTGAAAACCTTGATCTAACAAATCCCAGGTACTGTCATTCCATCTAATGTATAATCATAGTAGTATTTTAAGACTAGTCTTAATAGCACCATTAATAATTGGGTGGGCCTTTTGTATTTTCTTACTTGTAAGGATTAAGTTTCTTTTCATCATTCAGTCTTATTTCTGACCAGGTATCAAAGATTTTTAGCTTCTGATTCTTCTTAAACCTCAAATGTAGCATGAATAGTAAAAATCCAGAGACAGATATTGGGGTTCAATTTGAAGATCAGAAGAGTAAAGCAGCCAGCCACTGACTCTAACCTCTACCCCAGACCAAAAATAGATGAGATCTGCCTCTACAAATCCTGAAGACTCGGCACCCCACACTCCATTGAGTTCCTATCTCTTCCCCTTTATATTCCTCTCTCCATATCACTCCTGTCTATACCTCCCTAGTGCTGGGATCTCCTTTGTGTCAGCTGTTTCCCTTTTAGACAGATTCAATCTTGTGTAGCCTAGGGTGACCTTGAATTCATTCACAGATCGTCCTGGGATTAAAAGACACCACTCCCTGATTTATATGGCTGACTAGTATGGCTGTTTTGCCTTTGGATACTCAGGCAAGCAAGCTTTATTTATTAATAATCACTATACTCAACGATTTATAAAAATGAATTGGAATTATTCCTGTAAAAGTTTTCTGAAAGGTGCTACTAGAACTTAATTTTGTCTACAAAGAGTCCTTACATAGTGAAAAAACAGAATCTGAGACTAAAAGTCTTAAGCAATAGAAAACTTTATCACAAACTTGAGAATTGGTTTGCTCTTGTCTTTTCTTCCATACTACTGCATCTAACAAACTTCAACTTTGCTTTGCGCTTGTGCTGATTCTAATAAATAACAGGAAGTTACATTATTAGAAGTATTGATCACTAGAATTTTTGCTAGGGTCAAAGAAAAATTTGTTAAAAGCAAAGTTTAGTAATATAAAAGTTACTATATGGAAAGTTTCAAAAAGAAATTTATTACCTTTATTTTTTAGCCAAAATACCACTGGAGACAGCAGTGTGGATACTAAGCTTTATTTTTGAATTGTTCATGCTTATTGTGTTTTTTTTTTAAACCCATTCTTCCCCAAACTAAAGCAGTACACTAAAATAAGTTGCCATTTTTACAAAACTAAATGGATGGTTGCTACTAAAGCAAGCAAAGTAAAACATTCATTAGTGTATTCTTCCTTTTGGTGAACCATTACTATCAGTCACTAACTTAATAAATTACTAAAAGTTGAAGATTTTTGTTTCCCACAACCTAGAATTCAGA
Source organism: Arvicola amphibius (assembly GCF_903992535.2). Classification (NCBI taxonomy): domain Eukaryota; kingdom Metazoa; phylum Chordata; class Mammalia; order Rodentia; family Cricetidae; genus Arvicola; species Arvicola amphibius. The sequence goes on from NC_052059.1 coordinate 52,586,144, forward strand.
AACTCTTAGAAATGTCAACATTTTTACCAAGTTTTTTCTTTCTTTTTTTTTTTTTTTTTTTTTTTCATTTTTTGAGACAGTGTTTTTCTGTGTAGCATTAGTTGTCCTGGAACTCAGTCTGTAGACCAGGAAGGGTGTGGTACAGTAAAACCTCTGTCAGTATGAAACAATAGGTCTCACTATGCCACCAGAGTGGCCACAATCCCTGGCATACACATGCAATCTTTCAGGTATGACTTCTTTTTCAATACTTATTTATTTTTATTTTGGTTTAACCTTTCTCCTCCTCACCATGTGCATCATGATGTTTCAAAAATAAGGCTGGTGCCATGAATACGAAAGCTGCAATTTGCAAGGTATGGCATCTAGAACTTAGGATGCCAATCAGAATGCGTGCAATTCTAATTAAATGATCTGATGTGGGAAGGTCTTCTGTTTTAATAAAGAAACTGCCTTGGCCAGCCCTTAGGTGGGTGGAGTAGACAGAACAGGAAAAAGGAACTGAGGTAGATGGCTCAAACAGTTGCCCTGCCTCTCCTCTCTGGGGCAGACTGCCATGCCTGAGAGAGACAGATGTGATGGAGCCAGCCACCAGTTCAGACATGATGAATCTTTCCCGGTAAGACACCATTCGTGGTGTTACAAAGATTATTAGATATGGGTTAGTCAAGATGTGAGAGTTAGTTAATAAGAGGCTGAAACTAATGAGCCAGGCAGTGTTTAAAAGAATACAATTTGTGTGTTGTTATTTCGGGTTTTAAGCTAGCCAGTGGCCAAGAGCAGGGCGGCGGGAAGTGGCCCACATCCCATCACCACAATGATCAGGTAACATCACAACATGCTGGGGTGCAACATCAAAACTGCACATTGTTTCTTTTCTCTTGATGGATCAGAGGTTCCACATTGCCTCCAGTCTCTTTGTTGTATTTTCTGTGAGCCCCATCAGAAGTCCCCCATCCTCCATGTTGAAGGCTTGCACCATCTTGGGGTTGTCTTTCTGGAACTAAAGGTTCACCATAGCTTCCATGCGATGATCTTTAACAGAGAACTTTTTGTTTTATTTTGAAGATGATTTCTCTGTGTAGCCTTGGCTGTCCTGAAACTCACTCTGTAGACAACCAGACTAACCTCAGACTCAGAGCTCTGCCTGCCTATGCCTCTTGAGTGCTAGAATTGAAGGTATGTGCCACCACTGCCAGGCTTTTAACATAAAATCTTTTGTAAGCCAGGTAACTAAGTGCTCCTGTCCTAGAAACAAATATAATGGCTGCAGTCCTCTCAGCTCCCACGGTGGGCCCAGAGATGAGGCTCACAGTGCAAACCTTTTGCTATGGAAGACTGCGTGGACAGGTTCTGGGGACTGAGACTACTCAGTGTCTCTGCTCGTGTTCATTTTTCATATGTGTTTGATTCTTTTATTATTATCATCACTCTGTAGCTCAGCAAACACAGTTCAAGGATCTCTTAAATTTGGGGTCCTCCTTTCTGTCTCAGTTTCCCAGAGCTGGGGCTGCAATCATGTGCCACTATGTGTAGTACTTTCTGTGTGTATTTCCTTCTTTATAAATGATTTTGTGTCATGTCAGTAGTTGATAGTTTTCTACTGAATACTTTTACCCCCTGAACATTTTATTGAAAAAAAATTTCCATACTGTATTTTTGTTTTCCTCTCCCCAAGTTCCTTGCAGATGCTTCCTACCTCCCTATATACCCTACCCACTCAACTTTGTTCCTTCTCTTTAAAACAAGAATCTCGTGGCCTGGCCACACCTGAATCTCCCATCTCCCAGACTTTGATGCTTATCCCAGACTTTGATGCTTATCCCAGACTCTTCTGCCCTAGACCTTTATTTCTCAGTCAACAGAACCTGTCCCTAGAAGAGATGTCACATGTACTTTGTAGCCTGGTGACCTCTGTAATGACCTAGACCACACCAGATCCTCCCCTGGGACCTTAAGCTATAGAACCCATTCTTACTAAAGAAGTTATATGTACTTTGCAAAAAAGTTTTAATGTAGCCACCCTTAAGCTTTATTGTGATAACTGTCACCAGGAACTATTTTCCCAATGTTGTAATGTACTTAAATATGACTGAAATAAACTGCCCAGTATCAAGTTCATTTGAACCAACACAGGCTAAGTTGTGTTGAACTGGATTTCTTTCTTTGCCAGGCCTGGTGTTCACAGGGAACCCCCACAGAAGTACACACTGAATAAGCCCTTTCCTCCCCAACGGTCCTGGTATTTCATCTCAGCAACAGAAGCCCTAACTAATACAAATATCTTTTTTAAAAAAAAGTTCTTGAATGAATTACAAACTTTGAAGTATTTCCATATAACAGCTTTTCACTCGACTATAAGCAAACACTAGAAGTTTTGAAGTTATTTCTATTTTAGGTGTTATCCTATTGCTTAAAAAATAACACAAAAAATGAGAGAAACTAAGTCATTATGTATGCTTTAAATGTTATTCTAAAACTTTTCACCAAATTTAAATACTGTATGATTTATAAGTTTAGCACAATACTGTATAGTAGCATTAGAAACTTCTCAAACATTTATGTAAGGGAAACATGGTTTTATGATGATATACAAGTCTAAGCAGAATGATCAGCTGCTGGGGAATACAGGTTAGTCATAAAGGATACTTAGCATGTATGAGGTTTCAGTCACTGACACTGCAGGTAAACAAAGGGAAGGTAAACAAGGCCTCAGAGAAGAGATGGGTTTGAAAGCAAGTGACCCATGATCATTATCATTAACAGTTACTGAGTGCCTACCACATGCCAGGCAACATAATGAGAACTTTGTTCCCTTTAACCAACACTTATAACCTATGAGGGGGATACTCTTTTGTCCCTAGTTAATAGATAAAGTTGAAACACAGAAATGCCTCACTTAAGCCACATAGCTAATAAATGACTAAACTAGGCTCAGACACAGTCCAGAGCCCATTTTTAAAAGCTATGGTATTTCATGGTGAAAGGCCTTGAAGGAGCAAGTGCTAAACCCCCTGTGCAGTGTTGTTTTGAGAGAGTCTGCAGGGTAGCTTTAAGCATGACGGGCTGGGTTGCCCAAGGCAAAAAGGCAGGTAGAAGAGAACATCCAAAGTCAGACCAAGTCCAAATTTGATGGCACACATGCTCCAGGTATGGAATTTCCAAACAAGAACATGTTCCCTTTACTCTTTTTACAGTGTTATTTCTGGGATGGCGGTGGTATGGTAGTATTTTCTGGTTTTGGTGTTTTATTCTCCCCAAGGACTTGAGGGCGTTTTATCTTTTCAAAGACATAGCATTCACTTTTGTCTCCAGAGGCTGGTGTTCTAGTGCTGACCAGATGAAAGCCTTCCTTTAATAAAGTATCGATCAGCAAGCCGAAGACATTTGTTCCATTCGCCAATTTTCGGTTATCAGGCTTTATGGAAATGTACCTGAGACATACAAAGAAGTATTTGATTACAAAGCATTCCATTAATAACTAATAAAACTACACATATAAACTTATTTACCCTCAGATAAAGGCATCATACCTTTCTCTTTTTTTGTTCTTGGTTTGTGTAGCCCATGATGGCCTTGATGAAAAAGAAAAGGAACATGACTGCTCCTACATACAACGAAAGAGAAAGTTTATAGATCCGAGGGAGAGCACAGCCAGAGGCAGGGACATCTGGGAGGGTTCAGTGGACATGACCCTGAGGTGGGGGGGGGCGCATAGAGAAGGGAGAGTGGAGCTAGAGGAACCAGGTACAGCAGCCAGGAGGCCCTAGACAAAAAGGACCAGGTAACCAAAATGGATAGATTAAATAGGGAAGGGCAGCCCAACCCCTGGGCTGGATTAAGTTTAGGGTAGAGGGCAGGGTATGCCAGCCAGGAGAACCCTGTAACAGGAAGGGACTAAGGGATACTGGAAGAACCTGGATGCCAGCATCTGCTTTGTTAAACAGGTACCTAAACCATTTTTCCCAAGTCTGAAACTCAAACTCATGATCCTCTGCCTCAGACAAAATGTTAGGATTACAGATTTTTTTTTTTTTTTTGAGACATAATCTTACTTTTTATCCCTTGCTGTCCTGGAACTCATTATGTAGACCAGGCTGGCCTCAAAGTGACCCATAACATTTAATATTTCATTTTCAAATTTGAATCAATAACTAAATAATTAAAATAGAGACTTGATTCCAAGTCATCTCGGTTACATTTAAGAATATAATTAATATTGTTGCCTTATCATTTGTTTTCTGCAGCAATTTTGTCGAACTGCCCTAATTTTTGAAACTGTAACTTATTTCCAGGGTCTTTTTTTTTTCAGTTTTCTTTTATCCATTTTGACTAAATGATTATTAAATTGTTTTTATTAATACTGTACTTTCACAATTTTCTACTGAACCTAATTATTAGTGCTGCCATTATAACTCGTGGTTTATTCATCAAACCAGCCTTTTCAGGCTAAAATTTGAAGATATAAAATGTCAAGACTCCATTTTATTGCTACCTTTTCATCAACAATTGCCTATTATTGGAAAGCAAAACATGGTAGTCAAACACCAGATTGAAACTGAAAAGGCAGTGGTAGCTCACAACTTTAATCTCAGCACTCAGGAGGCAGAGCCAGGTGTATCTCTGTGAGTTCGAGGCCAACCTGGTCTGCAGAGTGGAGAACAGTCAAGGCTACACAGAGAAACCCTCTCTTGAAAAACAAAAAAAGAAAGTAAAACCCTTCAGTCTCTAAGTATGCCACAAAGCCAGCACATGGCTCCAGAAAATAATGCCCATGTTTGCTCTAGTAATAGCAATATAATATGGAGGATATCTGCCATCAAGGATATTTTTATGTCTTCCCGCTGTTTGTTCTGAAAATGTGAAAGACGGCTTAGATTAGTTCCCAGCAGATACCAAAGCTATAAGTAGTTTCATGAGTGTAAAACAATGTTTGAGCATATCCCTAGTTATTACTAACTGAGGTTATGTTCAGGAACTCATCAGTGGCAAAGAAAACAACAGCTAAAGATTATCAATCTACAAAGCACATCTCAAAAAAAATGTTTATTGTGTGATGCAAGATTTTAACAGTAGTAAAGCATTTCATCTATTCCAAAGTCTGGATCTAAATTATACAGTCTAGAAACAGTTGTCAGAAAGTTACAGAATATCACAAGACTATTAAGATACAAATAGGAAGTAATAGGTGGTTTAAAAAAAAAAAGTCGAATGTACTTTGACAAACCATTGAGCCAAAACTACTTTAACTGATTCCCTGTGAAGCCAAACTGAAAGGGATTTCAAGACACAAGAAAGGAATGAACTAACAGAAAACCTTTACTTCTCTCTAGTGTTGCAGAACCCAGGGCTTCCAGTGCATGACAGGCAAGGACTCCTTCACTGAGTTCCATCACACCTTATTTTTAAAAAGTTACGGTCAACTATACTTTTCCATCTAGTTTAATATAAAAAGGAGAGATGAGAAAATGACAACAAAAGATACTCTAGAATCCTGAGACCATGACTTGAACTAAGTAGTATGTTGTTACATGACAGGCAACTTAAGATGCAAGCCAGGGACCTGAGAGAATAACCAAGTAACTGAGCATGCTAAGAACATACTGAAGATGCTTATAAGCCAGCCAGACTTATTCTACCATATCCACCACCCACAAACATCTGAGTAGATACTCAGACCAAAGACTAGCAAAAATTAGAGGTAACTACCAATATCTACTCAAAAATGGTTCTGACCAGAGCTGTCACCCAATCACCACTTATTCCCATGTCACTTTAAATAGATAATATATCTCTATTCTGAAACTGGCACTATGTAAATTAAGTACAAGAATTCCAAACTGAAAACAATCAAAAATACCACCACATGGTGACTGGGTGAGGGAACATATGCCTATAATCTTAGCACTCAGGGGGCAGATACAAATGAATCAGAAGTTCCAGGCTAGCCAGGGCCACATGAGACCCTTTAGAAAACAGTAACTAAAGAAATAGCTCTGGTTTTAGAATTATCTGTTATGAGTTGCAAAGAAAACATTCTGTGCTGTTTCTGAAACGTAACAAAAGGGGGGAGTCACTTGACAGTGTATATACAAGAATGATCCAATTTCAGTTGCTAACCTTGTTTTATAATTTGTTCCTCCAAATTTTAAAAGAACATTTAGTATTTCCAAGATTGCTCTTCACCTACTGTGTGTCTTCCTAAAACTGAGGTTGCCATTTGTCCTTAAGTTTCTTTCGGAAAAGGGATGCTAAAAAAGGCCATTTTCATTTAATTAAAATTTTAAGCCGGGCGGTGGTGACACACACCTTTAATCCCAGCACTCGGGAGGCAGAGGCAGGTGGATCTATGGGAGTTTCGAGGCCAGCCTGATCTACAAGAGCTAGTTCCAGGACAGACCCCAAAGCTACAGAGAAACCCTGTCTCAAAAAAAAGTTAAAATAATAAAAAATTCCATTAATCCTCTTATTTAAGTACTTCTTCCCCCAATGAAAATGAAGAGCGGGGTGTAAAGCAATTTGGCAACAACAGGACCTTAGATGTTCTTCATGGTTTATTTGATTGGTACCCATTTCTAAGATGACATTTCAGCTTCTTTGGAAGACAGGAAATAGGAAGTACATAGATTTATTGTCATTCTAGGTTATACTACTCATGGCTCATCAGTTGGAGCTGAAACTAAGAGGTGTGCTGTGGGAGAAATAACAACCAATAACAACCACTGGCTTCCTTCCTGACCACTACTGTAAAGACTAAGCACTCTAAAATATGTCTGTCTCTTAAGACTGCCTGCTTTTGAATATGTAAGTACAGAACACAAAAAGTTTTTTGTTTCCTCCTAAAAGTTAAAACCAGCTTTTACAGTTGGTAATAATCATACACAGCATTATGACTTTTTTTTCGGGACAGGGTTTCTCTGTGATCTCTGTTGTAGATCAGACTGGCCTTGAACTCAAAGAGATCCACCTGCCTCTCCTCCAGAGTGCTAGGAATGAAGGCATGCACCACCACCACCTGGCCTGCATTAAGACATTTTTAACAGAGGATGAGGTAGTGTATCCCTGACTATAGAGCAGAAATCAGCCTTAGGATCCAGCCAAGAGCAGGAGAGGCAGGTGCAGTGGTGGTGCTCACTTTCAATCTAGCACGAGAGAGGCAGAGGCAGTGAGAGTTCCAGGCCAGCCAGAGCTACATAATATGGCCATGTCTTAAGACAAAACAAAATCTAAAATAAAATAAAGAGGCAGTCATCCTTTTTAAGTTCTAGACAAACAAAAGCATAGTGTGTAAAGGAATCAGGTCAAACCACAGAACATCTCCTATGTGCAAGCCAGAAATAAGCTGATTCAGTCTAAGCCATTCACTAGCAATGGAATCAGTTCCTCTTATAACTCACTGAAAACAGTTTCTATTTCCCTGAGCAGTCTTGGTTTATTACCTATCCCACAATACCTTCTTAGTCTGAAAGGACCCAAGTTTAGAAAATACCTACTTGTTCTAGCTGAACAAAACAGTAGTCTGAATAAACTTTTTTTTTTTTTTTTTTTTTTTTTTTTTTGGCCAGAAAGAGTATTAAGCATAAAGAACTTTCAGTTTTGAGAGAAAATGTCAGAAAACTGGAATAAAGAGACACTTCAGCATTCAAAATACCTGACTCCAGCGTGGTTCTCAATAGTGCCATCAGAGCCACAGTGGAAAACCAGGTCATGGTGAGAAGGTCTTTGTGGAGGCAGTGGAAGTAAAGTCACCTGAGGAGGGAAGGGGTTACCGCTCCGGGCCAGTGCTGTAGGTTGCTCTACAAACACTGTAATCCTTCTAGCTAGCAGCTCGATGGTTTTGCTGCAAGAGCCAAACACTCTGAAGAAGGCTTGAGTATTTCGGCTTAGGAAGTGCACCTCCACAAGAGCAGGTCTGGATTGTAGCAGGTGCCGGCTTAAGAGCTCAACGAGAGAATCGAGTTCATAGAAAAGCGCCTCTCTCTGAAGCCTAAGATAGTCTGAAAAGTCAGACGGTAATAGGAGCTCACGATTCCTCAGAAAATCTAAAATGAAACTAAACAAAGCACCATCTCTATCCACAAAAATCTGGCCATTAACTGTCTTGAACTCTGGGTCTCTGCCACCTACCATGCCTGCCAACCGAGAGGTGGGGAACTGCTTTAGGGTGGAGAGCCTTGTTGTGAAGATCTTCCCTCCCACGTTCAGAGTGACCAGGTCCTCACCACTCATTCTTCCTACAAACCATTAACTCAACCTGCTACCATAAATGTTATATATGATTAAGAAACAGGGAAGTGGAGATAGAAAACTCGACCTAAATTCCAAGGTAACTATTGTCAAGACAAACAGTGGATCCATAGCTGTGTTTGCAAATGTGAGTTGCTTGGGAACTTGCAGTGTATAAAACAGAAACAGCAAGTGAAACAGAACGTCAATACACCTCATGATTCAAATAGATCCCTGTCCTGTAATCCACTGAATACAAAACAAAGTCTCATAATAGGAGTGTGGTTTAGGGGTAGAGTCCTTGCATAACGTGCGAGACCTCGAGTTCCGTCTCCAGCACAGAAGAAATCGGTCTCCATGAAACCATAAGTCTGTATCTCAAGCAAAATCACTAGGAAAAGAAAACCGCTCTCTCCGCAGACAGTTACCAAGCCCTCGTGGCTGAGGAAAAGCTTATAGAAAACATGATCTGGTTTCAGAACCCCTATTAATTTACCAGCTAGGGTGTGGGTTAGGCTAGGAATAAAGAGCCTTTACCTCACCTTCAACTTGACTGTCTTGTGGCTAGTAGCTGAGGAAGACACTCTGCTTTATTTTTTAATTTTTATTTTATGGGCAGTGGTGTTTTGCCTACATGTTTGTCTATGTGAGTGTGTCTGATTGAGTAATAGGCAAGTCTGAGCTGCCATGTGGGTGAATTGAACACAGCTCCTCTGGAAGAACAGCCAGTGTTCTTAACCACTAAGCCATCTCCCCAGTCCTTCCTCCCTCCAAAAACAGTTTCTCTGTGTAACAGCCCTGGCTGTCGCATTGCCAGCTTTTCTCATCCCTGGTCACTTTAGTTCTTCTCAACCAAATCAAGGGATGAGGTAACTGCTCTCTAAAACCCAACTTCACTTAATGGGCTTTTGAAGGCCCATTTTCCCATGACAGAAACAAGGGGACTAAAACAGTCTTAAGATTCATTTTCTTTTGAATTCTAAACGTGAGAAAATTACGTACTTCTGTCCTGTGGCCATCTTTCTCTCCTGATGGCTTTATCCTTTAGTGTCACAGCAATTGTGGAAGGAACCCAGTCCACTTGCCTACAGCCTACAGGTGTAGGAAGATGAGTCTGACGACAGGCAAGTGAACTGGGTTGGCTGTACAGTTGCTATGCACTTGCCAGCACAACCGCAGCACTGGGTGCCAGTTAAAGATGGCTTTCCCAACTGCTGCCCCTGCCTGTATGCACAGCTCCCTAAGAGCTGTGTCACTTCAGTGAAGAGTTCCCAAAGATCACTGTGATGCCAATACTTGGGAGATTTGAGGTAGGACTACCAGATCAGGCCTGGCAAAAAGAAGAGGGTGGAGAGACCTGGTTTCCAAACTTACAAGATTTACAGTGTCATGAGAAAGACTCCTCTAAAGCAAACTTGGGAACCCACACATTCCTAGTCTTCACTTTGGAATGTGACAGTCTGCTCGATGACTCAGTACCTCATTACCTGTACCAATGACATGTTAGCTCATGTGTGCGCTACGTCATGGATACCATGTTAAAACTCTTGCTTACTTCTTGCCCAGGCTGGTCTCAAAGTCCCAGGCTCAAGAGATACGAGGTACAGATACAGTCATGTTTATCACAGGACAAATTCAGCCAATACAAGAGGGAAAGCACTTATTTTAGACTCTGTTCAAAGCAAGGGGAGGGTGGACTACTAAACTTCACTGTTTTATGTGATGTTTGAATAACATAAAAGACATTATCAAAGGAATACTTTTAAAAGAAATAACGGGCTGGAATCTTGCCCAAATCTGCGTTATTCCTGTGTTCTCTAACACTCCCATCAAAAAACAGAGCTTTGTAGTTGATTTACAGTTTATATCTGCACACAAATTCTGCCACAGTGTTCAGTGCCACCAAACCAAAACTTCTGACTCTTTCACTAAAAATGAAAAACCCATCCGTCATCTGTTCCCAGAAAAAAACTGACTGTTCTACAAAGTCAGCTGACTTAGTCAGGTAAGAGCTGACACTTGAAAGGTAGTCTTTCCAAGCTGCCAATTCATCGAATGGGGACCACGCCAGGAATAGGGTTGGACCACAGAATACGAGGAGACCCAGCAGAGCCACCACCATGAACAGCTGGTAGGAGCGCCAGGGAATCTTGCTAACGAACACGCCTGTGTCTTGAGGCAAAGAAAGCTTATCCACATCGACTAGTTTAATGTTCTCCCACTGGCTGGTATCAAAGTTCTTCATTAAAGGGCTTGTGGGCAAATTGGAGGGTGGCAAAGGCGTTTCCTTGATTACTTTGATTTTCTCCCTGAATTCCTGCATCTGTTGCAAAAATATAATAGGTTCTGACACATCCTTGAAAGCCTCAGCAATGTTAAAGGCCATCCGCTGCTCCTGCAAAATAGTGCTGAGTTTGTTGATCTCTGGATCATAGGCCTGCATAACTGCAAGCTTCATAGTCTCAAAGTCAGACAGGATTTCATTCTTCTTTTGATCCAATGTGTGTTGTAACTTCTCAAAAAACTCCTTTACTTTATCAGAATCTTTAGTGAGTAACTGTAAGGATTTCCTTTTGTTTGTTTCCAAAGTATCCAAGCGGGAAAGAGCATCTCCCCGGCGCCAAGTCTCAAAACTCTGAAAGAGGGACTCGAAGGCATCCCTTTCTTGAGCATAGGCATCTTCAATAGAAGAGAAGACATGCTTAGTGTGGTCGCCACAGGTAGCACAGATCCCACAAATGAGCTGCATATCAGTTACACAGAAAATGTTGAGAGGTTGTCCCAAGTGTCCTTTGCACACTGGCATTTTGGGAGAAATCTTGATTTTGTTGTATTTCTCCACAATACCCTTGAGGGAGTAATTAACCTGCAGGCTATTGACCCCAGTTGCTGAAGTCTCCTTCCGGCAGGTAGGACACTTGAAAGGAGATGGTCTCCACAATGAACTCCGCACGTTCCCCTCTAGAAGCCCTTCTAAACATTTCTTGCAGAAGTTATGTGAGCAGGGCAAAACTCGGGGATCATCAAACAAACTGCAACAAATTGGGCACGTGAGATCTTCTTCAAGCAGCTCCATCACATCCTGCCACAGAGAAAGAAACATTTAGCTCTGGAAAGCCCCTCTAAAAGAGTTACAAGACACTATCTTCCCAATAGAATGATCTGCTGACATAAATGATTTAAGGAAGAAATTTGGGGAAGGCATGCATACTAAAGCATATTGAACTCACTGGGACAAGAGCACACTCCTGTACACAAGGCCTTTGTGAGAGCTTCCCAACAACAGCCTTAGCTAAGACAGGGTTAGGACTGGGACAACTGCACACTGAGCCAACAGGACCCAGCATTGTTTTAAAACAGAGCTGACTACTAGATGCCAGAAACAGAGTCTCAGTGTCTGCAACAGAATGGGCTCTTTACGCTGGGCCAACAAGTATAAAATGGTATGCTACTTAAAGACAGAAGCACACAATAGAAATCCAAGCATGTACTCTATTCCAGCTTTTACTGGAAACTGGCATATTTTCTATTTCAAAGAATAGATGACAGTCATTTAAGAGAACCACAGTTTAAAAAGCACAAAAGAACTGAACTGAATCTTGCCTAGGAAATTGAATGAGGTAGATTTCTGCTGTTGGTTGGTTGGGTTTTTTTTAATTATTATTCATTGTTTTTAAACAAACTCATCCTATATCCTTTACACTCCAGCAGTAATTCTCTCTATGAGGAGCAGAAACCCAAGTGTCCCTCTTTCAGAGAACAGAAACCAAAAGCATTTCCATACTGATGTGCCCTGCTGACTGATATTTGCACCGACTTTGTCAACCCTGCTGAGCCGTAACAGGAGTCAGGCCAGAAGCACTGAAGGCACCACCACTCATTGTTCCTCAGGGGCACAGAGGAGAGGGAGGAGCCACTGTCAGGGAGAAGGCTCTCAGCCAGGCTGACTAAAGCACACATCTAAAATCCCAGTACTCAGAAGGACAAAGGAAGGATATCAGTTCAAGGCAACAGGGCTACAAAGCAAGTTCTACCCTAGACTGGACTATGAGATGCTACTTCAAAAACAAACAAATAATAAAATCTTGACGAATCAGCAAAAATTACTCATTTTGTCAAATCCCGATTCTTGTATACGGCTATTAAACATGTATGACAAGGGCTGGAGAGATGGCTCAGAGGTTAAGAGCATTGCCTGCTCTTCCAAAGGTCCTGAGTTCAATTCCCAGCAACTACATGGTGGCTCACAACCATCTGTAATGGGGTCTGGTGCCCTCTTCTGGCCTGCGGGCATACACACAGACAGAATATTGTATACATGATGGAGGAGTGTCTTAAGAGGACAGAAAATTAGGTAGGTGGAGTAGACAGAACAGAGAACAAGGAAGTAGAGTTGGGGAGACGCTTCAGGCAGTCGCCATAGTGAGTCTCCATGCGTCTCCTCTCCGAGATGGACGCAGGTTAAGATCTCTCCTGGTAAGCCACACTTCGTGGTGCTACACAGATTACTAAATATGGGTTAAAGGATGATGTGAGAATTAGCCAATAAGAGGCTGAAACTATGAGCCAGGCAGTGTTTTAAAAGAATACAGTTTCCGTGTAATTATTTTGAGTAAAGCTAGCCGGGTGGCAGGACACAGCCCCGCAGCTCCATCTACATATACATAATAAATAAATAAATATTTTAAAAAAACATGTACGACAAATAAGAGCTGCACAGAAAAGCACTTGGGTGCCAGGAGACGTCTAAAGGGAGCAGCGGCCCACATGGCCAAGCTACAAGAGAGGCCGGCTGCTTTTATTAGTAAGCTAGCACTATGCAGATTAAGTAGCTGATGGACATCTTGAGAAGGAGTTGCTACTTCCAGAACACAGTACTTCAACAATGAAAACACTGGGTTTTTACATTAAAATTCCTATTTTTGCAAAGTATATCTATTTCTTGTAAGCGTCCCATTAAAGATTCTGATAAATGGCGAACTTAATAAATATGAAGGCTACTATAAAATAAGTCAATACTGCAGGTCTATGAAACAATGATCTATTTCAAGTCAATATTATAAATCATTCACAGAGAGAAGACTCTTTTAAAATATTAGAAATGACCGGAGTGTGGCTCAGTGGTAGAACACTTGCTATGGCCCGGAGGTCAATTCCTAACACTGCAGAAATAAATCTAAAAAGGAACAGAGACAAATAGGCTCACAATAAATATGACCCCATGCACTACAGTATGGCAAGGAATGGTGCTATTTGTCGAAGCGCGGCACACAACTGAAGAAGAGCAACAAGCTACTAAGATACTACTCCATTTATCAACCACACATCTGTGTGATGCCAATTTCCCCTTGTGTATGCCAATCAAAATAATCACAACAGTTGTTTTCAGTAAAAGAAGCATCCAGGGCTGGGGCTATAGCACAAAGTTTGGTAGAAAGCTCACTGACATGTACAAGGCCCTAAGCTAGTTATGAGTGGAGACCCCTGAGACTCCCCCAAAGACAGAAAGCTACAGACCTATAAAGATGTCTCTCTTACACACTGTGGGAGGTATTTTTACTAAATTGTTTTATCAGTGTTATTTTGAATGAGTAACGTGTTTTAAAAGGCTCAGTTCATTTCTAATATAGTCAGTAACTAGACTCTGTACATCCATAAACCAGAGCTCTTGGTATGTTGATGTCAAAACCACTATTTCTCGCCGGGTGGTGGTGGTGCACGCCTTTAATCCCAGCACTCGGGAGGCAGAGGCAGGCAGATCTCTGTAAGTTCGAGGCCAACCTGGTCTACAAGAGCTAGTTCCAGGACAGGCTCCAAAGCTACAGAGAAACCCTGTCTCGAAAAACCATAAATAAATAAATAAATAAATAAATAAATAAATAAATAAATACTATCAAAATAATAAAATAGGATGGAACACTCTGTATTCCTAGTGGCCATCAGATAATTTGGGGGTTGGAGTTGGGGTTAAATCCTTCAGTGCACATGCTGAGCAGTCTCCCACTAAGCTACACGCATGCCCACGCCGCGGTAATTCTCTCCATGGGGGTATGTGCAGGTATACATGCACGTGCCTGTCACAGGCCAATGCTGTGGGATATTTGTACACTGTGTGAAGATATATTGCTGAGATTGATTTAATAAAGAGCTAAATAGTCAACAGCTAGACAGGAGGTATAGGCAGGACTTCTGGACAGAAAGAGGGAAAGCTGGAGGTGAATCTAGGCACTCAGGAGACACCCAGAGATGTGGAAGAAGCAGGATGTGCAGTGCTTGACAGAACACATCGATGAGTTGAAATGGGTTAATTTGGGTTATAATAGCTAGTTAGAAACAAGTCTAAGCTGGGGCCAAACTTTTATAAATAATAAGTCTCTATGTCATTATTTGGGAGCTGGCTGGCGGGACAGAGAAACACTCTACAGGCCAAGGTCAACACTGGGTATCTTTCCACAGTCCTTTCTACCTTTACATTTTACATAAGTCTTACTTAAAGCTGAAACTCACTGACTCAGCTGGGCTGACTGGGGACTGTTTGCTTGCTTGCTTGCTTGCTTGCTTGCTTGCTTGCTTTTTTCTTTTAGTTTCGAGGACTTCTGTGTGTTGTCCTGGCTGTCCTGGAACTCACTCTGTAGACCAGGCTGGCCCCAAAGTGATTAAAGGTGTGTGCATCACCAGCACCCAGCTTGACCTTTTGCATTTCTGAGACAGGATCTTGCTATGTAGAGTGGTGGCCACAAAAATCCTCGTTTTGGGCTACTGAATGTTGGGATAGCAGTTATGTATTAGCATGCCCAAGTAGATTCAATAGTTAGTATGTATTAAGGGAATCTCATACTAAATAGTATGTTGTATGTTATTTGAAAATAAGATTAGCTAGTAAATTGAGAAGTGACCTTTGTATGTTTATATTTTTATTTTGTATTTTATGTGGGTTTTTTTTTGTTTGTTTGTTTTTGCCCTGGAACTTGCTAAGTAGACTAGACTGGCCTTGAACTCACAGATATCCTCCTGCTTCTGCCTCCCCAGTGCTGGGATTAAAGTGTCCCCACACCTGGTTGGTGGCCTTTAAAAAAAACAGTATACTTGCTACTTGGGCAGGAGAGGTGGCACAGCAATTAAGAGAGCATATGCTTTTGCAGAGGGCCCATATAAGCTCACAACTTTTGGGAACTCCAGCTCCAGGGGGAACTGATGCTTCTGATGTCCGTGGGCACCTAAAGTTATACACACACAGACACATAATTAAATATAAAAATAATCTTTAATAAAATAAACTTTTCTTGTGTTATGACAAGGTAAGACTGGCTACTCTTGGATCAGCAGGCTACCATGACTCAGAGGCTGTGAAGAGTTTTAGTATTTATTATCTTAGTTTTATTACTTATGTTATTTATGTTTATGGTGTTTGTGTGTTTGTTTTGGTTGGGGGGGCAGAATCTCTCATGGCCTAGAGCTTTCCAAGTAGGCTAGCCTGGCTGGCCAGCCACCTGTCTCTCTGCCTCCCTGGTCCTAGGATTACAAGTACACATCACCACACATGGCTTTTTGTTTTTATTGGTGGGTTCTGTGAATTGAACTCAGTCCTTTATTCTATAAGCCAAGTAGTTTACTAACTTAGTTACTTTCCAAGATGCCTTCCTGGCTGATAAGTTTAAACCATTTTGAAATTCCTAAATCCCAAACAAAGATGCTTTAAGACAAGATGGGAATCCCCAAGATGCGGGAGGCCTAGACTCTGGCTAAGTGGCAAAGCACCTGCTTAGCATGCTTGAAGCCCCGAGTCCAATGCCCAGCACTGAAAAACAAACCCCAAAAACACAAAGCAGCTTTTCTTTTTGTTCCCAGTTTTACTCTCTTTTTTTTACAACTATTTATTTTGTGTGCACACATGGAGGGATCACAACTTATGGGGGTCAGTTCCCCTACCACCACAAGGGCTCCGGGGATTAAATTTAGGTTGCCACACTTGGCTGCAAGTGCTTCCACCCATTGAGCCACCTCACAGGGTCCCAGAATAGATTTTTAAGGGGAAGATTAACTTGTACGTAAGAATGAATGCAAAGCTGAGCATGGTGGGGTAAGCCTGTATCCTAGCACCTGGGAGGCTAAGGCAAGAAGACCACGAGTTTTAGGATAGAATGAATGCATGAGCAGCTTTTACAGTATGATAATGACTTTGAATGACTACTGTAAATTTCACACCTTCTCATCTTATTTGACTGCCTTAAAATTTTTGGTTCCCTGTTACTGTGTTCTCCATTTTTTTCCAAAGTTTTTTGTTGCCTCAGGTTCCCTCTCTCTCCTTTTCATTCTGACCTCCTTTGTTCTTGTTATTTAACACTGGTGTATGATGCAATTCTGTTAACATTTTTACTTGCAAATATACATTTTCCCTTTCAGTATCTGTTCTTCAAAGACAATTAGAGATATGCTTTCTAATTGCTTACCCGTCGTTCCGTTTGCTTTTAGAATGGTACTGTTTAAGGAAAAGCCTTATAGAAAAGTTCTAATTAAAACCTCTTAATTTCTGATCATTTCCTTAGATAGTTCCCTTAGAGCAATACCGGATCAAGGAATAAGCCCATCTTTAAATTTTGTGTGTGTGTGTGTGTGTGTGTGTGTGTGTGTCGAGTAAGAGTGAAATTTACGGGCGTTGGTTCTCTTCTACCATGTGAGTCCTGTAGACGGAGCTCAGATCCTGGAAACAGTGTTAGCAAGCCATTTGCAAACTCTACAGATTGTCAAGTGTCTTTCTAAAAGGGTGTACACAGCTGGGCATGATGGCGCATGCCTTTCATCCCAGCACTTGGCTTTACTCACCTGGGTTTAAGCATAAAACAACTGAGATCAGTCACCACTAGTGTGCACCTGTACATCCCCTGTATGCTGTATACAGTGCGAGGGGATCCTTGTGGGAAGCCCACTACAGGTGAGACAAACATGTCCAGGCAGACAGATGGAACTGAAGTGGAAGTTTTACTGGGGGAAGGGAAGGGAGAGACAGAAGGAGAAGACCAGCCAGCCTCTTCAGAAGGGCAGTGGAAAAGAGATCAGGAGTGGGCGGAGCTCGTCTCTTCAGGGACCTTTGCACCTGAGCACAAGTAGCAGCCACAGGACCCCTGAGCTGGCTAGGGTTCTGCCTGAGTTCATCCTGCCAGGTGACAGGGGCCAGCATAACGCCTGAATCCTAACAGTATGTATCTTGAGAACAGAAGGGCAGGGATGAAATGTAAGCTGGGGCTCAAAACCAATGCAGCTAACACCTAGCTTCATAAGTAAGAGCATGGAGCCCAACTCACTTAGCCCTCTACGACCACAGCACAGACCTTGAGGTTTTCAAAAGTCTAGGATGCAGCCCTATCCAAAAAGTCAAAAATTCAGTATCCAGCACAGGCACAGTGGCACATGCCTTTAATCCAATCCCAGCACTCAGAGTGCAGAGGCTGGCAGATCTGTTCAAAGCTAGCCTGGTCAATGTAGGTAATTGTCACAAAAAAAAATTCATATTCTAGGAGCTAAGAGTATAGCAAATGGCAGAGAATGTACTTAGCATATTGATGGCATTGGTTTAGATCCCCAGGATTAATGTGGTGGAGGAATAGTTCAGTATCTTTATTTTAAAAACAAAGTTTAAAAATCTCTTTTAAAACTTCTAAAAATCTCCTCTAAAACTCTATGGTATTCACATATAACTTTTATCTATAGTACTATCTTCATATTACTGGAAAATAAATACAAAGGAAATTTCATAAATTTACATAAACCATAATATAAACTTTAAGTCTATCAGTATACAAATACTATGGAAATTATAAATAGACATTTAAAGTGTTATATTAGAGCATAAGAACAGGGCTCAATAGAGCTTAATACTCCTAGACAATGATTCCAAAGCAAAAACATTGGGTACCAGCTACACAGAAGCATGACTGAAGGAGGGCCAGATGTTGCCAGAGATTTCTGTCCCACCTGGTCCCGCAGCCGTTCAGTCCCAAAGAAACACACAGAGGTCTACATTAATCATAAAGTGGTTGGCCTATTAGTTCAGGCTTCTCTTATTAACTCTTACATCCTGCATTAATCCATAATTGTTGTCTGTGTTAGCCACGTGGCTGGGTACCTTTTATCTTGCTTCCTCTGCATCTGGGTTAGGACTGCAAACTGACCCTTTCCTCTTCCCAGAATTCTCCTGTTCTCAATGACCCGCCTACTTCCTGCCTGGCTACTGGCCAATCAGCATTTCATTAAAATAATACAAGTGACAGGGTACAGACCATTGTCCCACAGCAGCCACATAGCCTGTCACACATGCACAGGGCAGTGCTGAGGCCGAGGAAAGCACCGGCAATGTGAGCAGTTCCAGCGCCACCAAAGAGCAAGCACACAGATGGAAAGAGCCATCTGGAGTTATGAGGACACATCAGTAATTAAGTCAACTGGTACAAAGTAGTAGGTAAACCAAGAAACACATAAATTAAGGAAGTACTAGGGGAGGAAAGAAGCCTGAAGAAATGTATCTTCTGGGGATGGGCATGTCTGTCACTATGATAAAACACTTCCAGGTTTTACCCATCACCGAGGTAAGTCAGGGCAGGAACTCAAGGCAAGACTGCTTGTTATTCCACACAACACTGCCTTCTTCCACAGAACTCACGGATCCAACAAAGCACAGCAGACTCCGTCAAGTATCCACCATGGATGGCACGCTGTGCACTGGCCAGAACAGGCTTAGCTGGCTCAGGCACGCTTGCTCTCTTCCTCCCCTCCCCTCCCTTCCCCTCCCCTCTTCCCATCGCCCCCACCTCTGGTTTTTCAAGAGAGGGTTTCTGGGTAGCTTTGGAGCCTGTCCTGCCTGGAACTAGCTCTTGTAGATCAGGTTGACCTCAAACTCATTAGTTGGCTCTCTTAATCTGCCTAGGGATAGAGCTGCCCACAATGTGCTGGGCCCTCCTGTGTGAATTAAGACAACCCCTCACAGACATATCCTGAAAAACTATTAGACTGAGACTGTTTTCAGGTGATCCTAGGCTGTGTCAAACAGATACTCAGTATTAAGTGGCAGGGGTGTAGTTCAGGTACCGGTAGAGTACTTGGCTAGCATACCCCCAAGGTGCCCTGGGTTCTTTCCCCAGCAACAATTAATCATTCTAAAGCAAAACCTGGAACCAGCCAACATCCCAGAGTTCCAGCAAAAAGAATGTCTATACAATGGCAGTCTACTTTTAAAGTGCCCAACATACAAAGGCAGAGAGAGCTGCAGGAAACTCACACCGTAGCTGGATAACTCAAGAAAAACCTCACAAAAGAAATGCTGCCGAATCCCTTCTCTTTCTTTACGGCATAGCTGTATTAAATTATGTGTAGCAACTGCCAAAGAAAACAATGGCAAGCATGGATTCTGTCTGAGTTTTGAAATATGAAAAGAACAAAGACCACCTATTACTGAAGGAGGGTGGATGTGGGCATTCGTAATTCGTCTGGAATGGTCCCAGGACTAATAAAATGTGGCTTTTTTTAAAAAAAAAATAAACACCAGAACATAAAGGAAAATACGTTTACCTCTGTCCCCGGCAAGCAGGTGTTTTCGGCAAGGTTACTATTTCTCTGGGAAAAGCCAATTTTGTTTTTCCCCCACGTTTGACTGTAAAACTAGACAATGCTGTAGAGAAAGGAGAAAGGGTGTTATACACACGTATCCACATTTTCAACCCTCCGTTATCAATTTTTTTTTAATCTCCCCTCCCAACAACAACCGAAAAAAAAAAAAAAAAAAAAAAAAAGCCAGCTCTCAGTGTCTCGGCTTTCTGGCCGGGGAGCCTCCCCAGCGGCGCGCGGACCGGCCCGAAGGTGACACCCGGCCACTGCGGCCACGCCGCGCTGCCCGCCTCCGCCCACGCAGGTGTCCGCGGCCCACGGCGAGCGGCTCGGCCACCCCACCCCCACCCCCACCCGCAGGACGCCGCTCACCTCCGCGGACTGCGACCACGCGGGCCCGCCGCAAAATGGACACGGCGGCCACGCCCTCCGCCGCCGGCCGCCCCGCGCCTGCGCAGCGCCCTGCTCGTCCCACCTCTGCAAGCGCTCCCGTGACTGCGACAGGAGATAGGTTTCGATTCTTGTACTTTTGGTTGCTGATCCTTGAATTTGGGGGACAACAAAAACAAAACCGAACCCTCACACCGCTTTGCCTGCGTCTCACGACCCGCGGGCCCGGCGATCGCTAGGTCGAACACCATTGGCCAAACTGTAGGAAAAAGCACTACTGAGATTCCCCTCCGAGGCAAGAAAGAACTTTTAAGAGTTGTTGTTGTGGGTTTTTTGTTTTTGTTTTTTGTTTTTTTAAATATCTGTCGGTAGCAACTGCCCTGACTATCCTGACGTCCACCTCCTCTGTAGGGGCTCTGTATGGTTACAAAGGATGAAAAAGATGGCTCATACCCAAACTTCAAAGCCCGAGGAAATGAGGTAAAGCAGGGTGAGCATGCCAGAGGAGAACGTGCACTTCTGCTTGGAAAGGTCTGGGCTTTTAGGAGGGCAAATTTGGAAAAAGTGCATTTCCAGGTTAATAAAAAGTCTCTTCACCCCACCGCTGCCCCTGAGCGTATATCCCCAGCTGCACCTCTTCGCAGAACAAAATCCCTGTAATTTCTAGCTTAGTCCTCACGAGAGCACTGTACAGATTTTCTGCAAAGTAGAAAAACAAGAGACAGCCAGGCAGTGGTGGCGCACGCCTTTAATCCCAGCACTCGAGAGGCAGGCGGATCTCTGTGAGTTCGAGGACAGCCTGGTCTACAAGAGCTAGTTCCAGGACAGGATCCAAAGCTACAGAGAAACCCTGTCTCGAAAAACGAAAAAAGGAAAAAGAAAAACAAGAGACAGCTCGGAGTACATCAAATTCCATGGACAAGTTCTTTCCTACAGCACCCAAAACGTCAGTGCAAATAAAAACTTCATCCCAGACCAGCACAAAATTGATGTCCACTACAAATATGCTGGCAGCAGGGCATAGTGGCACGTGCCTTAGATTCCAGGGCTTGGAGGCACGGGCAGGCACACCTCTGTGAGAGTTCGAGGCCATCTCGGTCTACATAGTTTTAGGACAGCCTGAGCTACAGAAGTGAGACCCTGTCTCAAAGCAAAACAAAAAGACTGAATGAGGCTGAGGGTGTGGCTCAGTGATGGAGTGCTTCCAGCGATTTCAAACCCTGAACGGATCTCCTGAATGACAGGGAGAACACTGAATGATATTAGAGGTAAAATACAAAAACGTGTTAAAAACTAAATGTATCATATAATAGTATATAACCAAAGGGCCACAGATTAAGAGTGCTTGCTACCAAGGATGCCGATCTGAGTTCATTTCCTGGAAACTACCGTAGATGGAGAACCGATTATTAAAAGGCATCTTCTGACCTCCACACTAGTGCCATGGCACTTGCATGACCACACTCATACACACATTAGTAGTCCTAATCTTTAGATAAAGAAACAAGGCATTGCTCCACGATTCAGAGTACAATGGACTGGGAAGTTAGTGAAGACTCAAGTTAAAAGCTATACTATAATTTCAGTTTTCAAAAGAAATGTAATTGGTAGAATGTGGGTAGGAAAAAGCACATATAGGAATATGTGCCAAATTCTAAAAAAAAAAAAAAATTAGACTAAACGTGAGACATTTTCAATATTCATTCAGCATTTTGAGACAGGGTTTCTCTGTGTAGACCTGACTGTCCTGAAACTAGTTCTAACTGCAGACCAGGCTGGCCTCGAACTCACAGAGATCCACCTGCCTCTGCCTCCCAAGTGCTGGGATTAAAGGCGTGCATCACCACCACCTGGCCTGTTTTTTTTTTTAATGTTTAAGTTTGGGTATGGTGGTACACCCCTTTAATTCCAGAATTCAGGAGGCAGAGACAGGCATATTTCTGAGTTTGAGGCCTATCAGGCCTATATAGCCTCAAGCAAATAAACAAAACTTTGCATTCAGAATCTATTACTTTTGTAATGTAAACAAAAAAGAAAGCAAGGTAAATCTGTAAAAGAAACCAGAAAAAAATCAAATGGGACAAATATGTATATTAAAACTTCGCTAAATGGTTGACAAAATAAAGGCCAAGTTTTCAAAAATAGATCAATCACACATCTATAAAAATATAAATTAGCAATAATCCTGAGGAAACCAGTTCATTATTACTGATAATCAAATGCAAAACAAAGCACTGATACAGCCTTTTAAAGTTCACTAATGTGGCAGAGATTTCAAAAATCTCATGAGTGATCTTCTGTGTGGGCACAGGAATAATCTTGGAACCAGGAAGAAGAAACAGGAAAAGGCGGCATAAGTGGGGGAAAAAACAGAATGCCTAGAGATGACAAGAACAAGCCGGTCTGTGATTACAGGGAACAGTGATGCCCTGGGAACGTCAGCAGGTGGAGACCATTGTCATCCCTGCTTAAAGACAACAGTGTACTTGCCTGATGTCTGTATATGCATCTCAACACGAGACACCCCAGGAATAATGTACAGACACAGATCTGTTCTTTTTCAAACTTAAGTTTAAAAATACAGAAAGAAGAAAAGGAGATTGGGCCTTGAAAATGACTAAAATCTTCCAGTTGTGTTACTGATGGCTTGAGAGAAAGAGCCCTTGTCTGGAGCTGGCTAGAAGTAGGTATGTGACCGGGAAGTACCAATAGGACGCGCATATGGGGACATCATAGTGTTCATGGTAAAGGCTAGCTCCACAGCTGCACTTGGAAAAGTATCCCTGAGTGACTGCAAGGGTCAGAAATAGAGCCCCCCCCCCCCCCGGCCCAGTCCAGGGCACTAAGAGTCTTAATCATCTCAATGATGGCCGAGACTCCAATATATGTACTCCTCATATAAATTGATAATGTAAAACTATCTATCCTTACATGGACTGTCTATATGTGCTTATGTTTTTTATATCATTTACTCAATACTAAATTGGCTTGTAAGTGCTCATGTAAACAAAAGTTGTTAAACTGGCCCAGTTTCCTTTTGACTTCTAGTAAAAGTAAAATTTTAAATGAAAAAAAAAATCCCAACCCCAGTTGTCCAAACAGGCTAAGTAGCTTGGCCACATGTCCAGTATGCTGATTGAAGGGATAGAATAACAGAAAGGATAATTGTATTAGTCAGGGTTCTCTAGAATCATAGAACTTATGGGATGAATTTCTCTTTCCATATATATGTGTGTGCATATATATATATATATGTGTGTGTGTGTGTGTGTGTGTGTGTGTGTGTTATATTTATATGTGTATATATTATATGTGTTTATATACATTTATATGTGTGCATTATATATAATGAAACTTATTGGAATAACTTACAAGCTACATTCCAACCAATCCAACAACAGCTAGCTGTGAATGGGAAGACCAAGAATCCAGTAGTTGCTCAGTCCCATGAGGCTGGGTCTCCTAGCTGGTCTTCTGTATATGCTGGAATCCCAAGGAAGTAGGCTCCAATGCCAGTGCAGGCATGGATGTGCTGGCAATGGAGGGAAAACAAGCATTGTTCTTGCAGAGACTTCCAGCAGAAAGTATGGCCCAGATTAAAGGTGTGTCTTCCTATCTCAAGATCTGGATCAAAAGCATGTTGTCTTCCTGTCTCAAGATCAGGTTCACAGGTGTGCCCTCCATTTCTGGATTGTAGTTCATTCCAGGTATAGTCAAGTTGACAACCAAGAATAGCCATCACAATAACCAATATCAGTATCAATAATCAATATGACAACTTTGATAAAACCAGTAGAGGTGGTTAATGGTCCTAGATCATTCTTTGGGGATGATGTGGGATATCCATCTGTATATGTGTTGCTTTTATTGGTTAATGAATAAAGCTGCTTTGGCCTATGGCAGGGCAGAATATAGCCAGGCTGGAAAGGATGTATATATAGAGAGAGTAGACAGAGTCAGGGAGACGCCATGTAGCTGCCAAAGGAGAGAGACCTGGAACCTTGCTGGTAAGCCACAGCCTTGTGGCGATACACAGATTACTACAAGAGCTAGCTAGAAATATGCCTGAGATATTGGCCAAACAGTGTTGTAATCAATACAGTTTTTGTGTGATTATTCAGGTCTGTGTGGCCGGGAAATGAACAAGCAGTCTCCATTTACAAAATGGCACCCAGTGTGGGGCAGTGTACATCCACATAAAGCCTCAAAAAGCTTTTTGTAAAAAGGGGCAGCTTCTGGACCCACAAAAACGGTAGCCAAGTGCAGCTTTTTGGTAGCTGCATCTTTTACTTTCAAATAGGCTCTGATAGGCTCTGCTTGTGGGCTGCAAGCAGAGAAGCAGCTCCTTTAAAACACGGCTTCCTGGTCTGTACTGGCAGCACAAACAGCTCTGGCACTTCAGGATATCCAACTATAGAGCATGTAAATGGAGTTTGTGAGCTTAAAGGCAACATAGACCTTCTGCGTCCCTGGAGCTGGGGCAGGGAGCACAGCTTTCAGAGGCAATGAAAAACCTCCATCATATTGTAGGCCAAAAGAGGCAGAGCCAGCACCCAGGGCTTACCATTTTCAAATGCTCCTTGTCAGAAAAGGATTTCAAACACATGATAGGACAAATTCAGACATAAAAGACCTCTAATGAGACACAATGTGTTAAAAAAAATGTACATAGGCTTGAGAGAGAGAAAAAATATATAGACAGTTATAAAAAAAAGTAAATAGTTTTAAAAAACAAAACAAAGTATTTAAAGAGACAGTAAAATATATAAAAGTACAGACAAGCATAGATCAAAGGAGTAACAAAAATAAGCCACATAAAGATAAAATATACACAGAGAGTCTGGATTATGTATATTATTGTGTTTTCTTTAAATTTTTGACTGCAGAAAAACACTTAATTCTGGGGGCTGCTAAGCTAAACCAACATAAAGGTAACTTGAATTCAAAATTTGGGTCTAAGGATATGTTGCTTTGAGAAAGAGGTTCTTCTTTTGTTTCTACAAAAGATGAGAGACTATGGATTCCTTCCAGGCTAATATGGTTTGATAAAACAAGACCCCCTGAAAGGTCTCTATAAACCCTAAAAATACTTCACCCAACAAACAGAAGAAAGCAGTTTGAAAAAAACTATGACCAAGTTCCCAAAATGATTGTTTATAAATGTTTATTTTCATTTTAGAAGGGTTGGTTGTAGACGTCTAATGGTCTCTGCCAATTTCTAAAAAGGAAAAAAATATGGGGATATGATATAGAAATGAATACTTTGCATTGGTATGGACTTCGGTTTATTGATACAAATTTAAGGTCAGTTTTGTTATATGTATATTTCTGCTCTTGCTTAAGGTATTATGTGTTTGTACAGCTCATTTAAAAATACAATGTATAATTAAAAATATGGGTTAATAGTCATTTATAATAGTCAAACTTGTAGTCATGTTAGTTAGGTTTTCTAGATGTAAAGAGATATATTTCAGATGTATAGGTATACTAAGAAATATGGCATTTAAAATGTTTATAAAATTTAGACTTTTCTCAATAATGAGCTATGTCTGCTTCTAGCAGCATCAGTTACTTCAGAGAGGTTGATAAGCAGCTGGGAAATGAAGGAGCAGTCTCTGTTTACAAGGGAAATTAAAATGAGTTTTAAAATTTAAATGTAAAAACTCTTTATAAAAGATGAGATAAATAGCTGAAGCACTTGTTGCTCTTGCAGAGGACCAGGTTTGATTCCTAGCATCTACATGGTGGTGGCTTACAATGTTGTAATATTTTGTTTATGTTTAAAAAAATAAAACTTGCCTTTAATAAACTCGCAGAGCTAAGCCACTAGAGGCCACATGATGGTGGCCCACACCTTTAACCCCAGGACTCAGGAGTCCCACACCTTTAATCCCAGCACTAGGGAGGTGCAGACACAAAGGGATATGGTTGGGCAGAGAGAGGAATATTAGGCGGAAAGAGACAAGAGCTCAGTACAGTTTGGAAACACAGTCTGAAGCAGTCGGTCAGAGGACACAGTCTGAGGATAGCATCGCCCCTTGGTCTGAGGATTTGGTAGAAGTAAAAGGTCTCTCTAGTGGCTGGCTGCACTGCTTCTCTGATCTCTCAGCTTTCACCCCCTAATATCTGCTCTGGGTTTTTATTAAGGACAATTAGAATTCATGCTACAGACATCCATCTGTAACTCCAATTCCAGGGGATCTCATGGCCTCTTTTGAACTTTCCAGGCACCAAGCATGAAGTGCCTCCTTATAAAACCCTATTTCAAATTCTAACCATTAAAATAAGAAATAAGGTTTGGTTATGTCTATAAGGACTGTAAAGTTCTGACTTCTAACAAGTCTGAGCTCTTGTTTCTGTCACTGTTATTTATATTGTCACAGTAATAAAAGACAATCTTGTTCAAACAAATTAAAAGAATACTATATTCTTCTCTAATTTCTTCTACAATGTAGTTTTTCACTTTTCCAAATTAAATCTGGTATAATACCAATATAAAACAACAGGTCAAATAAGTACCCACAGGTAAGAATTAAGATAATTTAGAAATTAAAGACTAATTTTTTTCCAGGAGAGCTAGCCACTCCACATACAGTTACGTAGACAGAAGCTTCTGTCCTACCCAGTCCCATAGCTGTTCAGTTGCAAAGAAACACAGAGAAGCTTATATTAATTATAAACTGTTTGACCTATTGCTCAGGCTTATTACTAACTTGCTCTTACAACTTAAATAAACCCATAATTCTTATCTATGTTTAGCCATGTGGCTTGGTACCTTTTCTCAGTAAGGCATTCTCATCTTGCTTCCTCTGTGTCTGGCTGATGACTGTGTCTCTGCCTTTCCTCCTTCCAGAATTCTCCTAGTCTGGTCGCCCCAACTATACTTCCTGCCTGGCTACTGGACAATCAGCATTTTATTAAACCAATACGAATGATAAATCTTTACAGTGTACATCAGCATTATCCCACAGCACAGTTATAACTGTTAGACCAAGCTGAACAAAAGAAAAACTGAAATGAAAACCTAACAGTTTATTTACATACTCCAGTATAAGCAAAATGATCTCTTACTAGCAACCATCAGGGTAAAGGAAGAGTGAGGGGCCTCTGGGGTGCCGTTGGAAAGGACAGAAATTAGTAAAAAACTAATTCCAACATACGAAAACATTTGGAAAGTTAAGAAATAACAACAAAATCCCAAATCCTTAACTATGTGTCTTAGTCGGGTTTCTATTACTATGATAAACAAATGACCTAAAGCCACCTGGGGAGGAGAAGGGTGCATCTCAGCTTACACTTCCAAGTCATGGTTCATCATAGGAGGACTGCAATACAGGGGACAGAATCAGGCTAGTCTCTTAAAGAGCTTACTTTTTGATTGATTGGGTGGCTGGCTGGCTGATTGACTGAGACAGAGTTTTACCATGTAGCCTGTGCAGTCTGGAGCTCACTGTGTAGGTCAGGCTGGCCCGTGTGGAGCCTGTGCAATCTGGAGCTCACTATGTAGGTCAGGCTGGCCCGCGTGGAGCCCGTGCAGTCTGGAGCTCACTGTGTAGGTCAGGCTGGCCCTTGTGGAGCCCGTCCAGTCTGGAGCTCACTGTGTAGGTCAGGCTGGCCCGTGTGGAGCCCGTCCTGTCTGGAGCTCACTGTGTAGGTCAGGCTGGCCCTCGTGGAGCCCGTGCAGTCTGGAGCTCACTGTGTAGGTCATGCTGGCCCTTGTGGAGCCCGTCCAGTCTGGAGCTCACCGTGTAGGTCAGGCTGGCCCGTGTGGAGCCCGTGCAGTCTGGAGCTCACCATGTAGGTCAGGCTGGCCCTTGTGGAGCCCGTCCAGTCTGGAGCTCACTGTGTAGGTCAGGCTGGCCCGTGTGAAGCCCGTCCAGTCTGGAGCTCACCGTGTAGGTCAGGCTGGCCCGTGTGGAGGGCATCCAGTCTGGAGCTCACTGTGTAGGTCAGGCTGGCCTGCGTGGGCGCTGGAGACAATGCTCTAGCTTCTCCATCCAGTGGTTTTGTCGGTTTTTCAGTGTGTAAATTGTGGTTCTTTAAATGCCTGTTCCCTTTACTTGTTACCTTCACTCCATTAGGCCAGGCAGTATTCTTGATTATTTTAAGTTTTGGTATATTACTCTTAATATATGCCATGTTATATCAAATCAAAAGAGTTAAAAAATATGATGTGGCTCACAAAGGCTGATAGATTTTAATGATATGAGGCAGAAGTTTCCTCCTTAATCATTTTACCAGTTATTCTTCCCTCCTGCAGACCGCTTTCCCGCCCACCACTCGGCCTCATCTAGATGTAAAATGGATCAAATAATATTGTATCTCCCCTGGCCCCACATGCCCAAAATGTGATGTCCACTGCAGATCGGAGAATGTGAGCAGAAGTTCTGGGGCCTTCCACTGACTGTTCTAGAAGACTGACGGACTCGTTAGCACTCCAGGGATGCCGGAGAGGTTAGCATGCTGCAGAGAGCATCTTCATCCCCACCACCATCCCTACCCGCCTGTGTCTGCTCCTCAGCTCACATCCTGGGCCTCATTTCCACCAACCAGATGGTAAGAATGTAACCAGACAGCATCTGAGGCTACACCAGGGAGTTTCTCTGCTGTGCTGTAACCAGCTAATTAATATTTCCACAAATATATAGGAAAAGCACCTTGAGTTCTGTGTTCTGTTTCTGTAAAAACTTTATCAAACTGTTAGCGTGTAGAAATATGGAATTGGGGGTAACCTGTGTTCCCAGACCAGGGCCACTCATACTTAGTTCCAGAATAAATTCTTTTATCCAACCCTTTGAGGTAGAGCTATACTTTTTGTGTCAGTAGTTCATAAGGTGGAAAGTGATCAAGAAAGACACCCCACATCAACCACATGTACACACAGGCACACGCACACACAAGCACACATGTGTGTGCATGCACAAACATACACACGCACACATGCCCTAAGGCAACATCCCCCCAGCCTTGCAAAGTCATAGAGGGGCGTCCCTGACACATTTAAAATAACCAGAACTCCACAGACCTTGGAAGCAGAAGATCTGCAGTAAGGACCTGAGAATAGATATTTTAAAATAATGCCAGTTATCCTTAAATTCCTGTAAGTTTGAGTTTCACTAGCTTGGAAGGTAACACAAAGAAATGAGCATGATCGTATGGATCTCTGTGGTCTGGCTCACAAGAAAAGCCTTCCTATAACTCCATGCTGGGATCTCAGCCTAGCCCGGCTTCCACGTCATCTCGTCATCTCGGCACCTGCCAGCTATGCTCGTCTCCTCAGAAAAACCTGGGCCCACAGACAGCGCCTGGAGTCGGCTCTGCCCTGCAGTGAGAGCAGCCTTAGCGCCCCCACCCCACCCCACCCCGGGCCGGGGGCACTGAAGGAAGCTGAAGTTACCAAATTACAAGGTGGGAGGAGGAGGGAAAAAAAATGCCTTTCTTTCCCAGTATTTTCAAAGAGGAAGTTCTTAGTTCTTAACTACTGCATTTCCTAAGTAGCCAACAGCAACAGTTACCACAGGGATACAACCTGGCCACCCATCTGCTTCTTCCCTATTCTCCAGAGTAAGGGAGCATACACCAGCCTCCCTTAGACAGAGTCCCGTCCCCTGCCCCGTCCCCTGCCCGTCCCGGGTCCAGCACTGCGGCGTGTGTCTGCCATTCTCTTCCATTCAGTCCTAATGACCGTGAGTTAGAGTCGGGACCTGAACTGTAAACAGCAACGGAAGCAGAGCAAGATGAGCTCTGCCCGGGACTCTCACCAGCAAGCCGCCCCGCGACAAAACGCAGCCTTCCGGTTTACCACAGTGGTCCTGCCTTTGGAGACACAAACTTCGCAGATTAGGAAAGGAACAGGCCAAATAGCTTTCTGCCTCTGAGTGACCCACTTCATGGTCTTAATGGGACCTCCCTGACTCCTTGGGCTATGTGTTTGCCCTACCCTCAGGCTCCTGTATTGGTTGGTTTCAATATGGAAGCAATCCTCTGAACATTCGTGGTTTTCATCTTAAGCCTGGAAGGAGAAGCATGCTTGCTGCAGCTGCAGCCCTCCGCTCTGGCTTCTGAAACCTTTTTAAAGAAAGAAATACTTCCAAAAGAAGCAAACAAGTCTACAGAGACAGGATTCAAGTGCATCCAGCTGATAGTACAGGAAAAACAGCGCCTGGGGTCGGCTCTGCCCTGCAGTGAGAGAGCCTTAGCGCCCCCACCCCACCCCACCCCGGGCCGGGGGCACTGAAGGAAGCTGAAGATGTCCTAGCAGGCTCGGGGGGTGGGGAGGGGGAACGGTGCTTGGGGGGTTGGTGTTGGAGCCTTAATCTTCTAATCTAGGTTCTTTCCCAAGAAGGATAACTTAAAGTCACATCCCGTGTGTTTTCTTTTTTTGTTTAATGCATTCCCTTGAAAACAAATCACACACAGGCCAACACTCAAGTCTCAGGACTGTACCCTGTCACACAGAGCGCTTTTTTGTTTGTTGTTTTCAACCTAACACAAAGCTAACTGGGAAGAGGAACCTTATCTGAGAGGAGGTCTCATCAGCGTGCTGTGGGCAAGGCTGTGTATGATGATTGACGGGAGAGACCCCAGCTCAGTGGGTGGTGCCACCCCTCAGCCAGGGTCCCGGCTGCTAAAGGAAAGTGGGTTGAGCAAACCACGAGGAGCAAACCAGTAAGCAGCACCCCTCCATGGCTTCTGCAGCAGCTTCTGTCTGAGCTCCTGCCCTGACTTCCTCCAATGATGAGCTGTGATGTGGAAGTAGAAACTGAAATAAACCCTTTCCTTCCCAAGATGCTTTTGATCATCGTGTTTATCACAGCAATAGAAGCCCAACTAAGACACATAGTTAGGGATTTGGTTTTTGTTGTGGAGGATTTGGATTTTTTTTGTGGTGGTAGTTTGAAAAAAAAAAACGGACCCCATAGGCCCATAGCAAGTGGCACTATTAGGAGGTGTGGCCTTGTTGGGGGAAGTGTGTCACTGGGGGTGGGCTTTGAGGTCTCAGATAATCAAGCTGCACCCAGTGCAACACAGTTGCTTCCGCGGCCTGCAGATCAAGAGCAGAACTCTCAGCTCCTTCTCCAGCACCATGTCTGCTGCTCCCCGCCATGATGAAAATGGACTGAACCTCTGAAACTGTAAGCCACCCAGTGAAATGTTTTCCTTTCTAAGAGCTGCCGTGGCCATGGTATCTCTTCACAGCAATAGAAACCCTAAGACACAAGTTCTTTTTTTTTTTTTTTTAATCTTTCCTAATGTTTTTGTTCTTGGAATTAGTTTTCTACTTCTGTCTTTTCCAACAGCGTCTCAGAGGCAGGAAGCTTCTGAACCCCTTGGCCTTCTTCTTAGTCTTCTTTTAGCACAAGGGTGGCTGAGATCAAGACCTTGATAGCGAGCTGCATGAGCGAGCATCTTGACTCCATCACTGCTGGGGCAGCACGGACAAGTCATCCGCTCACTATGCTCTGAGCCACATCCCAGCCTTCTCTCCTTCCCCCAAACCACTCTGGCCAAGACACAGGTATTGCTCTGACTGACATGCTGAGCCTGTCTGTCTGTCTGCAGCCACGCCTGCTCTGCTTCCCGATCTCACAGTGTCTCTGCTCAGATTCTCCCACCTCCCTCCAATTCAGAGTCCCAGGCCCTGGTTCGAGAGTGGCAGGAGGGACTGTAAGTTCCTCCCTGTTCTAGCCTCTCCCCAGTATAGCACGATTCATAAAAAACTCAGGGATAGAAACTGGGATTCAGCCCGAAGAACCAAAAAGCAAAGCAGCCAGTCACAGGCTCTTACCTCTACCTCAGTCTGAAATGGCGATCCTGCCTCCAGGAACCTCAGAATGATCTGTGTCTGAGAGCTGTCTCATCCCGTTTTATAATCCTCTCTAGTGCTGGGATGAAAGGCGTGCACCTGGTTTCTGTAGCAAACTAGTGTGGCTGCTGGGACTAAAGGTGTGTGTCACTGCTGCCTGGTCTGTAAGGCTGGCCAGTGTGGCTGTTTTATTTTCCCGGTCCCCAGGCAAGCTTTATTCATTAAAATACAAATGAAATGCCATTATATTTCCCCTTTTTGTCTAAAATAAAAAGAAGGCTATAACTAATAAATGAAAACTATATACAATAAGTACAATAACTATATACAATATATACAGGCAATAAGTACATTAACAATGTCACTAATTAAAGCAAGGTTAATTAAACTCAGGGATAGAAATCGGGGTTCAACCTGAAGGTCAGAAAAGCAAAGCAGTCAGGCTCTTACCTCACCCTCAGTCCAAAATGGCGATCCTGCCTCTAGGAATCTCAGGATGAGATTGTCTGAGGGCTGTTTCTGTTCAAATGTTACTTTCTCGAGAAGGAAGGCCTTCTTGCCATCCTGTAACAACCGTGGCCCCCACCTGCCACTCAAAGCTGCCTGTTCTCCCTCCGTGGCCCCCACGTGCCACTCAGCTGCCTGTTCTCCCTCCGTGGCCCCCACGTGCCACTCAAAGCTGCCTGTTCTCCCTCCGTGGCCCCCACCCGCCACTCAAAGCTGCCTGTTCTCCCTCCGTGGCCCCCACCTGCCTCTGGACACTGCCTGTTTTTCATACCTGCTTCATTTACTCTGGAGGAAATTTTCGAAGTGGCAATTGCGCTTATCTCAATTACGGTCTTCCGCTAGGTAAGCTCTGCACAGGAACGGCGTGCCTGTGTCTAGAACAGTACCCGGCACAAAGCCGGCCTTCAGCAGGCATCTGGTGAGTGAAGATGCTAATGGACTAATAAGGAGGAGTTCACACAGCAACAGGAAGTAGCCTAGAGAAGAAATCCTCACAAATGAGGCAGGACAGAAACACAGGAAACTGTGGAAATATGATAATAAAAGGGCTTCCTCTGGGGTCTAGGAGAAGCCTCTCTTCCGCTGGACTCTCCAAAACTGGAAAAAGTCTAAAAGAAATAGATGAGTTTCTTGATATATTCAGCCTAGCAAAGTTAAATCAAGGTCAAATAAGCCATTTAAGCAGACCTATCACCTCTAGTGAAAGTGGAGCAGCAAGGAAAAGTCTCTGAAGGAAACAAAACAAAACCCAAGGCCAGATAGATCTAGAGCAGAATTCTACCAGACCTGCAAAGAAGAATTAGTGCGAATACACCTCAAGTTAGTCTGCAAAACAGAAACAGAAGGAAAATTTCCTAATTCTTTTTAAAAGGGCACAATTACCAATATCTAAACCACACAATGGTCCAACAAAAACAAAGAAACTTATGGACCAATATCCCTTATGAACATAGATGCACAAATTCTCAACAAGATTCTTACAAACCGAATCCAAGAGCACATCAGAACAATTATCCACCATGATCAAGGAGGCATCATCCCAGAGATATGGGGATGGTTCAACATATGCCACTCAGTAAGCATAACCTATCACATTAAACAGAAACAACGCATGAGCATCTCATTAGATGTCACAGAAAAGACCTGTGACAAAATCTAGTACCTCTTCATGATAAAAGTCCTAGACAGAGATACAAGTGACATACCTCAATATAATATAGCGGAGCCATAGCAATTCCACAGTTGAAATCATCTTAAATGGATAGAAAATCAAACATTTTTACTAAAATCAGGAACAAGGCCATATCCACTCTGTCTACCTATTCAATGTAGTATTTGAAATCTTAGCTAGAGCAATACGGCAATGGAAGGAAATCAAAGGGATACAGACAGGAAAGAATGGAGTCAAAGTATTTTTATTTGCATATGGTATTATTTTACACATAATAAAAGACCCTGAAAATTCCACCAGGAAACTTCTATAGCTGATGAACGCTTGCAGCAAAGTAGCAGGATACAAAATTAGCTCACAGAAATTAGAAATCTTATATAAAAGATAAGCAGGCTAATAAAGAAATCAAGGAAACAATACCTTTACAATAGTCTCAAAAAGTATCTTAGGATAACTCTAACCAAGCAAATGAAAGACTTATATAATAAAAACTTTAAGACTTCGAAGAAGACACCAGAAGATGGAAAGATTCCCCCATGCTTGTGGGTCAGTAGGACTAATATAATAAAAATGGCCATTCTACTAAAAAATAAATCTGCAGATTCAACATAACCCCCAACAAAATTCTAACACAATTCTTCGCTGAAATTGAACAAAACAATTTTCGATTCACATAGAAACATAAAAAAAAAACAGGATAGCTAAAACATTTCTGAATAATAAAAGAATTAATGGAGAATAATAAAAGAGCTAATAATAAAAGAACTATCATCATCCCAGATTCCATGTTGACTACAGAGCTATAGTAGTAAAAATAGCATACTATACACATAAAAATATGCATTGATCAATGGAATTAAATAGAAGACAGAACATAAGTCAATACATCTATGGACACCTGATTTTTTTTTTTTACAATAAGTAAAAACTACACACTGAAGAAAGGACAGCACCTTCCCCAGATGGTTCTTGTCAGCCTGAATGGTTGCATGTAGAAGTATCCGAAAAGATGCCTACTTATCACCGTGCACAAAACTCAACTCCAAATGGATCAATCCTCTACGTGAGACCAGACACCCTGAATATGACAGAAGGGAAAGTGGGGAACAGTCTGGAACTCACTGGCACAAGAAAGGGGTTTCTTAGCAGGACACTGGTAGCACAGACACTAAACTCACGAAACTGAAAGGCTTCTAAAAAGCAAAGGACACCGTCATTCAGGCAAAACAACAGTCTACTGAATGAGAAAAGATCTTTACCAATTATACATCTCACAGAGGGTTTGTATCTATAATATATAAAAAAAAACTTAAAAAAGTGGGCATCAAAAAAAAAAACCCCAAATAACCCAATTTAAAAATGGGGTACTCTAAACAGAGTTCCCAAAAGGTTAAACACAAATGGCTCAAAAATATTTAAAGAAATGTTCAACATCCTTAGTCATCACGGAAATGTAAATTAAAACTATTTGGGGATTTTATCTCACACTCGTCTGAAGCATGATTAATAAAACCTCAGAGACAGAAATAGAGGTTCAACTTGAAGGTCAGAAAAGCACAACAGCCAGCCACTGGCTCTTACCTCAACCTCAGTTCAAAACAGAGATCCTGCCTCCAGGAATCTCCAAATGAGACCGAGCCTGAGAGCTATCTCCTCCCGGTTTATAATCCTCTCTGGTTCTGGGATTAAGGACATGCGCCACTACCACCTGATTTCTATGGCCAGTTAGTGTGGCTACTTAGATTAAAGGTGTGTGTCACCACTGCCTGGTCTGTAAGGCTGGCCAGTGTGGCTGTTCTACTTTTCGGATCCTCAGGCAAGTTTCATTTATTAAAATACAAATGAAATGCCACTGTACCAGTCAGAATGGTCAAAGTCTCTAAAACACATGACAGCGCATCCTGGTAAGGATGTGGGGAAAAGAGAACAACATTTATCCATTGCTGGAGGGAGTACAAACTTGCACAGCCACTGCGGAAATCAGTACGGTGGTTCCTCGGGAAGCTGGGAATCAACCTACCTCAAAATGCAGCTCTACCACTTCTGAGCACCCAAGGACTCTACATCCTACTGCAGAGACACTTGTTCATCCAGGTTCACTGCTGCTCTATTCACAACAGTCTGCAATTGGAAACAGCCTAGCTGTCCAACTAAGGCATGGCTAGTGAGAATCTGGTACATTTATACAACGGAATCCTATTCATCTGTTAAGAAAAATGGGCTTATGAAATTTGCGGGTAAATGGAAGGAACTCGAGAAAATCATCCTGAGTAAGGTAGCACAGAGCCAGAGAACAATTATTGCATGTTTTCTTTTGTATGCGGACATTAGATTCTAAGCTTTTGATACGTGCGTCACAATCCAAATAACTATGGAGATTAGGTGCATCGTCAGGGACTACAAGGGATGAGAGAGTCTCCCAGTGAAGTGGAAATGGAATAATATTGCTACAGAACTGGAATAAGAGGGTTAAATAGGGAGGGGGTGGGGGAGCAGGATAAAGGAGAAGACAAGTAGACAGTGATATTAAAGAGCATTTGAAAACCACAGGAAAGCCTACTACTCTACAGTTTCCTAAAACATATGCACATATGATGGGAATCTAAATGGACTCACCAAATAATAGGGGCGACAACGCACCGATCAGACATTTTTTGCCACAAAGTAAAACCTCCAGGACCAGGACTAGGTTTTATCTTGTTGAGGTGCTGACCAAAGGAGCCCCCAAACATCACAGGCTGTTGCCAAGCCTACTGGTTCTCTCTGCAACCATAGGTAAGGCCCTATTGCTGAACACAACACATATGCCATTGGGCATGGGCAGTAGAGGTAGTAGTGCCTTACTATGAGCTTCATTCCTATTGACTGGTGTTCCCTGGAAGGTACTCTGCAGACTATGAGAGGAAAGGGTAATCCTCAGTACCTCCCAGCTACAAGCCCTGTAACCTGCAACAGTGACTAGGTTGCTAGACATACTGGTTCAATAGTGACACAAATGTTATTGGAGCAACCAACCACTTTCTGGCTGGAATGAAGGCCTACTTTATGAAATAGAGCCCATACCTCACACTGCTACAGTGACCAAGAACCTGAGACCAGATAGATATGGGCCTAGGGGAAAACCTAACACTACTACTCTACTAAAGGGACATAGCAACAGAACAACTCCTAATGACATTCTGACATAGCCATAGATGAGTGCTCCACTCAGCCCTCATCAGAGAAGCTTCTCCTTACAGTAGAGGACAATAACAGAGACCCACATCTGGACATTGTGGAGAGGGAGGGACTTTGGAGCACTCAGTCCTAAACGGAATGTTGTCATCAAAGCCCTCCCCTCAAGGATCTATGCAGAAGAGGAGCTGGAAAGACTACAAGAGTCAGGTAATGGATGACCCCAAGGAGACAGAATCTTCCAGACACAACAGGACTCATACACATATGAATTCACAGAGGGAATGGCAAGCACACAAAAGGCCTACACGGGTTCAAGACACATAGGGTCCTAGCACTGAGGGAGGAGTAAGCACGGGCTCCCACCCCAACCAAGAAGCGATCTCCAATTGACACCCACTGACAAAGAAAAACTCGTTTTTCTGCAATGGAATCTCACTATGGATACTAACCAGACATTAGGGCAGATCCCATGCCGTGCAGGAGATGGACAACACAAATGAACTCAGTGGTATTTCCGTAGACTTTTTGTCTCATATTGCTGGGGGGGGGTGTATTTTTATCTTATTCTTTTGCTTGTTTATTTTTATATCTGTTTTTGAGTTTTTGTGGGGATTTGTGTGTGTTTGTTCGATTCATTTTTGGTTTTTTTTGAGAGAAAAAAAACAATATTAAAGTATGGGTAGGTAGGGGAGATGAGAAAGATCTGGGAGCAACTTGGGGAGGGGGAAAACATGATCAAGATATGTTATATGAAAAAACTTTTGTCAAGAAGAAATTTTCTACAGTATCATTTGTTGTGAAGGTTGCTGACATAGAGATAATGTTTCTTTCATATATAGGTAGGCATTTTATATTAAAATACCAATGAACCAGGCTTAACACCTAAATGCATACAACCTTGAGTGGGGCCTCACTCCTTTCCCCAGGAATTTCCTGGAAATTTTGAAACCATTTGTCTCTCTCTCTCTCTCTCTCTCTCTCTCTCTCTCTCTCTCTCTCTCTCTCTCTCTCTCTCTCTGTGGTGTGTGTGTGTGTGTGTGTGTGTGTGTGTGTGTGTGTGTGTGTGTGGTCAGTTTTCTCTTTCCACATATAGGTTCTAGGAATGGATTCAGGCTGCCAGGTTTATGTGGCAAGTACCTTACCTGCTGAACCATCTTGTGAGCCCGAGACTGCTCCCAGCTAAACATGTCTCCTTTCGGCATCCCCGTGAGCGAGAGTGTTGCGCTAGCAGGTGTAACTCCATCAGACACTCCTCTGGAGTCCACCCTGTGATCTCATTTAGGTTCCGAACAAACCATTGAAGACAACAACCTCAAACACTGTCCCAGAGAAGCCCACACCCATACTTTGACATGTCACTTTCTTCCCAAAGCTTCTCTCTTTCTTCTAATCTTCATGTTTAAAATCCATATTAAAAATATTTTTAAGGAGGCTGGAGAGAAGGCTTAGCAGTTAAGAGCAACTGATGCCCTTGTATAAGATCTAGGTTTGCTTCCCTGCCCCCACGTGACAGCTCACAACTGTCACTCCAATTCTGGTGAATCTGGTGCCTTCTGACTTCTTTGGAATCCTGCACACATGTGATGCACAGAAATATCAGGCCAAACATGCATACAAGTAAAATAAAAATAAATATCTGAAAAAATCTTTTAATATTTATTCATTCATTATGTATGCAGTGTTGTGCCTGCATGTATGCCTGCAGGCCAGAAGAGGGCACCAGATTTCATTATTGATGGTTGTGAGCCACCATGTGGTTGCTGAGAATTGAACTCAGGACCTCTGGAAGAGTAGCCAGTGCTCTTAACCTCTGAACCATCTCTCTAGCCCCTGAAAAAAATCTTAATAAACCCCAATGCGCTTCACACTGGCTCACCTTGGAGTTCTTTAATGTGTCCAAGCCAAAGAGCCAGTCTTACTTGGTCGAAGGGCCTAAAAGATGAAAAAGCTTTTCAGGCCACCAGGCAACAGAGTGCTGTGTCTCTCACCCTGCCCTACGGCCCTGTTCCTATTGATAGTTTTATTTTACATGTGAAGGAAGGTATCGAGGCAAATGACCAGATTACAGCTTAAAAGACCTCTCTGGCCACAGAGCAGGTGGGGGGGGGGGGGATGCTGCTGAGGGCAAGGGCAGCATGAGCAGCAGCTTGGGAAACAGCAAGAAAGAGAAGGAAGAAGGAAGGGAGGGAGGGAGGGAGGGAGGGAGGGAGGGAGGGAGGGAGGGAGAGAGGGAAAGTCCCCATGTTGTGTTTTGAGGTGGCAACTGACAGAATTTGTGAGGACGTTGATGGGGCCTAAGAGGAAAAGAAAGAGCTAACGCCATCTTCCAGCTGGGTCTTCTCCTGAATCTTGATGAGCTTGACACCATGAGAAAGGAGGTAGAGCACACAGGCCAACCTTCCGTTCTGTAGATGCCGCTGCCCCAGGAGAAATATGTTTTCCCTGCTTTGTCAATAAACAGGATGACAGAAATACTCATCCCACACTGGCTGAGAAGGAAACACGGCTGTTCTGTGAGCCCTCCCCTCCTGAGGAGTACATTTCTGCTGTGGTCAACAGTAGTTGGGGAACACGGAACTTTTATACAGATAAATAAAAGGCCTCCTCACATTTCAAAAGGCTCTAGAGGCTCCTTCGGGTCATGCTTGTTCATTGAGCACTTAGGAGGAATGACTCAAAGCTGAAATTACAAACTTCTGCTGATTAAAAAAAAAATCAGTCAAAACAGAAGATAACATACACCTGAAATCACAACGAGACTTTAAAACAGGCCTCAGCTGCATTGATTAGGCTAAGAGCTAAAACAACCCTGTCCAGGTCAATACCTGATAGGGGGCAGGCCTGCTCCTGAGAATCTGCCGGCCTGCTGTGCTCCCGCTCCATCGCCCGGCCCTCCCTGGCTGCTGGCTTGTCCTCATTTCCCCTGAACACTGGTCTACAGTTAGTGCGATCACTTGCAGCCTGTGTTGCCATTAACTCCTTCTGTGGCTCCGCAACAGTTTGACTGGAGTAACCCTAGAAGTTTCAAACCTCCCCACGGTGCCCTGTGTGGACTTTCAGCAGTATTTGGGCCCTTGAAGGATTTCCTCTCTTCCATTCTTTCTTTCTGAGAGATGTCCTTGAAGGGCTTTACCCGCTCCCCCTATTTCTGAGACAGGGTCTCACATTACTGTCCAGGCTGTCCTCAAACTCTTGATCCTCCTGCCTCAGGCTCCTCTCTCTTCTCCCAGCTGGGATTACAGACACCAGCCAGCACGTCTGGCTCTTACAAGTTTTCTCTGTCTCACCAGATCTCCTTGATTACTGGAGATCTGGGCCCCCACTGCAATGAAAGATGCTCTTTTTCTTTTCAGCCCCAGAGAGGTGGCAGTGGGACTCAATAAATCTAGGATC
Source organism: Arvicola amphibius (assembly GCF_903992535.2). Lineage (NCBI taxonomy): Eukaryota > Metazoa > Chordata > Mammalia > Rodentia > Cricetidae > Arvicola > Arvicola amphibius. Next base: position 52,626,412 of record NC_052059.1, read on the forward strand.
TCTTCCTGTATTTTCCTGGCCCTCTCAAATCCTTTGAAAATAGCTGGTTAGAAACAGCTTTGGCTGAAAAGTACTGATTCCTCACAGGAACCCATGAGGCTGAAAACCTGACGTGACTGCCTTCATATTTTATCTCTGTTTAGGGTCAGTCACCTGCCTAACTGCCTGTAGCATCTGCCTATACCACTGGTGTGCACTGAAAGCTAAGCTGTCTGTTCCAGAAGTTCCTCTTTCTTCAAGGCTGGCTGCGCAGAGTAACTCGGACCTCATACATCTGTCTGACAAGATCCTGCTCCAGATACAGAGAAGGCGCCTCAGGGTTTTCAGGCGCTTACCTTGGAGTGTAGGAGTTGCACAGCCTCACAGACAGATCTCCATATTATATCAGCCCAAGCTGCCCAGTCATCCTATGGGAACCAGGCTGCACCCCAAGTGATGACAGAGACAACCTCTTTGGACCACGTGCCAAGGATCCATCGGCCACACCTTGAGTGGGACTGCTTACTCATGTGCACTTCTTGCCCCTGCCTCTCATCTTTAAAAGCATCTCAAAGTCGGTACCTTTACGGAGTCTCAGCCTTTTGACTGAGATCAAGTCCATACCACATCCGTGTCCTATTTGGGGTCACTGCCCTTCACTATCAATCCCCTCTTTAGTGGCATATTGGGATGGGTGCCACACCTGGTCTTTGGGGACCCCTGGAGTTGGGGCTTTCACTCTAAGACTCCTATACTTCTATTGACTATTTGGGACTTTGGAAGGCAGCCTTGAGTCTGTGCTGCAAGCTCCCCCCCCCATACTTGCTTCATGGCTGCATCTCTGTCAAGGCCCCTATTGTTCAGTTCTCCTCCCCCCTGAGGTAGCAACGACAGGAGTCTAAGCACCAGCAGCCTCCTCAGGAGTTTGTTGGCAAAGCAGTCATGGGGAATTCTGGTTCCTCCTCCCAGCATGGCCATTTATTCTGGCCCTAGAGAAGCAGAATCCTAACAAGATATGAACACCATCTTCAGGGGATTCCTGGACGACATCCCAGGAATGTCAGGAAAGGTCAGGTCTACTTAAATGCACATATATAGAGAAACAGCAAGAGAACTCGGTTGACTTCCTCTCCCGCTAGCCACCTCTCCTCTTCAGGGAGCAGCTGCTCTCTTTTTGCAGTTGCATCCTTTCGAGTCTAAAGGACCAGTTTCATAAACCCCATTTTCCTCTGCAAGATGAAGGGGCTCACCAAGAGAACGGCAAGAGCTTTCCAATTTAGAAATTAAAATCTCCAGGAGGAGTGACCTGGAAACTTCATACTGCACTTGGTGAGATGTTACAGCTTTGTGTTCTCTAAGATAATCCTATGAGGGTCTTGTGTCTTTTAGAGCAATCATAATTTGAGTTTTTTATGTACACTGATTATTCTAATGCATTTGTGAAGGTTTACATTGGACAGCCTCAGTTGGCTGGATTTGACATGCTCAAGTAGCTCCTCCGCCACCAGTGCAAGCGCGCCCTCTGCCGGTCATGAGCACACACTCGGCAGCAAGGGGCCTCGCTCCATAGCACAAAGAATTTTCATTTTGCCTTCAAGCAACAGCGACTTACTACTCCCAAAACTAGGAAGGCAAGTTTAGGGCTGGACATACAAAGACAAATGGCAGCTCCCCAGCTCTAAGAGGTCTCATAGTGTGATAGGGCATGCCCAATCCAAGCGTCCTGACACTTGAGAGTTAGGGCTAGCACTGCCTCACGAATTCCCATTAGTTTTCTACCCCAAGTTTACACAAGAACCATACAGCTCAACACAGGGCTCTGTCGCTAGGAATGATGACTCCTGCTGCCTAAGAGCGACACAGTTCATGGGTGCTACCCTGCAGACGGAGGCCACCCTGCAGACGGAGGCTACCCTGCAGTCGGAGGCTGCCCTGCAGACGGAGGCCACCCTGCAGACGGAGGCCACCCTGCAGACGGAGGCTACCCTGCAGACGGAGGCCACCCTGCAGACGGAGGCCACCCTGCAGACGGAGGCTACCCTGCAGACGGAGGCCACCCTGCAGACGGAGGCTACCCTGCAGACGGAGGCTACCCTGCAGTCGGAGGCTGCCCTGCAGACGGAGGCTACCCTGCAGTCCTGGCAGCCAGCCCCTCAGAAAGACAAAAGCACTGCAGAGAAAGGTTAGACATAGGCTCAGTCGTTAAGAGTTGTGTGAGTGGGTGATGATTAATCTTGGTGTCAACTTGACAACATCTGAAATAAACTAAAAGGTAACCTGGGTACTTCTTGATCAGATTATTTGACATGGAAAGACCTTTCCTAAATGTGGGTGGCCCTTTCTGACGGCAACCCCGATTAAGACATGGAAGACAGAAAGTGTTGCTTTTTGCCTGCTTGCCCTCACTCTTGCTGGCAAATTCATCTATTCTGTTGCAGCTGCAGCCTTCCACAGATGGTAGAACCAACTTCTTTGGGCTTCTGCATAGACTAAAGATAAGCAGCTGGGGATCCTCCATGTCGTCAGCACCATATTGGGGCTTCCAGCCTCACTGGCTGTGGCTTCTTGGCCTCTCAGTGTGAACAACCATTGCATGACTGCCTAGGCCACATTGTGTAAGCCAACCCAATGAATCCCTTTCATGTATGGCTCTATCAGTTCTGTTACTCCAGAGAACCCTGGCTAACACACTTTAAAAAGGAGAGAGAACCGCTGGGTGTGGTGATTTACATTTTAATCCCAGGACTCCAGAAGCAGGAGCGGGTGGTGCTCCGTGAGTTCAAGGCTAGCCAAGTCTACAAAGCGAGTTCCAGGCCAGTCAGGGCCACACAATGAGACCTGTATGAAAACAAAGAAGCAGAAAGCCCCCAGACACTTTTTTTTTAAAGAGAGAGTGTAAAAAATAAGGAGAAGGTTGGAAAATAAAAGGGTAGGGATCTGGATGGTTAAAGTAGGAAGGAAAGAGAGAGATGGAAAATAGAGAAGTAGTAAATACAGACAGTTAAAGAATAAAGGAAGGAGGGAGAGAGTTGCCAAACAGAAGAGTGGAAATACATCAGCAACATCTTAAATTTACAATTCAAATGTAAGACATGCATGCATTTAAGAAGACAGGCGTTATGAAAGAGTGTAAGGTAAAGCACGAAAGCACTCTGTCGGAGACTCCTAAAGTGCAGCCACTAGAGATGCACAGAGGGCAGGGCCAGCAGAAGGAGAAGGTGGAACAAACCTGTCTTAGGGTTCTATTGCTGCAAAGAGACACCGTGGTATAGGGGATGGAGGCTATATGTGGGGAGATCATTCTACACACACACACACACACACACACACACACACACATAAAATAATACTTACCATATACAAAGATAGATAAATAGATAGATACAGATATTGCAAGATAGACATATATACATATATGAAGAGAGACAGATGGATGGATATCTATATGGATAGAGATAGATAGAGATGGATGCAAAGAGATAAACAGATAAATAGATAACGAGATAGGGGCGGATGAGTAGACACTGAGAGACAGATGAACAGAGACAGAGAGACAGGCAGACAGTCAGTGAAGGTGCCAGTGCTGGAAAACTACAAAAACTCGGGAGCCTTGAAACGGTGGTCTCACATTTTCATCTTACTAACATGACAACATAGTTTCAAAACTGATGTGCCTTTTGTCGTCATCCAGAGGTCATGAATTAATGTTAGTCACAGTTTTCCAGAATAAGATTCTCTCTCTCTCTCTCTCTCTCTCTCTCTCTCTCTCTCTTTATATATATATATATATATATATATATATATATATATATATGGAAGTACATGCTCACACATCTTCCTAGCTATTATCTACCTATCTATATACCTATCTACTTACCTGTTTCACCCTATAGCTTTTTAAAACAGTAATATAAAACAAAGGGAAAAATACAAAGAGAAAGGGGTGGGTCCTGTGCTGTGAGATGTGGGGTCTCCAGCGGAGAAGCATTTCGTCGTCTTCATTGTCACTGAGATGAATACAGCAGAACAGAGGTGCAAAGGGTCATGAAGATTCAGAGTCAACTCGGCGTTTATAAGCAGCTGTCATTGGTCTCCTTTACACAGGAAAAGGATACCAGTACCATTCTTCCTAGGGAGCTAGACCTCTGTAGTTAAGAAAGCAGTGAGTCATGAGACTGTTAGCTGCTTGAGAAGCCACCATAGCGGCAGACAGAAATACTCAGGGAATACCATGTCCTTTTCTGGGAATCAGAAGGACCTTGGTTGGTGAACAGGGAATCAGGCGATGCACATATAGACAAGCAGGCACATACACATGAACACGAATAAAAATGCGTGTGGATGCTGGCAGAGGCCAGAACCTCTTCTGGATATGCTGGAGCTGGCGTTACCCAACTAGATGCTGAGAACTGAACTCAGGTGTTCTGCAAGAACAGAATGTGCTCTTGTCCACTGAGCCATCTCTCCAGCCCCAAATAAAAATAAATTTAATTATAAAAGATGGTTCTGTCTGTCAAACAGATTCATTTGAAAATGCAGGAACCAAAATTCCTCTGGTTCTAAGGAGTCAGTGGTACTGGTCACTGACAGAAGCTCCATGGGAGTACAAACAGAACCATATCCCTCATACATACCCATGGCCTTGGTAATGGTCAAGAACCACTTCAAATTAGTAATCAGTAGATAAACCAGAAAATCCAAAACAGAAAGAGGATAAGGTAACTAGACTTGCCACAAGAGATCAGCGCTTGGAATGCACTAACTATAGAATGTTCCAGAGCCCTTGTAAGCAGAAGACAGCCTACTTCCATGACCTCTTTTTCCTGATTATCTAAGGTGACATCATACTTCTAAATCTTTTTCCAACATTTTAATGTGATGTGGGAACCCCCTCTGTGTGCTGTGATTACCATTAATAAATAAAGAAACTGCCTTGGCCTGTTGATAGGGCAGAACTTAGGTAGGTGGGGAAGATGGAACTGAATGCTGGGAGAAATCAGGGACGCTATGGAGCCGCCTCCGGAGACAACCTTGTGGTGATACACAGATTAATAGAAATGGGTTAAATTAAGATGTAAAATTTAGCCAGTAAGAAGTTAGAGCGAATGGGCCAAGCAGTGATTTAATTAATACAGTTTTTGTGTGATTATTTCAGGTGTAAGCTAGTCAGGTGGATGGAAGAACAAGCAGCCCCCTCCCTGCTACATGAATGTAAATTTGCAAACATAAGCCAGGCTGGGTCATTCACACGTCATTCTAGCACCAGGGACGCACAGGCCAGAGGATCAGGAATTCAAGGCTATCCTTGGCTACATACAGAGTTCAAGACCAGTCTGGACTACACAAGTCTCTGTCTCAAGACCAGTAAAAAAAGTTACAGATGGGCAAAGTTGAAGGAATTTTATTGTGCATACCATTAGCTGACAAACATAACTCTTCTTGAACTATCATATCTATTAATTTCCCTCTGCATTCATCAATCCATATTATTTTATGCATTCAAAAGTAAATTACAGCCATCAGTAGACATTTCCCTAAATAATCATGTATGTTATAAACTAGAGCTAAACATATGCTGCAATTATTTCTACTAAAATTATATTTAAATATACCTAAGTGTGTAACTCTTGAGTGTAAATTCTCAAGTTGTAATAAATGTTGTATCTGTGTATCCCGATTTCCTGCTGAGACACTGAATGTTGTTACTACTGTGTCAGGAAACCCCAGTAATTTTACTCACCCGTCCATCTATCCATCCATCCGTTCATTCATTTTGACAGTGCTAACCATCAAACCTAGAGTGGGCTAGGCCCGTGCTCTTCTACAGGTCTACAACCCAAGCCTTTCCTAACTGCTAAGAAGGTACGGTTCTGTGTGGGAGGAGGATGGCAAAGGTTTGGAATTTCAGTGCGTCTGGGGCACAGGTTTAAACATCTAGGGGAATTCACAGTAGAGATAAACAGGACTATTCGGGCACTGTCTTAAGAAATCACCTGAATTCACTAGATCAAGGCGAAAGCTGACTGCAGTTCTCAGGCTTAGGAGCTGAGATTACAGAAAAGACGAACGTGAGCACAGCTTTAGCAGAGCCCTCCCCTTCCCTCTCACACCCTGCGCTGAGGACACTCAGGAGGAAATGTACCCCTGCCATCCCATCTTCTGCTTGCCCACTTAGGCTGCATGCCTCTGGCTCCCAGCCTGGGGTATTTTCTGCATTTTTTCTAGTCCTCAGGCCAGTCAAATTCTCAAGACCAAAGGGGCCATTTCTCCTAAAGATGCATTAGAAACCATTCAAAAATGTTTTCTAACATCTCTCGTAAAATAATATAATTATTTACACTAATATACTCGTCTTCATTTAAGTTGTGGTTTCTGGCTTTAGAACATGGGACTCCAGTTGTTATATCTGTGCAGTGCCTAGACATTGTGATGTCATTAAAATACCATTTTAATACTTTTATTTTGCAAAATTTCAATCACATACAAAAATAGGATAATGATCAACCTCCATAGTCCCATCTCCAGCCCCCAAAATGGTCTTGCTATTTTTAAGATGTCTTCTAGTAGATGAATTAACCTGTCTCTTCACTGACAGTATTCTACTGTGTGGATTGCCAGTTTCCGTGTAAACACTGAGTGTTTCTTTTGGAACCATTTATGTTTTATGTGACCACAGCCAGATAGCTCAGTGCATTGGAGGAAATGCAACTCCTTGCTCCTCCCAGCTTGAGACTTCTCCCTTATTTTTGACTCTAAGTGAATATTTATGTAGTAGATGCAAATGCATGTACTTATGTAATACTATTTCATATTGGGTAATATTTATAAGTAAGCATAGAATATCCTTCATGCAATTATAAAAAAGAGCTATTGCTTTGGTAATGTTTCTTTATAGAAAACATTAATGAATTATTAAAGTACCATTTGTCCTCTAATCAGAATATCTACAAGAAACCTCAGTATGGTGGCATATCTGTAACCTCAGCAATTGGGAGACTAAGGCAGGAGGATTACATGTTTGATTACATATTGATTGGGAATAAACAAATATGTAAGTACTTATTTCCTATCGATTGTTCATCTTCAAAAATACATTGCCATCCCTCATGTGGCCCATGAATTTTTGTATTATATTTTCTATGTCATATAGACAGGGCCCCATGAAAGTATTTACCCAGAGCCTCACATTCCTTGGAGTTATCCCTGCCTGGGAAATATTTTAGTAGAAAGGCAGGAAACACGGCTTCTTCAATAGCAGTGAGGGCTGGGGAGGTTGACCAGGGGTAGTGTACTTGCCTAGAATAAAAAAAAAAAAAAAAAAAAGCCCAGGTTCAATTTAGCACCACTAAAAAACAAAACAAAACAGCAACAAAAAACAAATAACCAACTGATGCCCTAGCAGTAGTCTTTGTGAGCAACTGACTCTTTCAGTATCATTATGAACAGTAACGAACAGGACTTTATAACGTTCATTTCTCTCATTCATCCTTTTCTATGTTTGTTACATCAGTGGGAGCCACTGTGAATTTGAAATGCCACTGTGGTGGTTTAAATGTGAATAATGACTCTCAAAGGTTTATATATTGGAATGCTTGGTCCACAGTTAGCTGTTTGGGAAGGATTAGGAGGTGTGGCCTTGTAGGAGGGGTGTGTCCCCGGGGGTGGGTTTTAGGGTTTTGAGAACCCATGCTCTTCAGAGTTAGTTCTCCATCTGCTTAATGGTTGTTGTCTAACATGTAAGCTCTTAGCTATTGCTCCAGCCCCATTCCTGCCTGCCTGCTGCCATGATGGTTACGAACTCACCTTCTGAAACTGTAAGCCCAATAAGCTCTTTTTTCTGTGAGGTGTCGCAGTCCTGGAGTCTGCATAGCATCAGTAACTGAAACAGCTCCTTTGGTGGTTAACCTTCTTTGCCATCCTGTCTAGGGTCACCAAGAAAACATACCATTCTAACTACGACAACACTTTTAGAAAGGATTAACTGAAGCAGGGAAACCCATCTTGAATGTGGATTCACTCCCTACTATAGGGGCAGCAAAAGTTAATACAATTATTTGACAGTTTCTCATCTCTTACAGATTATAGAACACACACATACACCAGACATAAATACACATAATACACATACACACAAACACATGTACATATATACATACATACACACAAACACATGTACATATATACATACATACATACAACTTAATGTCGCTTTACAAGTATCACTTGGATTACTGTAGTTGTGCATAAAAGCAGGTCCATTGCCTGAGTTTGTCTAACAGTCTTAGACTCCCCTTGGATTTTGTTACTACCTGATGAATACAGTTGTGGTACCTGAAGTGATTCTAGAGAAAGAAAATTGTAAGGATGAATTTCTTTCAGTTATCTGACACAGGTTTTGCAATTTGCCAGTAGCCTCTCCTGGGTTCTCTTCAGGGACTCTGACTCTGCCGCATGGTGCCAAGCCTTAACCTCTCTCTCTGAGACCTCAGATCCTGATTTCCACTGCAACTGAGGTTGCATCTACACCAGTGGCCTCTCCTGGCCTCCCAGAGCGCCAAGCCTCGGTTACTATTCAACACCCTTCTATGCTTTTAAAACCAGTACCACAATCATGTGGGAGACTCTTTAAAAAATTTATTTATTTATTTATTTATATTTTACGTACATTGGTGTTTTGCCATGAGTGTTGGGTCTCCTGGAACTAGAATTACAGACAGTTGTGAGCCACCATGTGGGTTGCTGGGAATTGAACCCGGGTCCTCTGGAAGAGCAGTCAGTGCTCTTAACCACTGAGCCACCTCCTTAGCCTCATGTGGGAGACTCTTATTCATCACCCACCTCAGCTATGAGTACAAGATGCAGTGTTGGCCCACTCTGGACCACAGCTCCAGGGTGCTGACCCTGAGGAAATACTCAAAGAAGATTTCACCTCAATCATGCTGGGTGCTTTTTGTTTGTTTGTTTGTTTGTTTGTTTTTGTTTTTGTTTTTCAAGACAGGGTTTCTCTGTGTAACTCTGGCTCTCCTGGAACTCGCTCTGTAGACCAGGCTGGCATTGAACTCCATCAGCCTCTGCCTTCTGAGTGCTGGGATTAAAGGTGAGCACCACCACTGCCTGGCTGATGCTGGACTATTCTTAATCACACCTGATTCTTCAGCCTCAGCTAACCAGAACCATAGATTCTTAATTCAAAATATCACAGGAAGGACCCCAATAGAGGTCCTGAAAGGCTCTCAGACGTCTCTCGTGAAACGTCACCGCTCTCAGTGTTCTTACTTTCAAATTCCTACAAACGTTCATAAACTCTGAACACTCACTGGCTTTTCCAGCCCATAGCTCTAAACTCCTTCGCAATTCTACCACCACACCATGGTCAGGTCTGTCACAGCAACAGTCCCTAGCACCAATCTCTGTTATAGTTTGTTTCCTATTGAGATAAAACACTGAACAAAAGCATCTCAGGGAGAAAAGCATTTCTTTGGCCTTTACAGCCCAAGCAGGAATGCAAGCAAGGCAGGAACTAGGCAGGAGGTAGACCTGAAGGAGAGGCCATGCAGACATGCTGTTTACTCAGCCTGTGTTCTTACACCCTCAACCACCAGCTCAAGGGTGGCACCAGCCACACTGAGCTGGGCCTTCCCATATTAATCAATCATTTCATTAAGAAAATGCCTTATAGAGCTGCCCACAAGCCAATCTGAAGGAAGCATTTTCTCTACTGAGGTTCCCTCGTCCCAGATGGCTCTAGCTTGTATCAGTTTGACAAAAAACGAGTCTAGGACAAACCTGGAGTCTAAACACCACAGAAAGTATATATTGCAGGGGCTGGAGAGATGGCTCAGAGGTTAAGAGCATTGCCTGCTCTTCCAAAGGTCCTGAGTTCGATTCCCAGCAACCACATGGTGGCTCACAACCATCTCTAATGGGGTCTGGTGCCCTCTTCTGGCGTGCAGGCATACACACAGACAGAATATTGTATACATAATAAATAAATAAATAAATAAATAAATAAATAAATAAATAAATATTTTTTTTTAAAAAGTATATATTGCAGAAGAAAACTTACTGTCTCTCCACCCACAACATACTGATAATGCCCACCCACATGGTGAAGGTGCCTCGTCTTCCTTCCTTTTTATTTAAACAGAAAAGGGGAAATGGTGTGGGAAGTTCTTCTGTATATGTGTTGCTTCTATTGGTTAATAAAGAAGCTACTTTTGACCAATGGCTTAACAAAATCTAGCCAGGCTGGAAGATTTTATATATATATATATATATATATATATATATATATATATAGAGAGAGAGAGAGAGAGAGAGAGAGAGAGAGAGAGAGAGAGAGAGAGAGAGAAGGCAGAGTCAAAGAGACACCATGGAGCTGCCAAACGACAAAGACATGAGCCACCAGCCTTGCTGGTAGGCCACGAGCCTCGTGGTAAAATATAAAATAATGGAAATGGGTTAATTCTAGATGTAAGAGCTAGCTAGCAATATGCTTACGTGATTGGCCAAGCAGTGATTTAAATAATATAATTTCTGTGTGATTATTTTGGGAGTCTGGGCATCAGGGAAATGAACAAGCGGCTTCCTGCTACAAGACTGTCACTAAACAAATAAAGAAAAAATGCCTGAATAGAAACTATTTTCAAAGATACATGAATACCGGGTCAGTACATGGAAAGCTACTTGGTGTTACTGGTCACTTAGGAAAAGCACATCCACAATGAGATTCTCTTGGAGAGACACCGGGGTGGCTAAGATTGTAAAAAGATGGTACTAAGCATTGGCAAGGAGGGCAGAGCAAGTGAGACCCTATATATCCTAGTGCACTACAACAGAAAAATAGCTCTGCAGCTCTCCAAACATTTATATATGAACTTACCATGATTCAGCAATTCAGTTCTTTTTTTTTTTTCTTTTTTCTTTTTTTGGTTTTTCGAGACAGCGTTTCTCTGCAGCTTTTTTAGAGCCTGTCCTGGAACTAGCTCTTGTAGACCAGGCTGGCCTCGAACTCACAGAGATCCGCCTGCCTCTGCCTCCCGAGTGCTGGGATTAAAGGCGTGCGCCACCACCGCCCGGCTAGCAATTCAGTTTTTATGTATACAATCCAGAAAACTTAGAAATATGTTCACTCAAAAACCTATACAATTAATGTTCATAGCAATATTATTCATAATTGCCCCAATGTAGAAACTTGGATGTACAACAACAGAGAAACAAAAATATGGTCTTGCACACAGTAGAATATTGCTTAAGTATAAATAGAAAGGAACCATAGGGAAAAATGAAAACACCATACTAAATAAGCTAATACTTAAAAGATCACACATTATATGAAATGTCCAAGAAAGACCTACACCCTCTGAGTTTGGAAGTCTATTGGTGGTTACTTGGGGCTAGAGTAAGGAAAATGGGGAGTAGCTACTGATGGGTCTTACAGAGTCTTACGTGGCTGATGGTAACTATGTTACTCTATACTAGAAATCAGGTTCAGTTCCCTAGTATGAGAACTGTAACTCAATGAAATTGCTTTTGTTAAATTTTCTGTATACAGGATTCCTTTATACAGCAACCTGTCTCAGTGCGTTTAATGTGGAGGCTAAGAATCTGCTCATGCGCTACTTTGCTATTCGAATGAAACGAAACATGACTATCTGTTTAGTTGTCTAGGGCTTCATGAATTCACTCACTATTTACTAATGCTACAGGCGGGCACTCCAGTGACTGCTCAGCCTGCTGCCCCCTCCCCCACAGAGTACTCAATGATTTCCTTCTAAAACAATTTACTGCGTGATGACTACAGTAGGCAACAATGAATTAAGATAGATAAAATGGAGGTTTTTTTTTCTTTTTCCCCCCTCAGAAAGTGGGCACTTCAAGTGTCCTCCTTTCTCTTCCCTTGTCTCTTCTTATAGACTGCGCTACATGTTTAATGGGAACTGACAGGTACATTAACTACTAGACATCACACCTACAGAACCTGGGGGGGGGGTTGTTAGTTCTTAGCGAATCCATGTATTCAGACATGAGCTCAAGATGGGCTATGGAAGGATTCCTGGCAGTTAGATTCCTCAGGAACTTATGAAATGCTATTCGTTCTCCTCATCATCCATAGGCTCTGCCCACCCCGGCTCGCTCACTGTCTCGCTGTCTGCACTGCTCTCCCCCCTCCCTAGCCCTGGCCATGCTGCCTGCTTTCTTGCTGTCTGTTCTCTGCACCTTGCACTGTCTTGCTGTGTTCTGTCTCTTGTCAGCTCTACGATTCTCTCCTGCTCTCCTGCTTCCCTCTGCCTTCCCTCCACGTCCGGTCTGCTTTCCTTTCTGTGCTCTGAACTCGTCCAGGGGCCTCTGCGTATTTCCTCTTTCCCATAATAAAAACCTCTCCCCCGATGGAGCAGTCACGTCGGGAGTTTTTGTACTATGGCCCCTTGCATACACTTTTGTTATTGTTTTTCCAGTCCCAGGGCTCAAACCATGATTGATAAGAGCTTGACCACTGAGCCACATCTCCACTCAGGGCTATAAAATAATTATCAAAGCATGTGATTACATTTTAGAATAGAAAAAAAATGGTGTTACTGGAAATTAAACCAAGAGCATGCTGGGTAAGCTCTCGGCCACTGAGAAAGTTCTTATCATTTGGATGGCAGCTGCAGGCAGATTGCTGTGAGTTTGAGGCGGATCTGGTCTACATAGCAAGTTCTAGGCCAACCAGGGGTACACAGAAAGACCCCCATCTCAAAAACAAAAACAAACAAAACAATGATGACAACAATAAAGAGGAGAAAGAGGAGGAGGGAGAAGAAGAAAAGAAGAAGAGGAGAAAAGGCTTCAATAGCATCAGCTCTTGGCAGCCCACTCACCATTTGCCACAGTAAAGCTCTCTTGGCCAAGCCCCAGAGCATCTGCTCACTGCTGATGGTCTCAGGGAATTTCAGGAGTACTTGTTTGTTCAGTAGTTTTCAAACATGCTAGGGTTGTGGCTCTGTTGTGTTTTATCTATAGATTACACCTGGGGTCTTGGTCATTAAAAAAAAAAGTTCAATCACATTCAACAATTTCTGGTAGTCTCACACCCCCTGACTCAGGCCATACAAAGTGCAGTGACCACCCGGTTCCAGAGAACTGCACCTCTCTTCCCAGAACATCTGCAACACAGACGACTGTCTTCACAAACAACACGACAGCATCTTCTCAAAAAAAGCAGGTCTCTGTCAAACCTCAAAATTTAGACAGTCTGTAGTTCTTACGTTTCCAAAATAGAATTACAGATGATGAGATAGTTACATATCTTAAGTTAGCAATGTTTGGAATACTTTTAAATAATAATCCATGTGCCCTTCCTTGTTGTTAGAAATATTGTTTTATCATAAATATCATATATACACAAAGAAATTTTTTGTTCATTTGTTTGGTTTTGTTCTGAAAATGTCAAAGGAAAAATTTCTGAGACAGGATCATGCTATGAAGCCCAGGCTGCCTCAGCTTTGCCTACTTGGTTACATGTATGGACATATGGACACAGTGACCTCTTGTCACTGGCCCTAATGTAGGTCAAAGACACATGTCACTTGAATATTTGAGTTGCTATGGGAAACCTGTGATTATTTGGCACATTTGTAGATTTCCCTGAAATACTAGATTGTGTTATAAAAACTGTCCAGAACATTATCTGCCCTTTGCAGGCAAGCTGCAGGGTGAGATGCCCTCTCTACCCATAGATGAGGAGTGCATATCTGAGAATCAGCTTTACTGAGCCCTACCTAATCACCATATTTCTTCTGAGAATGTAAAACCAACTTTGGAATTACTTGCTTTGTTTCCTGTATTTATTAGTCAGGGTTCTTTAAAGTAACAGAACTTTTAGAATAAATCTCTTTCTATGTTTATAAAGGGACTTATTGAAACACCTCACAGGCTGCAGTCTGTGAACAGTGACTGTGAACACAAAGTCCCAGAATCCAGTAGTTGCTCAGTCCACAATGCTGGATATTTCGACTGGTCTTCAGTATATGCTGGAGTCCCAAAGACGTAGGCTCCAATGCCAGTGAAGAAATGGATGTGCTAGCAAGGCAAGAGCAAAACTTCCTTCCGCTATTCCTTCTATCAGTAGAAGGTCTGGCCCAGATTAAAGGTGTGCCTTCTCTCCTCAAGGTCTGGATTAAATGCCTGTGTCTTCCCACTCAAAGGTCTGGATTCCCCCACTCCAAAACAAGCAAGAAATCTCTTACAGGTGTGCCCTCCATTTCTGGACTCAAGCTGGTAACCAAGAATAGCCATCATACTCCCTTCTGTCTCCTTAGTAGCCTGCTCCTGAAACTGATCCTGGAAGCAGTGCTCAGATCTAACTGATGACAAAGAGGGACTGGCGGCTGGGCAGGGATGTCACAGCTCCCTTTGGTTTGCAACAGCCTGATTTACCTTCTGCTGGAGGGAAGATGGTTTACAGTTCTGAGCATTATAAATACTTCATAGGACCCTTCTTAAAGAGCCTTTGCTATTGCTTTCTTATTTTTTATACTAAAACCGTTTTGCAATAACCTTTAATTTTTACGTACCCCTTTTAAATTCCTTTATTTCACCCAATCTTCTCTTTTAATCCTAGTGATTAATCTTTGTATTTTCCAAGTCTCTAACCCCTGCTTAATGATTTTAGTCATTAAAATTAAAACTACTAAGTAACCTTTAAAGACATCCTGTGAGGAGTGAGTAAGGTTTAATGGGGCTGCTAATAGAGAACTTTTGAGTCAACTAGCAACAGTAATTAACTGCAGCACAAAAATCTTCAGCTTAAAATGTATACTTTGGGACTGGAGAGCTGGCTCAGTCATCAAAGGCTAGGCTCACAACCAAAATTCAAATTTATATTTTTGGTTGTTTTATACACACACACACACACACACACACACACAATACATTTTGTAAATTCAGTACATTTGAATTAATTGAGTATAATTAACACCAGATAAATTTAAATGTCAACATTTGGGGTAAAGACTGGAAGGGAAAAAGATAATAATAAATGTCATACTCATCACCTATGTTGCTGTGACAAGATCCCTGACAAGCACAACTCACGAAGAAATGGTTTATTTTGCTAAGGGTTCAGAAGGGTACAGGTCTGGGCAGCTCCATTTACGGTGGCAGGAGTTTGAGATGCAGACGAGGAAAAGGGCAGTTCTAGCTGGAACCTTCTAGCGCCTCCCATAGTAGCCCACTTCTGCTAGCTGGGTCAGTCTCAACGGCTCTACAAACCCCTAAAGTAGAGCGCCCAATTTGGGGGGAGGGGTAGTGTTCAAACACAAGACTGTGTGGTACATTCATATTCAAACAACGGAAGAAAATATTCTTACTCAGAGATTCACCTGCACGTGCCTCCCCACTGCTGGGACTAAAGGCATGTGCCACCACTGCCCAGTGATATAGAATGTCTCTTTAACACAGTACTCTAGGGGAGACAGTTTGCTAAGCGCCTAGACTAAAGGTGTAAAAGCCAAACCGCATGACCTGAATGCAGTGCCAGCCATCCCTCGGGGAGCGGGGCTGTGGGTGTGCTTCTCAGACTCCTCATCTGCAAAATACGGAATAACTTCTCCCTCACAGGGGCTGTTATAAGGGTTAATTTGCAAAAAATACTTCGGAAGCACTAGATAAATGTCAGCTAACCTTACTCCAAAAGGTTAACTGTGAGTGGGTCGCAGTCACCAGAAACATGCTAGTTTACAGGAGGAGGGCTTTGTTTGTTACTATTTATAATTTTTAAGAATATAAAACATGGTTTGGATCAGTCTAAAGAGTTAAAATCTGATAAATGAAGAAAACATTGTATGACCCAGTACAGAGTGTCACTCAACAAATGTCCGCCTTCTACAAAGCCATCAGAGAAAACCCTGAGCATGTTTAAATTCGGCTGCCGGCCACATGCTGATATTATTATCCTATCAGTTCACCTGTGTGGAACAGACAGAATTTTCTGCCTGGTTGTCATTCTTTGTTACTGCTTTTGACTTAGATAAACAACTCTCTAACTGCTGAAAAACTTCTTTGTAGGCTTTATCTGTGATTATTATTTGAAGTGATGGTGCAGACTGTCAAAATACCCAATTTTCCAAAAGAACTGGTAACACCTTTGAAAGGAAGAAGAATAGAAGCCAGCTGTAAGGAAGTCTATGAGCTCATCATCATCATCATCTGCCAAGACTGGAAAATCCGCTCCTGGTGCTAACCGGTTCTGCTTGCTGCATTCTGCTGAGTGCACGAGTTTCGATAGTGAGGACAAAGTATGCTGGGCAGCGCCCTGGCAAATTCCTTTTCAACCAGAAAAGACTATGGGATTTCTGCCTCTCCATTAGCAGCCTAGTCACAGCCATTTAACAGTCTTTAACTGATGTGACATTATTACAATCCTAATACATGTACTACTTTTAATAACATTTCTAAGCAACAGGTTTAATTTATAAAAACAACTTTATTCTTTACACATAAGTTATAGCAGATTAGCTAAACTGGAGACTAATAAACACACACACAAAAATGAAGAGCAAATCTGCATTTTAAACTGGACATTTTCAGTGGGTTGTACCTTGAATTGTATGTTCAAACTTCACAATTCCAGAGGCAACAAGATCTGGCGAAGTAAATAGAGGCTTGGAGTCAGAACCCTGGGTTTTGAATCCTACTTCGTATGTTTTCTACCCTTGTTAGCTGCAGTCTTTTAATCTAAGTCTATTTCTTCACCCACAAAGTGGGGACAATATCTGCCTTGAAATCTGGAAGGATCCTGTCACATATATTTGTTTGTGTGTGGTGTGTGTGGGGGGATTACCAAGAGAGTACTTCAAAAGTACATAGGCAAGGGTAGTGTGTTGTGTGTGTGTGTGGGATTACCAAGAGAGTACTTCAAAAGTACATAGGCAAGGGTAGTGTGTTGTGTGTGTTGCGTGTGTGGGAGGGGATTACCAAGAGAGTACTTCAAAAGTACATAGGCAAGGGTAGTGTGTTGTGTGTGTTGTATGTGGGGGGGGGGGATTACCAAGAGAGTACTTCAAAAGTACATAGGCAAGGGTAGTGTGTTGTGTGTGTGTGTGGGGGGGGGGATTACCAAGAGAGTACTTCAAAAGTACATAGGCAAGGGTAGTGTGTTGTGTGTGTGTGTGGGGGGGGTTACCAAGAGAGTACTTCAAAAGTGCATATGCAAGGGTAGCCCTCAATCTGTTTACCAATTACTCTGGACATCAATTCTGCAGTAACTAAAGCCTTGGATATTTTCCTTAGTGTTATAATTTTATAAATAGAAAACAGAACAAAGCCTGAAAATTTCCCTCATTCTATGAATAAAAATCTCCATAAAGGATATTTATACCCAGGTGACTAAAAAGTTATGTATGGGAAACTATTACTTAAGAATTGGGAATTTACCAGGTGGTGGTGGCACACGCCTTTAATCACAGTGGACTCGGGAGGGAGGCAGATGCAGGTAGATCTCTGTGTGTTGGAGGCCAGCCTGGTCTACAGAGTGAGTTCCAGAGATAGCCAGAGCTGTTACATAGGGACACCCTGTCTTGAAAAAACATAAACAAGTGGGATTTTCTGTTTAGTTTCCCAGGATTTGATGAACCCCGGGAAAACTTTCAGGGTGGAAATGTTATTTCGGAAGAGAGTTTGAGCCAGATTCTGTTGCACATCAGATGGTGTCTGAAGGCAAACCTTAGGAAGAGCTCCAAGTTTCCCTTCATAGAGCCTCCTTGGATTCCTTTCCTAGTTCTAGTGACCCTCAGAGCAATTCTGAAGGCCTGAATTCGATCCCTGGATCCCCAGGGTGGGAAAAGAAAACCTATTTCCGAAAGTCGTCCTCAGACCTCGCCGTGGCTGGAGAGCATCCACACCCACACCCACACCCAGACCTACACACGAGCATGCGTACACAGTAAAAACTTTTTAAAAAGTCGTCCTCCGGTCCTGTCTCCCGCCCTCTGTGGTCCCTTCACAAGGGTGGCGGCCGGCGAATCCGCAGTCACAAGCCCAGCGATGAACGCCTCTACACGGATAGTGGTCGACGCCAACAAAAGAGCCAGCCCTGCCGCACGTCCACAGCGCAGTGCACAGGCGGTGTGCGCGGGTCAGGTGTCAGGGTGCCGGAGCCCGAGCGCTCGCTGGGAAGACTCCTGGGCATTTATTAGCTCCTTCCCCAGGCAGATCTGCTACCGTCAACCCGCCCTAGAAAGTCACTGCGAGGACACACGCCACACACACCACACTACACACACTGCGGGGACAACCCCCCCCCCACACACACACTGAGGGGACACACATCATACACACAAAAACACACCACACACTGCGGGGACACCCCCCCACACATACACACACTGCGGGGACACACATCACACACAAAACACACACGCCACACCATACACACCCACACACATACACTGCGGGGACACACACACACACACACAAAACACACCACACACACAAATCACACCACACACACACAACACAACACACAAACACACCCCGGGCAGCTAACAGTACGGAACGCCGCGTCAGCACGAGTTCCAGAGCCTGGGCAGCACAGCAAGGTCCCTTCTGAAAACCAAACCAAGGGAATCCCAGCCTTTGAGCCCGGAGAACCGGAACGACGCTCCTCCACTCACCTGTTAGCGTGACCCGGGGCTGGGGCCCGGAGGGGGGCGGGGGGAATGACGCCGCAGCACGCAGGCGCACGACGCCCCGCCTACCCGCCCAATTCCTTCAAGCCCCTGGCCCCGCCCACCTCCGGAAATACCGCAGTCCCCACTCTCTCTCACCCGTCAGGCCACTGGCCCCGCCCTCCCCCAGCCGTCAGGTCACTGGCCCCGCCCTCCCCCGTCTGTCAGGCCAGTGGCTCCGTTCAGTTCCCGACGTCGCCCTGCCCGCACGCCACGCCCTCCCTCAGCCGGTCGGCAGCTGGCCCCGCCCACCTCCCGGCCCCGCCCCGCCCCTCCCTGCCGGGAGGTCCTCTCTTCTTGGCCGGGGGCCTTGCTTCTACCTCGGCTTCGCCTCCCCGCCGAGGCGTAGCTGCGCGGGCTGCGAAGCTCAGCTCCCGCGACCCAGAAACAGTCGGGCGCGGGCGGAGCGGCGGGGCTGTGTAGCTGCGCCATGGCCTCGTCGGCGTGGTGCTGCCTGCGTTGCTGCAGGGACGGCGGGACCGGCCACATTCCTCTCAAGGAGATGCCGGCCGTACAGCTGGACACGCAGCACATGGGTAAGGGCCCTCGACCGAACCCAACGGCCCGTGGGGGCGGAGGGCAGGGGGGCGGGGACCACGTGACCACGCCGCCGCCCGGACACCCTGTGGCCTGGCTGGCTGCGGCCATGGGTCCGGGGCCGTGCCGGTGTCCGAGGGAGGTGGACTCCATCCCCTCCTGAGCAGTCAGGTGTTCCCAGGTGAGGAACGCGGGGGCGCCCGCCATTCGTGCCCGGGTGTCGGGTGTCACCCAGCGTTTGCAGAATCCTGTCTTCAGCACTATCACTTACAGGCTGAAGCTTGTTCTGTACCTCACTTCCTGAAGCCCCAACAAGGCCGGTTGCAGAAGGCAGGAGTAGCACCACGGGTCCTAACATATACCACTCCCACTAAAACCTCCATGGCTGGACTCCTTAGTCACTGTTGGGATCGCTGTAATTTCATCTGACTCTCCTCTTGCCATCGGATCAAGCGATTGCAAAATAGAACAGCGCCTAGCTTCTTCTCATCTACGTTTTTTTCTTTCCAGTTCCCAATGACTTAATAGTTTCTCACCCAACATTCCTCTCCCCCTCTATAGCATCTTTTCCCACACACCATTACTTCACTTTTTAGGACCCCCCCCCCCATATATTTCCAAGCTTCTGGAATATTGTCCAAGCAGGAGAGATTTCCCGGTATAATTATTTCATTCAGAGTACTGTGTGTGCGTATTATTACAATAAACTAATGCACTTTTGATTTCCCCAAACACCTCACTGTCTAAAGGACAGTGTATTTGAGGGACGCATACATTCTTAATACGTATAGGAAAACTCTCTTCTGCCCAGATAATCCACAGTTCTGGAAACATTGCCCATGCCGTTTTCTATCGCAATACTATATGCAGTCATTGTTTAGTGTCCTGTACAATACCATTACAGATTTACAGCACTTTAATTTTTAAAGTCTCTAGCATCGTACGGAATCTCAGTACTTAAATAAATACCTTTAATCTCTGTTTTCCAGACCATCTGTTTTCCAGGTGGTGTCTCTTGTAGTCTTGGCTGTCCTGGTACTGACCTGTAGACCAGGTTGGCCTTGAACTCACAGAGATCTGCCAGCGAGCGCCTCCCAAATGCTGGGATCACAGGTGTGCGCCGCCGCCGCTCTGCTGAATTCTTTCTTCCCCATCCCTATAGGTGGTGGATGTTCAGATCTTGTACTTTCTTTCAGGAAGCATGTCTAGTTGATCTCCCCATCACTGAACAGAGGTGGTGACAAGGTACTGTTTTGTGGTAACAGTAGAGGACTATAGTGGACCTGCGAGCCCCTGCCCTGCGTGTTCTGGAGCACTTTCCCCATCTCTCCTCCCCATCTTGTTTAGGAAGAACTAACTAATGTGTTGTGTCAGTTTGCTGTTTCCGTCTCCACGGCTGTCTAGCACCCTCAGGTGCTGATTGTAGTACGGTGATAGCAGCTTCCAATTTCTTTCCTCCCATGGAAGCTTTTTCTTAACTTGTCTTCCGGTAAATTCAGGTTCTTCAAACCCAGAAAAGCTTGCTATGAGAACCACAGTGAAAAGAAAGAGGAGTGTTGAGCTAGAATACTTCAAGCGTGAGTTGCTCTTAAGTCAGAAAGATGAGACACACTGTATGCATTTGGATATGGAGAAGTTATATAACCTAAAGAATATATTTGGGCTTTTGTTTGTTTCAAACTTGTTTTCCCTTTTGTTTGTTTGGTTGGCTTTGTTGTTGCTGCTGCTGTTTTGTTTTTAAAGGGGGTAGATTCTCTACATTGCTCAAGGTGTTTCCAATTCCTGGGCTCAAGCCACCCTGCCAGCTCAGCCTTCCACATTCCAGGTATCTATGACTACCGGTGTGTACCACTGTGTCCAACTTAATTGCTTTTTTTTGTTTGTTTGTTTGTTTTAATTAAGACAGGGTTTCTCTGTAGCTTTGGAGTCTGTCCTGGAACTAGCTCTTGTAGACCAGGCTGGCCTTGAACTCACAGAGATCTGCTGCCTTTGCCTCCTGACCCCTCCCACCTGTTTTTTTTTTTTTTTTTTTTTTTTTTTGAAAATATACAAACGATGTTGTGTTACTTAAGGCCATTTTGGAGTTTTGTAAATTTTTTGTTCTTGACCAGTGATTGTTGTGAATGAGCCCAGCCCATGGCAGGGTGATCTCAGCCCTGGGCAGGTCGTCCCAAGTTGCAAAAGAAAGCAGGTTGAGCAAACTGAAGCAGGCCTCTGCTTCAGTTCCTGCCTCCAGCTTCCTGCCTGTCTTCCTTCTGTGTGGATTGGAAGGGTACTGTCCTTCCAACACATGGAAGATTGTTAGACTTGGTGGCATGTGCCTAAAACTGCTGAGTCATCTCTCCAGCTCAGAAATTGGGTTTTTAACATTTTATAAACTGTGTGTGTGTGTGTGTGTGTGTGTGTACATGTGTACATGGAGGTCAAAGTACTACTTACAGGAGTTAGCTTTCTCCTACCACATGTGTTCCAGGGGTCGAACTCAGGTCTCCTCAGACTTTGTGGCAGGTGTTAGACCTTAAAATTTTTTAATTAAAAAAATAAAAAAATGTACTTAACCTTAACAGTGTCTGATCTTAGAAGGACCAGTTTAGACTGTTGTTAAGTAGGAACTCAGCCATTTATTACTATTGTCTAGCTTTATTAGCCCCTTCTGGAAGAGTGCCACCTAGTCCTAATATTTGTATCCGTTTGGCTTATGGCTTTATCACAGGTGAGGAGATATAATGGCCACAGACCTTGGGAGTCACGTGTATTAATGTTAAAGGATTTATCTTACATATAGGAATTGTGCTGGCTCTTCATGATCGCTGATGGGCTTGCTTTCCTAAACTAAAATTCAGAACCAAAGTACTAGTAGGTTTACATATCAAAAGCATATTTTTCTTGCTGTCATCTATGAAGTTGTTTGAGATGAAACTAACTTTTTCTCTGAAAATAAAGTGTGTTTAATGATGGCAAGATCTTATTTATAGTGGGGCTTTGTGGCACACATCTGTAATCCCGTTCAGGAGAGCGAGGAAGGAGAGTCAAAAGTCTAAGGCTGGTACAAGCAATACAGAGAGACCCTGTCCCAAAACAAACAAAGCACGCTTACGTTTCTGCCATGTGCCTAGCAGAAGCTCTCTTAGTGACTATGTTAAGATCCTGAAACCAAGTCCTGTTCAATGTCAGCATGACGAAGCTGTCCCTTCCATCATAGATGCACTCACTCTGCTCTCACTCGACCACCCCAGTGTGAGCATAGCAAGTACCAGACTGGCGGCTAATGACTGCTATCTAGTAGACCTTCAGCTGCCTTGTAATAGATTGTCTTAATTCATTTGGTTAGAATTGAAAAATGTACCAATATAAGTGTTTTTGACTCAGCTTAAATGAAAATTGTTAAATTGTCTGTTTATTGGTTAAAAATTAAAGGAGTTAGTTTCCTTTTACTTATAAAAGTTTCACATTTTACTTATTTTGTGTGCATTTATGGGGGTGCATACATGCCATGACCTGTATTTGAGATCCGAGGACACCTTCCCGAGATCAAACTCAGGCGGTCATCAGACTTGGTTGCATAAGCTCTCTCATTGACCCCTTACAAATAATTTAAATATTCAGCATAATTTAGTATATTTATAACAACTTAATTGAAAAAGACTCGTTGCTATAAATGAATAGTATATATAATCAGTCTGTCAAAAAGTAGAAAATTAAGTATTTAAAATAATTTATCAATATTCACCATATTTGAAAAGACTTATAATATTCCTGGTTTGTTGTTGTTGATTGAATTAATGAACAGGGGCAATGGCTTCATGGGTAAAGTGCTTGCTGTGTTAGGACTCCCCAGCACCCACACAGAAAGCTGGGCATGACAGTACATGCCTGTAATTGAGGCACTGATAGGCCAAAACAAGAGGGTCCAAGGACTCATTGGTCAGCAGTCTAACCAATCGGTGACCTCCAGGTTCCATCAAAAGTAGGATGGGAAGCTATGGAGGTGGACGCTTGGCAGTGACCTTCAGTAACCGCCCCTGTGGACTTACCTCCCCTCCCCACCCCCAGCCCCTCTTTTACACACAGTACACATATTAACCGTGGTTGATATCTGTGTTTTGTTTAGGAACAGATGTTGTCATTGTGAAAAATGGAAGAAGAATCTGTGGCACCGGAGGTTGTTTAGCCAGTGCACCTTTACATCAGAACAAAAGCTACTTTGAGTTCAAAATCCAGTCTACTGGTTAGTATAATTTATAATTGTACTTAAGTATTAAAAGTCGGTTATTTTGAATATTAAAAATAATTTTGGTTATGAAAAAAATCCAAGAGAAGGTTAAGAAAAAGTCCCACTCTTATATACAGGGCCTAAGTCTTCCCTCTTGTGATGTAGGTTAAATTAGCCAGTTTGCTAAATTGTAACTTTGCAACACCCTACCCCAGGAAATAGCTTAATGAGAAAGATTTATTTCGTTCTTTGTTTCTGAGGTTCATGGTCACTGGCCCTGTTGTTCCCAGTCATAGGGAGACAGAAGATCCTGGGGGAAGGCTGAGGTGTTGCGGAGTTGCCCACTCCATGAGAGCCCGGAAACAGTAATGTCACGAAATTGGCGGGTACAAGACTTACTCTGCAGAGTGTGCTCCCAGTAGCGTCCTCCTCCCAAACACGCCCCACTGCCCACCTTCTAATAGTGCCAAGGGATTAACCCCTTGTTGAGAGCAGTCCCCTCCACCTGATTGAATCCACCAGCAGGGATCTATGTGGGCATTGGGAGGGACACCTCACATCTAAAGCATAGACTTCTCTTTTGCAGTATTATGGAGTTTCTTGAATTGTATGGCAAACCTGTATGACTGTTAGGATCATAACTGTAGCAGTATTACATATGGGGAGCTGGTGGTTTTGTTTTTAGTAAAAGCCAGGAAGTCTTCATGGGCGAGGTAAGTGCAGAGTAGGAAGACTATAATGGGATAACAGAGTCTGTTCCCTGGACAGCACGGTGCTTCTGGAGCTGGTTTCTTAAAGTAGTTTCGTACTGTTTGGTTTGAGTTTTTCATTTTGTTTTGCTTTAAGTGGATGGCATAAATCCAAGTCTGTGCACTGTGCTATATTACAAGATAACCTCACTAGTTGTGGACTGTCCTAATTACTATTGTCTTCCCAAATATATATTTTCTTCTGAAAAGAAGCAAATAGTGTTTGAGCCTTAAACCTAGTAAAAAATTAGATGCAGATTTTTCTGTCAGGGACACTCTCCACAATGCCATCCCTAGGACAGATGAATTTTGGAATGTTAGTAATCCTGTACACGGTTCTGTTGGAGTAAGGAGACTGCAGAATCCTGCAAATGTCATGAAAATATTGTCACCTGCTGCCATTCTCTAGTTGTCTCTTTGAGGAGAAGAACTATTCATAGGTGTACATGTTTCTGATATCAAGATAGTCAAATCCAGATGCAACTTTCTGATGGATTCAGATAATCTAGAAAGTATCAACAGAATTGAATTCAAACCTCCTTCCATGTGTTTCTTCTGAATTTTTTCTTTTTTAATAAAAACTGAAAGGTAGCAGCTTGAGAAAAAGTCCAGGACACTAGATATTTTGTTTGGCTGGAGAAGAGAATGCTTCTGGGAATACAGTCTGGTGGTAGAGCACTTACCTAGTGTATGTGAGGTGCTGGATTTAGAGCCCCAGCATTGGGAAAATTATTTTGTCTCTTCTTCATGTTCAACCTTTGTGTTATTGTTTATGGCATGTGTACTTGTCACTCATTATAAATGTAACTAAAGACAGTAACCTGCCATTTCTCAGAAACAGCAGAGAGAGGAGAGAGAAAGAATAAGAGAGCGTGTTTTGCTGGGAATTGAGTCCAAGACTACCACAAAGCTGTACTCCCACCCCTACAATGCTTTAAAAAAATAAGAGAAAATAGTAATGGTAATAACTAGCATTTTTTAAATATTGAGCGTGAGCTTTACTTGCTCATTAAAAAAAAAAAAAAAAAAAAAAAAAAAAAAAAAAAAAAAAAAAAAAAAAACTTGGACCTATCCTAAGTGCTGTGTTTGGGTAGTCCTGTGTCTTCTTTACCTTGTGTTTTAGCTACTCTTCTATTGCTGTGGAAAGACACCATGACCAAGGCAACTTATAAAAGTAGGTAGTTAGTTGGGGACTTACAGTTTCAGAGTGGAGCATGGTGACAGGCAGGCAGGCAGGCATGGCGCTGGAGCAGTAGCTGAGAGCTTACATCTTATCCACAGGCAGGAGGCAAAGGCAGAGAAAGACTAGGCCTGGTGTGGGCTTTTGAAACCTCAAAGCCTGCTCCCCAGTGACACACCTCCTCCAACAACGTCACATTCCAGGCCTTCTAAACCTGCCTAAACAATCTACCAACTGCAGACCGAGCATTCAAATATATGAGCCTGTGGGAGCCCTTCTCATTCCAACCACCACTCCTTGTAAGAACTATTAGAGCCAACTGATGAGGAAACAGACATTAAGTATGTAGCCCAAGATAACATAGCTGTGATTGTTTAAACCTAAGCACTACAACTCTTAGCCTCCTAGTTTACCTATGGAGGACATTGTATACTTTGTTGTTATTATGTGTGTATGATTCTAGTGGGCAGGTATGAACGTCAGAGTTCAGCTTTATAGAATCCATGGCTCTTCCCTTCCACTTTCACCTGCGTTCTAAGGATAAAGTTAGGTTTTCAGGCTTACCATTTCATCTGCTGAGCCTTCAGGCTGGCCCTGAAATCTGCTTTTTAAAAGGTTTGTTTTACAAAAACAAACAAACAAGGAAAAACAAACAAACAAGGATATACCCTTAATTACTTAAGGATACACTCCTAATTCCAGCACTCAGCCAAGCCAGGTAGTTCTCTGAATTCAAGGCCAACTCAGTCAGTATACCTAGTGAGCTCCAAGTTCAAGCCAGCCAGAGCTTCAAAAGTGAGATCTGACTGGAAGTGAGGGCAGGGGGGAGTAAAAGAGTTGCTATTCCCTTTTGAAATAACTTCAGTGTTTGTGTTCTTCAGATCTGTGATGTATCTGACTTGTATTTTTAGGAATCTGGGGTATAGGTGTTGCAACTCAGAAAGTGAACTTGAACCAGATTCCTCTCGGCCGAGACATGCATAGTCTGGTGATGAGAAACGATGGAGCCCTGTACCACAACAACGAAGAGAAGAGCAGGCTGCCAGCCAACAGCCTTCCTCAGGAGGGCGATGTAGTGGTGAGTCTCCTGGTCACAGTCCTGTCCACTGTGAATGACTAAACTCGAGATGTTTTGACCAGAATGGTTTTACCTGGCAGGTTGTACTTTTTATTTCAAAGCCCTGTGATTGGATCAAGTGAGGTAGTGTCATTTCCAGATAGATCGCTTGCCAAACACCACTACCTCACTTGACTGAACTGTCCTTGCTGGAGTCACTGGCACACCGGGACATGAGGGTTACTGACCCTATACTTCCATGTAGCAGGACCATTTACAGATTGGCTGCTAAACAGTATCCTACTGTTGCAAACCTTGGCACATAATTGTAAAAGTTTTTCTGATCATATTACAGAATGTCAGGGTTTTTGGGGGGTGGGGGACAGGTTGGAGACAGGTTTTCTCTGTGTAACAGTCCTAGCTGTCCTGGAACTCACTTTGTAGACAGACTGGCCTCGAACTCACTGGTTTCTGCCTGTCTTTGCCTCCCAAGTGCTGGGACGAAAAGTGTGCGCCATCACAGAGTTTCTCTGTGTAGGTCTGAAGTCTGTACTGGTACTCACTTTGTAGACCAGGCTGGCATCAAACTCACAGAGATCCACCTGCCTCTGCCTCCTGAGTGCTGGGATTAAAGGCATATGCACCTCCCACACACACTGCCCAGCTTTGTTAGGTATTTTTAAGGCCAGAGATCTCTCAAAGTATTTCACATTTATTAAAGTTAGGAACTGTGTTACTTTGAATGTTATTGTCCCATAAGCTCATAGGAGTGGCACTACTAGGAGATGTAGCTTTGTTGGAGTAGGTGTGGTCTTGTTGCAGGAAGTGTGTCACTCTGGAGGCAGGCTTTGAGGTGTCTTACTTGCTCAAGCCGTTCCCAGTGTCTCAGACAGCTTCTTGTTGCCTTTGGGTCTAGATGCAGGACTCTCAGCTCCAGTGCCATGTCTGCCTGCACACCACCATGTCGCACCATGATAATAATGGATTAAACCTCTGAAAATGTTAGCCAACCTAATTAAATGTTTTTACTTTATAGAGTTGCTGTGGTCATGGTGTCTCTTTACAGCAACAGAAACTCTTAACTAATACAGAAACATTAGAAATTGCAACATTTTACTGCTACTGCAAGTATTGATCTTTGTTAAATTTATCCTGCTAAATGCCTCTACTTTTGGAATCTTTCAAAGAGCTGCATTCAAAAATCCCAAAGTTTAGAACAAAACATGGTGACACACCCCTTTAATCTCAGCACTCAGGAGGCAGAGTCAGGGGCATCTCTATGAGTTTGAGGGCAGCCCACTCTATATAGTGAGTTCCAAGACAACCAGGGTACAACCTTGTCCAAAATACAGTCTCAAAGCTTGCTTATAGAGGCTTTTTTGTTTGTTTGTTTCAGTGTTGGTTGTTGTTGGTGCGAGTAGTTTTAGGAAGTTTCAGAACAGCCTGGCTTATATAGCAAGATCCTGTCTCAAAAGAGAAAAAACAGGTTACCTGCTAAAGAAAAAGAAACAAAAGGCATAAGCTATCATAAAATCTACTTGTCCGTTTTTAAAGTAGTTGTGCGCTGGTTAGTTTTTTGTTGTTTTGTCAATGTGGCACAAACCTGGATCATCTGGGAAGGGGAAACCTCAGCTGAGGCTGTGCAATGGTCGTGCTCCAACATGCGTGTTCCTGGGTCATGTATCGTATGCAGTGCAAGGTGAGTGAGCCATGGAGAGCAAGCCAGTAAGCAGCACTCCTCCATACCGCTACTTCTGTTCCCTCTGCTCCTTCCTGCCCTGACTCCCGTCGTGGTGGAGTGGAAGCTGTAAAGTGAAATAAGCCCCTTCCTCCTCAAGTCGCCTTTGGTCACGGTGTTCATCAGAGCAATGGAAAGCAAATAAGACTAGTTGATTTTGTATATTAGGTCATTAGCAGATATCCATAATATGGAGCATCATAGAAATAATTTTGGGGGGTAGTATCTCACTAGGCAGTCCTACCTAACTGGCCTGAAACTCATCGTGTGGACCAGGCTAGCCTAGAAATCGCAGAAGTCCACCTGCCTCTCTGTCCTCTGAGTGCTGACACACATCAAAGAAGTGTGCCGCCATGCCCAGCTAACTGATTATTTCTTAAAAGAGAATTTTGCTGTCAAGTTGAGGCTGTCAAAGTAGTTATAATAAAAGATGAAATTGAAACATGTTTTCTTCCTTGTGATACTGAATTGATGCATATTTTGCCTTCCTGTCCCATCTTACTCATTGAGATGACTGATACAACAGATGAGCAGATCTAAGAATGCCACTTGTAGTCTGTCAACATTGTTATTAGTCTGAGTTTTCATGCCCATTCTGATTTTAAAAAAAGACCTAAAACATTAAGTATATGCAGAATCAAGAAAGCTGACCATTCCATCGTCCTGATCTGAACACTTGCAGATGAGCTGTTCAACGCTGTCAACAGTGGCAGCAGAAGGAGCAATTAATTATAAGACAGGAAGCTATTCTTAGGTTTTATGGGACAACTGTGACAGACTCATACTTGGTTTTGATGTCATATAAGAAAAAGACCAGGTTTGAACAATACTTGAACTGAACTTGGCTGTAGGGGGTGGAGATTCTTACATCCTCCTCAATTTTCTGAGTTTTGTTATCTGATAGTTGCCTGGTTTATAACTTAACTTGCAGTGATTTTGGTGCCACAAGGTGGTGAAGGGTGCCTGAACTACAGTCCCATAAAGAGGATCACATAATTCCTTTTTTTATGTAATTATGTTTTGATTTTTTTTTTGAAAACGAGAACAGACTTCTTGACAAAAAAATTGACAAGTGCATTTTCAGTATTTTTAAACTAAAATGAAACAAAAGCTGTAGCTAAGTCATAGTTTAAGGTAGGATCGATGGCTCACACCTGTAACCACAGCACTGGAGGGGCAGATAGAAGAGGATCGCCTCAAATCCAAGGCCAGACTGAGCTCTGTGTAGGGAGTTGCAGGCAATTGGGTGAGAATCTGCCTGAAATCAGTCACTCGGTGTATATTTGTGTGTTTATTGAGAGAAGGTCTTATGTAGCCCAGGCTGGCCACAAACTTGCTCAGTAGCTACATAGGATGACTTTTTTAAAAATATATTTATTTATTTATTTATTTATTTATTTATTTATTTATTTATTTATTTATTATGTATAAAATATTCTGTCTGTGTGTATGTCTGCAGGCCAGAAGAGGGCACCAGATCTCATTACAGGTGGTTGTGAGCCACCATGTGGTTGCTGGGAATTAAACTCAGGACCTTTGGGAGAGCAGGCAGTGCTCTTAACCGCTGAGCCATCTCTCCAGCCCTACATAGGATGACTTTTAGCTTCTGAGAGACTGCCTTACCCCAAGTTCTAGACTTGCAGGCGTTCACTACCACACCCAGTTTTGGTGGTGCTGGGGATCGAACTTTGAGCTTTGGACAGACTGGAAAGCTCTCTGACAGCTGAGCTACATTCCCAGCTCTAAAGCCATTGTTTAACTCTAGCATTGCTAAACTTGGAGTAATCCTTATAGCCCTCACCACACTGACTCTCCTGAACCTTTCTGACTTACCTAGAAAGGGAGGGAATTAAGGCTAGGTACACATCTATGAAGTCATTGTCCTAGAAAGCATCTGAGTCACTCCATCTTTATAGTTGTTCCATACCCACTTATCCAGAAATCCACAAAAGCAATCTGCTCCTTGGTTTTTTGTTTGTTTGTTTGTTTGTTTTGTGGTTTATCAGTTGGAAGAGCTCTCTGACCTCTATTATGCTTTCTTTTTAAACTGTGGCTGTTATTGTTGGGTTTGTTGGGTTGGGTCTCAAACCTCAGGTCTCACATACACTAGGCTGTCTCCCCAGACCATGGTGTT
The DNA here is from genome assembly GCF_903992535.2 of Arvicola amphibius. Lineage (NCBI taxonomy): Eukaryota > Metazoa > Chordata > Mammalia > Rodentia > Cricetidae > Arvicola > Arvicola amphibius. The sequence continues at coordinate 52,656,709 of NC_052059.1, forward strand.
TCTATTCTTAATTTTTCAAGACAAAGAGTCAGTGATGCCACTAGTTAGTAACTATAGGTTCAATATATGCCTTATCTGAAACGCTTGGGACTAGAGGTCCAACTCCAGGGTTTTGTTTGATGTTGGGATTTTTATATATACACAGAGTTCTTGATATGACGGGACCAAAGGAAGGGTAAGCATGGAATCCATGTACACTCAGCTGGGAGATAAGTTGTACTATATATTTTGTTTTGATTTACTATGTGTATGGGTGTTTTTCCTGCATGCATGTGCACATGTATATGCCCCGTGGAGGCCAGAAGAGGGTGACAGACCCCGGACCTTGAGTTAAAGCTGCCAGCGTGGGTGCTGGGAACTAAACCCAGTCCTCTGCAAGAGCAGCTAGTATGACCACTGAGCATCTCTGCAGTGTAAGGCAGGTTTTTTTGTTTTGTTTTATTTATTTATTTAGAGACAGGATCTCAATACATATAGCCCTGACTGTCCTGGAACTCAGATTCAGCGCTTCTGCTTCCCAAGTGCTGGCATTAAAGGTGTGCCCACCACGCCCAGCCACTGTAAGGTTTTTTGAACTTTATTTATATTGTATTATGGGGTTGCTAGCACATCACATGGAGCTGGTGGCCATCACAGGGCCACTTGTAGAAGTTCTCTCCTTCTACCATTTGGGTCCAAGATCAGATTCAGGTTCTGTGGCAGGTATGTTTCCCCTGCTGAGCCATTTTGGTGGTTTAATTTGCACAGTATTTTTGTATGCCCTTGTTTTGACTGTGATCCATCATATGAGATGAGTTTTGAAATTTTCTGTGTGTTGTATAATAGTGTAGTCCTAGGACTCAGAAGGTTTCAGGTTTGGGAGCATTTCATATTTCTGACTAGGGACTCCAAACTGTACAAAGTTGTAAAGAAAAGTAGTATATGGCATGGTGAATAAGAGTGTCCTGAAGCCAACCTCGGGTCAAATCTCAGTTCTCCCACTTTCTAGCTGTGCAGCCCCAGGTGAGTTACTGCGCTTCAGCTTCTCCATCTCTTACGTGGATCTCACTGTCTTGTGAGCACTGAATGACTAAGTGTGAAATGCCCGGCCAGTGCCTCGCAGTGCAGCTGTCTCAAGTGACCTCCAGCACCTATCAACGCGCTTACTGTCACTCTGTAACTGTCTTCAGTATATACAGCAGTGCCCTTTATCCTGGTGTTTAAAGTCATTTAAACTTGTTTTTAACTGGATACCCAGCATCATTCATATGGAATTGTACATATTGGTTTTACCTTGAGACCAGAGTAAAAAGATAGAAATACATGATTTCTTAGAAACAGCTTGTCTGTAGGGACTTTGTGGGTAAGAGCACTTGCTCTTCTAGATCAGTTCCTAGTGTCCACGTTGGGTGGCTTACAGTTGCCTCTGACTTCAGCCCCAGGGGATTCAACACCCTTTTCTGGCCTCCTTGGATACCTACCTGCATGTGTGAACATTCACAACCAGAAACAAAAATAATAAAAAATATTTTTAAGTTAAAAATGGTTAAAGCTTTAAAAAATAAATAACTTGTATTATTTCATCTCATCATAGTTTGAAAAGATTGTCAGGTGGTCCCTAATGGGGACAGTGTTTTCCCCATCAGATAAAATTCTAGAGAAAGACCAGGGTTTTCTTTATGAATTTAAAATAGTCTTCATGACATATGGGCTTACTCTTACTATTTAAATAATAAGACCCAAATAGTATTATCCAAATATAATACTATAATTTAAACTCTTATGTTTGTTTTACCTCTAATTGGAATTTTGCATTATAAGCCTCCCTCCCCAATAATCACTAGTAATGTTTTAGTTAAAGTTGTCTGCCAGATTGTCAGCCCTGATAAAAGCTCCTGTGACCCACACTTAGTTTCTGTGTGCTTTAGCTTACTCGGGTTTCTGTGCAATGTTTATATCTTTACCCTTTAATTTTTTTTCCTTCATAGGGTATTACATATGACCATGTAGAATTAAATGTGTATTTGAATGGGAAAAACATGCATTGTCCAGCATCAGGTATACGAGGGACAGTGTATCCAGTTGTGTATGGTAAGCTATTATGTTACTCATCTATTAGTTGGTATATGTTACCTGTTATTTGGCTTTATGTTAATTTTGTAGTTATCATTCAGAAGTCTGAACAAGTTGCTAATAAGGACATTTCACATGGAATGTACTCAGGCCATTACATTATTTCTGCAGAATTAAAGATAATATTTACTCCATACATATATACATATATAGACACACATACTATCTATCTATCTATCTATCTATCTATCTATCTATCTATATATCTTGTTTGTTTTATTTTGTTTTTCAAGACAGAGTTTCTCTGTGCAACAGCCCATGCTGGAATTCACTTTGTAGACCAGACTGGCCTCAAACTCACAGAGATCTACCTGCCTTTGCCTCCCAAGTGCTGAGATTGAAGGTGTATACCACCACCCAGCTTTATTCTCTACATATTAAAAAGTTTGTTAAATGTAGTGGTAGTTAACTACCCACAACCACGTCCCCTTTTATTATATCACTTGTTTGTTTTTAATTTCATGTGATCTGTGTTTTGACTGAGTGTGTGTCTGTGCACCACTTGTGTGCCTGGTGATGGAGGACACCGGAAGAATTGGAGTTACACATGGCTGTGAGCTGCCAGTCGGGTGCTGGGAGCTGGATGAACCCTGGTTCTTTGGAAGAGCAGCTAGTGCTCTTAACCACCGAGCCATCCCTCCAGCCCCTTATGGTGTAGCTTTATGTTCTAGAAAGTTCAAACGTCACTAAATTTACAAAGCTTTTTCTACCAATTACTAGTGAAGATTTGATGACCAGGAAATGAAGTTACAGCAGGTATTTTAGAACTAGGGAATTTTATGTGAATTGAGCATTTCCTGTCTTTATAAAATTTGACCAAACACTTTTCTGAGAGAAATTTTGACTTAGAATAATTTCTGATTAAATGTTTTGCTTTGATAGATGAGTATGTATAAGTGCTATCATTTCTGTATGAGTTGGTTCCTAAGAATCAGTCAGTGTACATGACTCTTAATTCCTTCAATTTTTTATTATGCAAAATTTCAAACTTTCACAGAAGTAAAAGGGATATTATAATGAGCCCTAGGTACTTGATCACCTATCGGTTTCCTCTACCCAGCACTTCTTTCCTTCCTTAGATTATTTTGAGGAATAAGTCAGATACATCATTTTGTTAGTAAGTATTTTATACTCATCTTTAAAATCTAAGGTCTTCAGGCAGGCAAGGTGGCATACACCTTTAATCTCAGCACTTGGGAGGCAGAGGCAGATGGATCTATCTCTGAGTTCCAGACCATCCAGAGACACATAGGGAAACCCTGTCTCCTTGAAAAAACATAACTAATGTCTTTATCATTCTATTCTGCTTTTATTACTTCTCTTGAAAACTTCAGATCAATAAATATATGACTTTTCTACCTGTGGTTTACTGTCTAAAATATTCCCTTAATTATGTAAGTTCTTAGATTTCGGTTATAATAAAAGCTATTATTAACCTTTTATAACAGTGGTAGGCTAGTGTGTGAGAATGGGTGCAGTGATGAGGATAAATATTTAATGATGACCAGAGCTGGTGATTTGATTTTCAGTGTGTCCCAGTAGTCTTTTCTTCTAAAAAGTCACGTTCAGTGATTTTGCCTTCTATATCTTTGTATGCATAAAAGTATGCGTGCTTTCATTCCTTTTTATACCTTGTTAATTTCATGTACATGTATGTGCATTTGATTATTTTTACTCCCCATTACCTTCTGTTATCCCCTCCCACTGAGCTCCTTTTCCCAACAAGTCCTCTTCGTACTTTCAAGTCTTTTGTTCTGCTGTTGTTTGCATAGCATGGGATGTGGGTTAGAACTTACCCGTGGAACACCTCTGAAGAATGCCTTCCCCTTCCTCAGCATTCACTCACTATTGGTAGCGCCTCACGGAGAGATGGGGGAACTCATCTTAAGGACAATGGAATGCTTGAGAGTTGGCATATTGTCTTCCCAAAGGGCCTTTCTAATCTCTGTATCTGTCCAAGTTTAGCCATGGCCCAGTGGAAAGACAATATGGCATCCACTGAGTACAGAAGGGTGCCACTGGGCATGGTGGCCCAAGCTTTAATCCTGGCACGTGAGAGGAAGAGTCTGGAAGATCTCTCTGAGCTCAAGGCCAGCCTTATAGTGAGTTTCAGAACAACCCTGTCTCAGTGAAACAAAACAAAAATTGTGTTTTTAAATTTAGTGTAGGTTAGTGTTCTTTCATTATTGAGAAAGCTTAAAAGAAATTCTTTATTGATTTAAATAAATTTAAATGTAGTTTAATATTTTAAACAAGTTAGCCTGAGAAATTAAAAAATGAATAGGTAATTAATATAGGTGAGTGTATGAAATAAAATTATTCAAATCTGGAGAATTTACTCAGCTGTTAAGAGTGCTTGCTGTTCTTGTAGAGGACACAGATTATGTTTCCAGCACCTATATTGGGTGGCTCACAACTGCCTGTAACTGCAGTGTCACGGGATCTGGAGCTATCTTCTGGACTCCACAGGCATGGGCATGTACACACACACACACACACACACACACACACACACACACACTTTAAAATAATAAAATAAATCTTTCAAATATAAAGTGCTCATGAAGCAAATTATTTTATGTAAAAAATATTTTATGGTTTAGGTTGAGGAGTAAATCCAGTTAAACTAGATATTTTAATAGTCTGATCCTACTTAAGGTAAAATAGAACTAATTTCCCCTTTGTCCTGCATCTTTTCTCATCCTTAATCCTAGAATAGTCTGCTTTCATCCTCTACTCTTATTTACTTACTTATTTAGGCAGGGTTTCTCTGTGTAGCCCTCGCTGTCCTAACTCACTTTGTAGCCCAGGGTGTTCTCAAACTCACTATGTAGCTGTGGGTGACTTTGAATATATGATATTCCTTCCTCTACCTCCTCAATGCTGAGATTATAGATAAGTGTGCCACCACTCCTGGTTTTACATGGACCCAGATCCAGGGATCTGTAGGCAAGAATTTTGCCAACTGAACCACAAGAAAATAATTATAATAAAGTAAAAAAAATTAAATAAAGTAATACACATCATATAAAATGGAGAAAAACAGGCAAATAAAGACTTCAGATTATTGATATTTATAACTTTGAGAGATCATTATTATTGTTTGTATTTAAGATGGTATGTCAGCCAGGTGCTGCCTTTAATTTCAGCACTTGAGAGGCAGAGGCAGGGAGATCTCTGTGAGTTTGAGGCTGGCCTGGTCTACAGAGTTCCAGGACAACAGGATAGCCAGGTCTGGTTCACAGAGAAACCATGTCTCAAAAAATAAAAGCAAAACAAAAACAAACAAACAGCTTTTAAATGGAAACTCACAGCCATCTGTAACTCCAGTTCCAGGGGATCTGGCTTCCTCGGGTACCAGGCATACAAGGTGGTACACAGACATACATGTAAGCCAATACCCATGCACATAAAAGATATTTTTTAAATTAAAATATTATAATATTAGAAAATAGTTTATAATTAAATTGTTTTGTGGTGCTGAAACTCAGGAATGTTGCTAAGCTGGTGCTTTATCACTGGGTTACATCCCTGACTGAAAACAGTGTGTTGTATAACTTCGTGTGCATTTGAATGTGCTTCTAACTTAATTTCTTTCTTTTTCCCTCTTCTAGTTGATGACAGTGCAATTCTGGATTGTCAGTTCAGTGAATTTTATCATACTCCTCCACCTGGTTTTGAAAAAATATTATTTGAGCAGCAGATCTTCTGAATGTGTTTGTTTTCAAAACTGGCACTTCTGCACAACCACACAGCGCTTGCCACTTAATAAAGCTCTCCCTGACCTAGAGAGGGAACTCATCCCGAAAATCGCTCCTTCTTACTGTTGTCTGAGGAACCCGTGTCTTCATTATACCATGCTGAAGTTTGATTTGCAATATCTAGGCATTGTGAAATCAACATTTGGGGCCACTTATTTAATCTTATTTAAACTAATAAACCATGGGTTTGGTTAACAGTATTACATGGTAACATGTATATAAATATTTAAAGGGAATTTTTCTTATATAAAGTATTTGTTTGACAGTGATGTGTAATTGAGTGTTTTATTTTTATTTATTTTTTTTTGCATTCTGAACTTGAATCACCACATCCATAAGCCAATAATTTTGTGTCTTCTTGTCCTTTTTGATGAATTGAACTGGCAGGAACTTATATACCTGGCAGCTTAGTTTTGCTATTATATTTCCTCTGTTCATGGACCACTTTTCTTAAAACTTAAACTGCTTCTTTTGCTATGTTTTATATATATATATATATATATATAGCTGCTCTCTGTTGCCATTTTGAAAGGTGAGAGACTAGTTATCAGACCATCAAGTGAGTAAGTTGTGGTTGATTATGTGTATTACACTGGCCGACATTTACAAGATTTATGATGCTTTAAATCTAAATGAGCCAGGTGTGATGGCACACAGCACTTGGGAGACAGGCAGGCAGATATCTGAATTGAGGCTAGCCTGGTCTGTATAGTGAGTACCAGGACAACCAGGGCTATGTAGGGAGACTCTGTCAAAAAAAAATCTAATTGTATGTTTGCTGTAAGGAATAATAAACACTTAAGTATTATTCAGTATTGTATTTAAAACATTCTCTGTTTTGTTAATTACATGGTAATTTTAGAAGTTTTGGGATAACTGAGTTCTGATGACCCTGATTTATCTTCAGTGAGTCCCTGTCCTTTTAATTAACACACTGACTGAACTAACCACATCTTCAGGGACATCCTTTTTCTCAGATAAGCATAGTCAGGATGCATTACCACAGTGGTAATGGGTGTGGGACAATGAACACACAGGCGCTAGAATGCAGAGAGCAGGTGCCTAATCTCCTGCCCTCCGTTGAGTTTCCTAAAGCCTTGGGACTCTGGTTTTCTTCCCACTTTACAAGGGCAGGCCATCATACTGATTTTCTGAGAGCCTGTAACTACTTGATGGTTGTGTAAAATGCTTTCATTGTCAGACACTTATTAAACATAGCTGCCTTAGCTGTAAAACAGTGGTTTTCATGGTGTCGCAGAGCAGCAGAATCATCTGGGGAGCTCGTTAGAATAGGAGACATTCTCAGAACCAATGGGACCAGTTCATACTAGATTTGAGAGAGATTACATGTTCTAAGGATTTAAGGTAGTACACTCTTGTTTTTTATCCCAGAAGCTATTGAGTTATAAACAATACGTATTTGTTATTTGGTATACAAACATTTGATAATGTGTCTTGTAAACATGTATTTATTAAACCCACATTTTACCTCTGAAAATATATAGGAGTCAGATTGGTATTTCTTTATTCAAAAGACATGTTTAACTGGATATAGTGGTACAAGACAGTATTGGGAAACTAAGGAAGAAGGCTCATAGATTGAAGGCTAGACTATGAACTGAAATGCTCCATCTTAAAAGACAAAAACAAAAAAGGAGGGCATATGAAAAAGAATATACTACGTTTAGTGATCTAATATATCCACTTCTAGTTATATTTTTAGATTTCTTTTGATTTATTTGTATGTATATGTCTGTGTATATGTGCACTTGCATGTAGGTACCCACAGCAGTCTAAAGAGTGTATCAGATCCCCTCAAGCTGGAGTTACATGTGGTGTAGGAGGTCCTTCTGTATTTGTGTTGCTTTCATTGGTTGAATAAAGAAACTGCCTTGGCCTTTTGATAGGGCAGAAACTTAGGTAGGCGGGGAAGACAGAACTGGATGCTGGGAAGAAGAGCAGAGTCAGGCAGATGCCATGGTTCTCCTACCTGAGATGGACGTAGGTTAGAATCTTTCCTGGTAAGCCACAGTCACGTGGTGATACACAGATTTATTAGAAATGGGTTAAATCAAGATGTGAGAGTTAGCCAAGAAGATATAATAGGCCAAGCAGTAATTTAAGCTAGCCGGGCACTGGGAACGCTGCCTGTTCCTCCATACTACATACATGCAGTCGTGAGTTGCACAGTATGGGTCTTGGCAACCAAATTCTAGTCCTATGCAAGAGCAGCAAGTGCTTTTAATGCCTGAGCCATCTGACCAGCCCCAAACTCTTAGTTGTATTTTTTAAAGCTAACTTTTAAAAATTGTTTTATTGCCGGGCGGTGGTGGCGCACGCCTTTAATCCCAGCACTCGGGAGGCAGAGGCAGGCGGATCTCTGAGTTCGAGGCCAGCCTGGTCTACAAGAGCTAGTTCCAGGACAGGCTCTAGAAACTACAGGGAAACCCTGTCTCGAAAAACAAAACAAAAAAAATTGTTTTATTATTTTTTCTTTATTATTTTCAATACATCCTAACTGCAGTTTTTCCTCCCTCAACCCCTCCCAGTCCTTCCACCTCCCCCAGGTCCACTCCTCCCAGGGAGATCCACTGAGCATGGCATAACCAGATACATTAAAACTGTGTATAAACCCTTATATCAGAACAGGGCAAGGCAACCCAGTAGAAGGAAAAGGGTCCCAAGAGCAGGCAAAAAAGAGACAACCCCACCCCCACTGTTAGGAGTTCCACAAAACCACAAAGCTAACAACCATAACATATATACAGAGGACCTAACTCAAACCCATGCAGGCTCTGTGACTAACACCTTAGTCTCTATGAGCCCCACCCCTATAAACTCTACTTAGCTGATGTCTGTGGGCCGGTTCTCCTGGTGCTCGCCACCCCACTGGCTCCTTCAATTCCTCTTCCTCTTCCGTGGGGTTCCCCAAGCTACAAGGAGAGGGACCTGATGGAGAACTCCAATGTTTTGCTATGCAGCTTTGCATCTTCTCCCTTCAACTGCCAGAGGAAGCCTCTGATGATGATTGGGCTAGGCACCAATCTGGACTTGTGGAGGCCTGGACTGGTGTCTGGTCTCTTTCTAATACATGTATGTATACAGTGTATACCCTTCCTTGCTCTTTTTCAAATTCACGGTCTCTTTTTCTCATTAATTGTTGTTACATGAGTGTGTGTGTGTGTGTGTGTGTGTGTATGCATGTTTATTACTAATTATAACCCACTCAACCTGTATAATGTTAACTCGTCTGTGCATGTTTGCAGGGCTGACCATTTGGTACTGGGTAACCAGTTGGTGTGCTCTTTCCTGGGGAGGACTGTTTCTCCCACTTTCAATATTCCTTAGCTGCCTATAGTTCTTTGCGTAGGGTTGAGGCCGTGTGGTCTTTCACCTGTCCACCTTGGCATGTCTGTTGCCCTTGATCAGCTCAAACTGATGAGACTTTCAGGGTGTAGCTTCTGACATGACTAGGAGACACAGTCTCAGAGCAAACTCCCTGATTCTCCGACTGTCACGATCTTCCCACTCCCTTTTCTCTCAGTGAACAATGTCCACTGGGACTGTTTCCCACAGCTCTGCGTTTTGATTGTTGTAGTTTTCCATAATGGTCTCCATCTGTTGCAAAGAGAGGTTTCACTGAGGATGAGTATTACACTCCTATCTGAGGATTTAGAACTAGGAGCCTCCACTAAGTGAGAACATGCACCATTTGTCTTTCTGGGCCCCAGTTACCTTCCTCAGTATGGTCTTTCCATCCATTTAACCTGCAAACTTAATGATTTCACTTTTTAAACATCCAGCTAGTGTTTCATAGCGTACCACATTTTCATTATGCACTCATTGGTCAAGGGCATTTAGGTTGTACCCATCTTCTAGCTAATGTGCATAGAGAAGCAATGAGCATGGCTGAGCAAGTGCCAGTGGAGTAGGATGGAGAATTCCTTGGACATTTGCCAAGGAGGGGTGTAGCTGGGTGATGTGGTAGCTTTATTTTGGATTATTTTTGAGAGTTTTCCATGCTGATTTCCACAGTGGCTCCACAACTTTGACACCCGACCAATGGTGGATGAGAGTTCCCTTTCCCCCATATCCCCGTAGCATTTGCTATTGGTTGTTTTGTTGATCTCTGCCATTCTGACTACTGGGATAATAGTTTAATGATGTCCTATCTGCCCATCGTTGGCCTTAATCCTTGGGTAAATGGAGTCCCACTCAGGAAGTCCTTTCCTACATCTATAACATGGAAGGTATTGCCTATTTTCTTCCAACAGTTTCAGTGTGTTTTACTTTTAGGTCTTTGATCCAATTGGATTTCTGTGTGTGATGCTGGTCTAATTTCATTCTGTTGTAGACATCCAGTTTTCTCAGCACCATTTGTTGAAGATGCTTTCTTTTCTCCTGCTGATGTTTCTGGCATTAAATGGCTGAAATTACATGAACTCATGTTTGGATCTTCCATTGGTCTACATATCTGTACCAGTACGATATTGCTTTTATTACTATGGGTCTGTAATATATCTTAAGATTTGGAATTGCAATCCCTCCAGCATTGGTTTTTGTTTGTTTTTTGTTTTCTCTAGTTTTGTTCAGGATTGTGATTCTGTATGAGTTTTAGGTGGCTTTTTCTATTTCTGTGAAGAATGAGATTAGTGTTTTGGTGATTTGGGATTGCACTGAATTTGTATGTAACTCTTGGGAAGGTAGTTGTTTTCACAATATTTCTTCTACCATGTATGAGAATGGGTGTCTTTCCATTTCTAGTGTCTTTCTCTACCTCTTTTTTCAGAGGTTTAAGTTTTCATTGTAGAGATCCATCACTTCCCTGGTTAGGGTTATTCCTAGATATTTTATTTTGTTTGATGCTTTTGTGAATGGAATGTGTCCATGATCTTGTCCGTATGCTTGTTGGTGGTGTATAGAATTATACTATTGACTTGTGCAAACTGATTCTATAGCCTACCACATTACTGTATTTGTTTACCAATTCTAGAAGTATTGTGGTAGAAAGGATTAATGTTAATCCATCTTTAAATTCAATAGATTTTTTTTTATGCAATTGAGTGCACCAGAATTTGGTGTGTATGTGTTTAGGACAGTAATGTCTTCTTGGTTAACTCTTCCCTTGTTAAGAATAAAATATCTATCTTCTTCATCTGATTAGTTTTAATTTGAAGTCTGTTCTGTCAAATATTAGGATAGCAATACCTCTTGCTTCCTGATCCCATTTGATTGGAGAATCATTGTCCTTCCTTTTGCTTTGAGACTGTGCCTATCTTTAAAGCTAAGATACATTTCTTGTAGGCACTGATGGATTTTGTTTCTTGATCCATTCAGTAAGCCACTGATGTTTAAAGTTATTGAAATATGTGTGTTAATTGTGGTTATGGTGGTATTGATTTTTGGTGGTATTGTTTCTGTTCTCAGTAGTAGTTTTTATTATAATAATTATGACTTCATATTTCTTTTTACAGTCTCTTTGCTGTGCTCATTCCTCTTTTCAGACCAAAATACTGTTTCCCATATTTTCTTTGGGTTTAGTTTGTTAGATATAAAATATTTAAGGTATTCATGCTAAATAGGTTTTGCTGGCTATATTAGTCTGGGATGGTCATCATAGTCTTTGGACTTGTAACACGTTGCTCCATGCTCTTCTGGCTTTCAAGGTTTCCAGTGAGAAATCAGCTGTTACTCTTGAAGGTTTTCCTTTGTATGTGACTTGCATTTTTTTCTCTTACAGCTTTTAATGCACTTTCTTTGCTCTGTATACCTAACTCAGTGTATGTCAATATACTAGATACCAATGTGGACTTTCTTTCCTGGTTTTGTCTATTTGGTGTTCTATGTTCTGCTTGTATCTGTATGGGTTTATCTTTCCTTATTTGGGGGAAAATTTCTTTATGATTTTGTTCATGATCTGGTCATTGCGATTGACTTGGAATCTTTAAGGTTTTTGTTTTGTTTTTTGTTTTCTTTTCATGAGAATTGCACAGTTCCTGTTATGTTCCTTTCTGGGTGTGTTTAACTTTTCATATTCTTTGCTTATTTGGTCTAGATACTATATCTTCCAGTCCTGAAATTTTGTTGTTGTTGTTTTGTTTTGTTTTTTGAGACAGAGTTTCTCTGTGTAACAGTCTTGGCTGTCCTGGAACTCACTTTGTAGAGTTCAGGATGGCCTCAAACTCAGAGATCTGCGTACCTCTGCCTCCCAAGTACTGGGATTAAAGGCGTGTGCCACCACCGCCCGGCCTGACATTCTGTTTTAATTCATTTTAATTGTAAGGCTTTCCCTTGGAGTTTTCTCATTGAGTTATTGGGTTTTTCAATTTCATCTCCATTTACGGCTTGATTCCCCTTCAATGTTTCTGCCTCCTTACTGAATTTCGTATTCAAGGCCTGGATTGTCTTTATCATATCTGTCATTCTTATGTTTGTTTTCCTTTGCTTATTTCATGCCTTCAGAGCCAGTATCATGTACATAATGCTTAAGTCACTGTCAGGTTCTGCTGCCCGCTGCAGATGCTGCCCAATACCCTTGAACTATAGCTGGTATCTGCCTGCAGGGATATCTGTGTGAGGATGTTAGATCCCCTGGTACTGGGGTTACAGACAGTTTGAACTGCCATGTGGGTGCTGGGATTAAACCGGGGTTCTCTGAAAGTGCAGTCAGCACTCTTAACCACTAAGCTATCTCTCCAGCCCCCTTTACTCACTTGTTTTGAGTTAGAAAAAAACATAATTCCAGTAAATGATGGGGACGGGGAAGGTAGCTCAGGTGGTACACTGCTTGCCACATAAGCACGAGGATACTCTGAAACCATGAGCCCAGCTAAGTGTTTCCTCTTTTCAGGGTGTATTTTGGTCAGAGCACTGCAAAAGTAGCACAGTCTCCCGTGTGTTCTGACTTCAGGGAGAGGTCCCAAAGCTACCAGTACAATGTGGAATGACCTTTCAAAGTATCCATTAATCACAATTAGGAAGGAATTTTGTAAATTAAGCAGAGAATCTTACTAACCATTATAAATAACAAAACATGAAACTTACATTTCCCAGCTTTGTTTTTCTGGACTTATTTCACGGCATTTCCTGTGAAAACCCAAGGGGGACAATCAAGAGTGTTTGAAAGAAGTGCAGGCCGTTAGGCAGGCAGAGCGTTCACTCTGAGTGTCAAGACCAAGAAGGATTCTGAGCAGATCTATGGGAGCCTATGAGTGTATTCATACCTTTTCTATTGCTATGACCAAATACCAGGCAAGAAATGAGAGTAAGGGCTTTCTTGGCTCACACTTGAGGGTTCAGTCCATCCTGGCAGGGAGGCGTTGGGGCAAGGAGGCTCCTTGCGATGATATATGAGCACAAGTTCATTCCACATTTCAGGGAGCCAGGAAACAAAGAAAGGGAAAGGCAGTGCTCAGCTGGATTATTCCTCTCCCTCTTTACCCAGGCTGGGACTCCAGCAGTGGCATGTTGCCATCCACACTCAAGACAGGCACCTCCCCTTTGAATAGTCTTCTCTGGAAGAGACACACCAAACTATGCTGCATTAATGTCCTGGTTCTTTCATATTCCAATCAAACTGACAATTGGAATTCACCACCGTAAGTGTTGATGAATGAGTGAACTTATCAAATACCTGAAACTAAAAAAGTGGCAAATCTTGGGTCTGGAGAGATAGCTCAGTGGTTAAGATCACATACTGCCCTTGCAGGGGATTCAGGTTCAGTTCTTAGCACCTATGTTGGGTGACTCACAATGGCCTATAATTCTAGCTCTAGGGGATTCAACACTCTCTTCTGGCCTCCATGGGCACCTGTACTCACATGTACTTATATACATACATTCACATAAACAAAAAGATTAAAAGAGCTGGGTGTGGCACCATATATCTTTAACCCTAGATCTCAGGAGGCAGAAGTGGGTTGATGGCTATGAGATCACCCAGCCTGGTCTACATAGTGAAGTCAAGCCCAGGAGCAACCCAGTGAGACCCTGCCTTAGTAAAATAAAATGGTTCTTAGTGGTTGAGGCAATAACAGTTCTAGAGGATAGCTCCACTAGTAAGGTGCTTTCCATGCAAGCTTGAAGACCCGAGTCTCCGGCACTCATGTATAAAAGACAGCAAACCAGTGCTTATCTGTAATCCCAGCACTAGGGAGGCACAGACTAGAGGGTCCCTTAGGGTCCCAGCTTAGCCAGATCAATAAGCCTCAGATGTAGGGTAAAAGGGCCAGTCAAAGAAACACACCCTGACCCTGAAACCAGAGCCTTCCCCGCCAAAAAAAAAACACATTTTGCCCCTGATACTAGAGCCTGTGAAATAAACACACCCTTACCCTGAAACCAGAGCCAAAGAAACACACTCTGCCCCTGACCAACTCAACATAAAAATCAACTAATCCCTGGGCAGGAAAACCAACAAATCTCTGAGCATGAAATCCAACCAATCTCTGAGCTTCAGGGATAGAAATCCAACCAATTCCCACCCTGAAATTTTCCACCCTGAAAAAACTCTGCCCCTAAGAAGCCATGGATAAGCCCTGTGCCTGTTCAGTTGGGAGCTACCTTTTCCCACCCTAGAAGAGACAGCCACCCTCCTGGATTCTTCCCTCCTAATAAACGGCTTCATTGAGGTTTGGGTGAAGACTTTCTTTCCTACAGTAGAGCAGAGCAGGGAACTAACATCTTGAAGTAACCATCTTCACCAGGAGGAGCGGGGCCAGCAGAACCAAGCAGAACTGTGACGCTGGGGAAGCCTTCCCCTAGCGGAGTAGGGGGGTTACACTAAGGGGGCCCTGAGCAGAACTGTAACAGATTCACTGGGGAACCCTCCCCTTCTGGAGCACAGTTATACTGGGGAAACCTTTCCCTGGAGCAGGGCTGTACGCTCCAGGTACATTATGGTGACGTTATGGTATTCCTTGGCTCCCGACTTCCAGGATCCCTTTCTATCTGAGCTGCAATGTTTACACCAGATCCTAGTGAGTGACCTTAAAACAAGGTGGATAGCTTCTGAGAAATGACACCCAAGGTTTACCTCTGGCCTCCACATGCACTCAAACACATATTTGAATAAAAAAAAATGAAATAAAAGGAGGACTACTAAAGTATGGAAGAGATTTTTTATTGTAGATATAAGGGAGAAAGCAGGCAGAGGGAAGAGTCCAGGCTGAATGTGGCCAACAGACTAAACCTGACCATGAGAAGAAAGAGAGGAGGGGGCGCAAGAGAGGAGCCAAAATTGCTAAGTTACTTAGGGATCAGGCTAGGGGAAGGGAATCCGGAAGCCAGCTCCTGAGAGAGAGAGGTTTAGGGTAGGGGGCAAGGAGAGAAATGCTAGGAGGAGCCACGGGTACTGAGTGGCCAGCGTTTTATGGCCAGCATCTCAGCCATTTGTCCCGGGGTTCTGAGACCTAACAATGTTCCTTTACCCCCTCACTTTCCCCGCCCCCCCCCACTAAATTAAGGTTAGTTTTCTAATAACCTTGGGCCACTCCTCTTCAGTTTCTTAATGCGATGGTGTTGCAGTTTTTGCTCTAACCTCTCCTGTCTATGTGAATATTTTCTTAGTTTCCTTAGTAGGGCTTTCTAAGGATTGTATCTTATCAGTCAATTTTTCATATTTTGAATCAATATCAACCCACTTTTTAAAGGATAGAACATGAATTACCAAACTGATAATGATTATACTTGACATTATGCCAATCCCAGCTAATGCTGAGTTGATTATCTCCTCATTTAATGTTTTCATTTTTAAACCATCCATTGTGAAACCATACAGATACCTAACTCACTGCATCATAATATGGTTCCCCATTCTTAATGTGTGGATAAAACATTCCTTTAAACTCATTCCTACCTCAAAAATTCCCGGGTGTCTCACCAGATCTGCTGACGACAACAATGAAGTGTGAGACTGGCTGTCTCTGTGCCACAAGGCTGTGCAGAGAACACGGGAGTAGCACAGCCTGGTCAAGGGCAGCTGCAGCTAGCTGCTTGCATGTACTTTGGTTGAGAGTATACGGTGGTGGCAACAGCAGTAAAAGCCCAAGCAGGTGTCATGGTGGCTGACATGGCATGGCAGCGGCCCAAGGAGGGGGTCCAAGGGAAGCCTGCAACCCATGGGAAGAGCTGTTGGTTTAAGTTTAGTGTTAGAACACTTGCCAGGCACGGATGAGCAATGCCAGGTACCATCGCCAGCTCACACCTGGAAGTCAATGTAAAGAAGAGCTGTTTCTCCAGATCACATCCGATATCTGGAAGCAAAAACCCTGGAGCCATTCCACCACTGAGTCAAAGCTGGGAGGGATGGGAGCCTACTGATCTTCCTTCAGTCTGTGGAGAGGGCAGCATGGAGCCTGGGAACTGCAGGTCTTTAAGTCTAGTGATCCAGTGGTCGGGGAGGGGTGGGATAGTGGTGTCTTTGGCATCATTAAAGCTCTGCGAATTTGAGGTTCCTAAAACACACCTTGTCTGGGCCCATAAGATCTGTTACATCTTCTAGTAAATGACAGTAAATCTTTAAGTCCTTCAGGCCATGGCTGCACACACCTCTCATTCCAGCACCCTAGAAGCATAGGCAGGTGGAGCTCTGAATTCAAGGCCAGCCTGGTCTACACAGTAAGTTCCAGCCCAACCACAACTACGTAGTGAGGCCCCATCCCAAACAAACAAGTAAACAGTTTCTGAGTCTTTCTTATTCTTGGGGGAAAATGCATATGGTGGCTCTGAATGCGTTAATGTGTGTTGGTTACTCTTGGGGAAATAGTGTATATGGTGGCTCAGAATGAGTTAATGTGCATTGGTTATTCTTGGGGGGGGATGTAAATGGTGGCTCAGAACGAGTTCGTGCACCTTGGAAAGGAGTAGGGGCACGTTTACTATCGGCAAACCTGAGCTCACTGGTTAGTTCTAGTGGATGAACCACCCTCACCTCTCCCCAGGCCATTTTTGATGGTGTCCCGACTAACACCTAATCAGGGCCCATGGGGATAAGGGAGTGTCGAATGTGTCCCTTAAGGCCTCAGAGTGCTGGCTGTAATCGCTATTTAGTTCAGTCTGGCTAAGGAAAGCAAATAGGACTCCGTCATTTTTAAAAGCAAGTCTTCATTTCTGTCACTACTTCACGCACGGCCATGCTTATGCTGGTTCCCGTGAAGCCCTGGGCAGATCCTGAGGATGTAGGTGGTTGGGTGGAGACAGGAGGCTCTTTGCTCTGAGGAACTCACACATTCCTTGGGATAAGAGCCTTATGGGGAGATCACTACAGGATGAGGATACAAAGAAAATGCCATAGGAACCCAGGAGGGAACGCCATGGCCGTTCTTCTTGTAGTGAAGGGACAAACAGAAATGTTTGTCTTTTACAGAGGTAAAAGGAGAATTTCAGTTCAAAAATGGTGACATCCTAAGTGGAGGGGATGATGGGCAGGAAGACAGCCTGGTCAGAGAACAGCAAAGTATGGGTGGCATAGTAGAGACCTGGAGCAGGGGAGAGGCTCACATGGCAAGCCAGGAAGTGTTCTTTATCCTGTTGACTAGGACACATCAAAGAACAAGCTGTTGCCTCCATGGCAGCCAGGAGCACTGCAGAGAAAGGCCTGGGTCGCAGCCTCTCCATCAGGGAGGCTCCCCCAGTGGCCCTCCTCCTCCACCTAGATCCTCCTCAAGTTTTCATAGAGGCCATGGCTGCAGATCAGGCCCTCAATACAGGAGCCGCCGGAGGACATTCCTGTTCAAACCAAAGGAAAGTGAAAGCTGAACTTTGACCTTGCTCTCCAGTACTTGAACTTCAGAGAAGGAATAATACCCTTTAGGTGCTGGATCAGAAACTGCTGTAGATCTTCCTTCTTCTTCCTCTTCCTCTTCTCCTTTCCCTTCTTTAAATAGAATCTTCAGTTTTTAGCTGACCATGTGGTGATGGGGGTGTTTCCCAGCCTCTACTGCAGTCCAGTGCCTGCATTACTGTGTTCTTATGGCCTACAGATGGCATATGAGCTTTCTAGGGTGTTTTCTTAAAGGGTGGGGCACGTCTCTTCTTGCTACATCATCCTTATGGTTGGAAGGAGAAGACAATGGAAGCAGCCACCTTAAGAGATGACGTCATCTCAAAAAATATCTCACATAGTAGCAGCACTGTGGAAGGTCCTTGTCACCATGAAGCTAACACTTACGCTCTACGCTGCTCACCTTCTGCCCTAAACGTGACAGCAAATACATTTCTGCCTTGTACGAACCTTCTTATTTTATTGCCCAACCCAAACCTAGTCCTCAGTGAGAGACTACGAAACTCAGAAGGGAAGCGGGAGGCTCAGGATTACACTATGGCCTGGTTGTACAAGTCCCCACGAGCCCTCATGTATGAATTTTTGGTCCGCATATGGTGGTGCTGATTTGGAAAGTTGTGGGGTCTTTGTCAGGCCTGGCTGTCTGGAGGAAGAGGATCAGGCCTTGAGGTCTGTAGCTGGCTCTGCTTTATCTCCACTCTCCGTGTCCCGTCTCCACTCTCCGTGTCCCTTCTCCACTCTCCGTGTCCCCTCTCCACTCTCCGTGTCCCCTCTCCACTCTCCGTGTCCCGTCTCCACTCTCCGTGTCCCGTCTCCACTCTCCGTGTCCCTTCTCCACTCTCCGTGTCCCCTCTCCACTCTCCGTGTCCCGTCTCCACTCTCCGTGTCCCTTCTCCACTCTCCGTGTCCCTTCTCCATTCTTCATGTCTCGTCTCCACTCTTCATGTGCCGTCTCCACTCTTTCTTACCCAAGATTCAAGAAGTTTCAGATCCAAGCCCCAAACACCCGCTTCTGTGGAGCTGTTGGCGCCTCGCCTTTCCGGCCATGGTGGACTGTATCCTTTCTAGCCGTCACCAGAAATTGCTTTCCTCCCATAAATTGCTACACGTCTGGTCCGAGTGACAAGAAAAGTAAGAAACACAGCTGTCCAGTACTTTTCAGACTCCAGTGATGGCAAACACAGTGACTTAACTTTGAAAAATTGAAACATCTCAATCTGGGGAAAAAGGGAGAATTATGGAAATGGCCAGAATCCTGGGTTACAGTTATCTAAGCATGAGGGCCAGGGACCAACTCAGTGGAGTTTCTGGTCCATAGGAAATCCAGAGGGATCTCATCTCCGCTGTGCAGCCCTCTTTGAGCATGGTGTCTTGGACATGGCCCACAGTGCTGCTCTTGGCAGTCAGCCATGCAGCACAGAGCAAAGAATGAACCCACTCATGAGGGCAGGCAAGCCACACGTGTGTGATAAATTCCAAGTAGAAACAAACATTCATAAAAGTTAATGGCGTTATAGGAACTACTGAGAAATTCTTTAGTCATTTGGAACAGCAGACACATTGGAAATTTAGAGCCCCAGAACTTCAGAGAAGGCTGGAACACTGAGAAAATGTAGATATGATATGATAAGGTATGATATGTTCTCATGTATATAGTCTCACATTCTCATGCATATGCACCTTCCCAAATGTATGTATGTATGTATGTATGTTGATATGAACTATATGGATACATCCCAGGAAATCTTAACTGATCTTGATTGCCAATTTGACTGGATTGAGAAACACGTAACTGGCAAATATTCCTGTCTGTGAGGCATATCCAGGGACTGTCATAAGGGCTCTGACCAAAATAATGGATTAACTGCTTGATGGATTCACAACATGGTGACATTGTTAGAAAATGGAAAACGGTGGTGGGGGAGCCTACCCAGAGGAAGAGGGTCTCTGGGTGTGTGTCACTGGGGCTCTTCCCCATGCTGGCCCCTTCTCGCATTTCTCTCCTCTGCCTTCAGGCAGCTGCAGCGGGAGCCCCTGTGTCTCCCCACACCCATGCTTAGAAGGGTATGAGCACAACTAATCTTTCTCCCTCTGGATTGTTTGTGCCAAGTGTTTGGTCACAGTGATGAGAAGAGTCAGTAGCAGAATTCCTCAGGTGAGCATCCCCTCATCAAACGCTCCCGTGACCACTCTACCTCCAGCCAACACAGAGAAAGCAAGATAGGGAAGCTAGGGAGGAAGGGACCCAGCTGCTTGCTGCTTGTGGGTGAGTCTTATTTTTGTACATTTTGCCCAGACATGTGTCCTGTGGTTATGCTGCCAGCGTACCCTCAGACCTGAAAGGCCCTGGCTAGCAAGAGCTGCAGACTTTCAGCCCCATGAGATTTAAGGCATCGAGCAGAGACATGAAGGAGTTTAATCAATTGAAGGGGTGTATAGACAGTTTCCCCATTAGGATTTTCACAGAGACCTGCTTAAGTTGCTTTCCAGAGTCAGTCTAAGGATGGGAGGGTCCAGAAATATATTTGTGACATTAGTTCCTTCAAATATGCATCACCTATGACGTTATTGCGGGATATTGAACCTGAATTTGGACCCACTTCCAGGGCAGACACAAACATTTCTCCTCACCCTCGGGAGGAGGGTCAGATCTGCAGACTCCAGTCCCTAGCCATCCACAGAGCATGTCACCCATGTTCGTCACTAGCAGTAAAATGAGCAAAGGAGCTGTAGGGCGAAGGCATCACAGGTGCCCGGAAGGCTACACCTCCGCAATGGCAGTGCGCACTCCAATCTTGACTTTCGTTTCATTTGCTTGTTTGCAAATCTCCCTACGGAGCCCAGGCTAAGCTCGAACATACGGTGATCCAGAGTGCTGGCCTTACAGGTGTGTACCACCATGCTGGGCCAAATCTTGATATTTGAAGTAACTATGGAAAATCCATTCTGACATGAATGGGATAATTGGACTTTGAATGCTAACTAGATATCTAATGTTATTAATATTCTTATTTTGAGATAGGGTCTCAGCTAGCCCAGGTTGGACTCGTACTCACTATGTAGCTGAGGAAAATCTTGAAATAACTATTGATCTTCCTTCCTTTACTTCCCAAGTGCTAGGATTGCAAGTGTCTACTGCCATGCCCAGGTAACACAGTACTGGGAATCAGACCCATCCTTCAGAAATACGTGTTAGAAAAAATACTGACCTGTCTGCCCAAAGCCATTGATCTGTTCCTTCACACTACTGATTAGTTTCAGTTTTACAGAATTATAAAAATGTAATCATAGTTTATATCCTCTTGTATGTATAAAAGTGTTCGTGTTCGTGTGTGTGTGTGTGTGTGTGTGTGTGTGTGTGTGTGTGTGTGTGTGTGTGTGATGGGGAACCTCCTTAAGCTGATGGCCTTTGAGAAGCTGGACCAGGTTGGGCGTGGCTTTGGGTATCAAAAGGTGTGGCCCTCTCTCTAGTGCACTTTCTCTCCCTCTCTCCCTGCTCTCACATCTGGATGCTGGATTCTGTTCCTGTTCCCTGTTGTGATCTGTGAGTCCCCCTTAAATAAAAAAAAAATCCTTATTATACACTATTTGGAACTAGTGTGGGATTACTTTATTCAGGTTCCCCTTCATCTGGTGTGTTCCCCTTCGTGTGTGTGTGTGTGTGTGTGTGTGTGTGTGTGCACATGAGTGTGTGCAGGTGCATAGGCATGTGTAAGTGCATGAGTGTAGAGTCACAGGTCAATGTTGAATCTCTGACTATTTCTCTCCAGTTTGCTTGTTTGTGAGGTTTTAGACAGGGTCTCTCTCTCTCTCTCTCTCTCTCTCTCTCTCTCTCTCTCTCTCTATCTATCTATCTCTAAACCTGGTCTTGTTAATTTGGCTATATTAACTGTCCAGTGAACTCCAGGGTTTTCCTTGTCTTTACCTCCAGGATGCTGGGATTACAAGCGCATAGATGTGCCCAGTTTTTTTTTTTTTAATGTGGGACCTGGGGTTCCAAAGTCAGGTCCTCGGGCTTCACGTCAAACTCTGCCCTGACTGAGCTATCACCCCAGCCCCATTTACTCTTTTGTTTTGTTGTTTTAAATGGAAAAGATCTGTATTGAGAGCAGGCTCTCCTCCAAGTTATCGGCTAAAACATGCTGTATGAAGTGGTGGGTTTTCAGACTATGCCTTGCTCTAGGAGTCCCCAATTTCTAAGCAACTTTTGACTCCACTTTGAGGGAGAAGGAGCACCCCTGGGCGGACACATTCGAACGGGCACCATCTGTCAGATGACACATCCTGCATGAACCTATGGATGACGCATCCCTGGGAAGAAAAGAGGAGCCACCTTGTAGTTTACTGGGGAAGGTGAATTGAGACCACGGGACACGTGGTTGCATTACAATCTTACAGGAAAACCAGGCCCAAGAACTTTTCAAACAGGCCAGACAAAGGAAGGGGTGTCACTCCCTAACCTTGACCTCATAAGATGACGGACACCTGGCACTGAAATGGCACAGCCCGATGTCACCTATCACCTGACGCCCCGTGTGTGTGTGTCAAGTGCCAAGCAGGGGCCTCTGCAGTTATCCCTAGAGAGCTCTGCTCAGTTTGGCTCCTCAGCATTGATGCAGCCGATTCTACTGTGCCCAGGCTGCCCTTCTGGACCTACCCAGGTGTTCCCTGCCTGCAGGCCCTGGCTTGACCTTTCACCTCACAGCTGCCTTTTACAACTTTGCTCTCAAACCCTGACTGCTGCGGACACTCTAGCCAGAAGCTCCCTTCCGGCCAGGTCCGCCTCATTATCTTATTAAGGCAGGCTTTCTCTCAGACACCTTCTGGAACTTCTTCAACCCTGCCACAGCCTCTCTAACGTGCGTTAATTTTATAAACCACGCATTTCCGCATAGGGACATTTACTGTGTGATGTG